>NC_143557.1:34602500-35202500 GCF_054136105.1 Typopeltis vanoorti
ACCACCACCACCATCATCATCATCAAATTCCTGCCATGTACCCTAAAGGGGTGTACAGAATATGATAGTACTACATGAAAAAAATTACATCATTACTAACTTCCTATCTACAATTTTCCTCAAAATCAGTCTGTTACTTGTCAAGACTCCAAACATAATTAGATCTTATATTTCTATCGTCTAAGGCACATTGTACCGTATCAATCCATCTATATCTTGGTCTTCCTCTGGGTCATTTTCCTGCCGACCTGGCAGAGAACACTTGTTTTGCTAATCTTTCTTCGCCCATTCTGTTTAAGTGACCATACCACATGAGATTAGCTCTGCTAACGCATTCCTGGATGCTGACAATGTCAAGTTCTTTCCTAATATCCTCGTTTTTAATGATATTGCCATTGATGCCATCTGTTTACGCCTCTAATCTTTCTCAGGACTCTGATATCTGCAGTCTCTAGTCTTTGGTCAAGTGTTTTACTTCTCACCCAGCTCTCAGATCCATAAGTTAAAACTGGTTTGAACACTGTCTTGTATACAGCTAATTTGATGTTCCGACTAATTTCTCTCTTATTCCATATGAATTTATTCAATTGACTTCCTACCATACCAGCTTTGTTGATTCTGTTGTCTATTTCTATATTTAATTTACCATCTTCAGTGAAAATCGTGCCTAAGTAGCTGAAATGTTTCAATGTTCCACAAGTTCTATATTCACAACACAGTTGACATTTTCAATGATTCTGCCTATTTTCATTGTCTTTGTCTTTTTATTGCTGACCTTCATACCATATCTATTACAACAGTTATTCAATTTAGTCAGAGAATCTTGCAGACATGTAGTGGATTTATTTAGAAGTATAACATCATCCGCATAAAGCAAAGAGCTGACATTAACATCTCCAATTTTGATATCATGTTTAATACCACTTTCCTTCATAATGTGATCCATATAGATAATGAATAACAGAGGGGATAATGTACATCCTTGTCTCACACCAGATTTAACATTAAACCATCTTCCTGTACTTCCTTCAATTCTAACTGCTGACTTACAACTCAAATAAAGACTAAGTATTGCTTGATATAATGCCCAATTGACACCATATAACTGTAGCATATTGAATAGCTTCTCTCTTGGCACCTTGTCTTTTGTCAAGTGTTTTACTTCTCACCCAGCTCTCAGATCCATAAGTTAAAACTGGTTTGAACACTGTCTTGTATACAGCATGTCTTTTCCAAATCGACAAAACTTAAATACAGATTTCTGTTATATTCCTATGTTTTCTCGACTATTTGTCGTAAAGTGAAGATCTGAACCTGACAGCCTCTATTTGGCCTGAATCCAGCTTGTTCTTCACCAAGATTTTCTTCCACAATTCTTCTCAACCGTTTCTCAAGTATACTTGCATAGATCTTACCAGGAACACTCAGTAGGGAAATATCTCTGTAATTCTCACATTCAGTTTTATTTCCCTTTTTATATATGAGTACTATGAGAGCTCTACTCCAATCATCAGGAATTCGTCCCTTTGTCCAGGCTTTCTGAACTATGCAGTGCAGCCACTGTAAGATTCTTATACCACCATACTTCAGCATTTCTGGTCGAATATCATCTACTCCTGCTGCCTTTCCACATTTCAAGCCTTTGATAGATTTTTCTACTTCAAGTATGGATATGTATTCCTGACTGCATGCCTGGTCAGTGTGTTTTACTACTGTGCTGTCATCACTGCTTGTTTCATTTAGCAGTTTTTCAAAGTATTTGCTCCATACTTCAAGGATATCTTTTTCTCCCATTTTCATGTCACCTTTATCATCTCTAACTCCTTTTACAGCTCTCTTTCCTACATTCCTAAGCTTCTTCAACAACCTCCAGAATATTTTGCCACCTTCTTGATATTTAATTTCTATATTCTTACCAAAGTCCTCCCATGACTTTTGTTTAGCTAGTTTTACACAGTGTTTAGCATTCTTGCATTTGTCTCTGTATTCTCTAAGAGCACAAGCTGACTTATTTGACAGGAACTTTTGATATGCTTTCTTCTTTTCCTTCACTGCCTCTTTAACTTCCTGTGTCCACCAGGGAGTTCTGATTTTTTTATTGTTGCAGACAACCCCACCACATGCCTCTCTGGCAGAATCAATCAATGTTTTCTTCAGAGTTTGCCACTGAATCTCCAAGGTTTGATTCCTGTTCTCAAACTCTTTCATTTTTTCTTCAATAATCTTTGTTTATTTTAGTCTACAGTTCACATCTGAGAGCTGCTCAACTTTTATTCGCTTTAAAACTTTCTTACATGTTATTCTTTTCAATATGAAATTCAATTTTATCCTGCTCAAGACTAAATAGTGATCGCTTCCAATTTCAAATCCTCTGTACACGCTGGTGTCCTGCACCAGGGAGAAAACATCACTATCAACAATAACATAGTCAATGAGACTTTTCTTATTCCTTGCCTCTTCTTCTTCTTCTTCTGCAGCTTCTCCCACTTAAGTGGGGTCACTGTTTATTATGAGTCTCCTCCACACCTTCCTGTCTTGGGCTGTCACCACATCTAAGTTCTTCATCTTCAAGTCCTCTTCTACCAGCTCCCTCCATCTCTTCTTTGGCCGCCCACGCTTCCGCCTTCCTTGCACATCCATCTGCATGACCCTTCTTCCCACATATTCGTCCTCCCTCCTCATCACATGACCAAACCATCTCAACCTTGCCTCCTGTATTTTCGCTCCTAAGTTCGTAACTTTCACTGTTCCCCTCACATAGTCATTTCTCAGATGATCCTTTCTGGTCACACCGCACATCCACCTAAGCATTCTCATCTCTGCTACTTCCATCCTGCTAATGTTATTTTTCCTCAGGGCCACAGTTTCTATAGCATATGTCATAGCTGGCCTCACTACTGTCCTATAAATTTTGCCTTTCAGATTGATCGGCACCCTCTTATCACATAACACTCCAGCCATCTCCCTCCAGTTCTTCCAACCTGCTTGTATCCTGCATCCCACTTCCTTCTCACCTCCTCCATCTTCTTCCACTGTCGAACCTAAGTATCTAAAGTCTCTCACCTTCCTGATGACATTTCCTTCAAGCTCCAGGTCTGTCTCGTGGCCACCGCCCACTGCGCAACACATATACTCTGTCTTACTTCTGCTCAGTCTCATACCTCTCTCTTCCAGTACTTTTCTCCATCTTTCCAGTTTAGTTTCCGCTTCTTCTCTTGAATCTACACACAGCAAGATGTCATCTGCATACAACATTGTCCAAGGTGCATCTTCTCTCACCTCCTCTGTCACCACCTCCATCACAATATTAAACAGCAACGGACTTAATGCTGACCCTTGATGCAAGCCAACTGTTACTTGAAAACTTTCTGTCTGTCCCAAACAGGTCCGAACACTTGTCTTCACATTTCTGTACATTTCCTGCACCAACCTGACATATTTCTCCGGCACCTTCTTCTCCCTCAGACACCTCCAGACTTCTTGCCTTGGCACTCTATCGTATGCTTTCTCCAGATCAATAAATACCAGATGTAGCTCCCTTTGTTTCTCTCGATATTTTTCCATCATCTGTCGTAACCGAAAGATAGCATCTGTTGTTGATCTGCCAGGCATGAAGCCAAATTGTTCCTTTGCAATCTCCACCTCCTCCCTCAATCTACCATCAAGAACCCTTTCTAGGATCTTCATTGTGTGGGACATCAACTTTATTCCTCTGTAATTTTTACAGTCTTGTGCATCCCCTTTACCCTTGTAGATGGGAACAAGAGTACTCTCCCTCCATTCCTCGGGTATATTTTCCTGTTGGCAAACTTTCATGAACAGGTCCCACAGCAGGTCAATGCCCTCTTCCCCCAGTGCCTTCCATGCCTCCACTGGAATTCTGTCAGGGCCCACCGCTTTTCCATTCCTCATCCTCTTCATGGCCTCCATCACTTCCATTCTACTGATGTTCTGCACCATCCCCTCAGAAGGCTGCCCATCTCCTCTGTGAGTCCTTGCATTTTCCTCATTCAGAAGTCCCTCAAAGTATATTTTCCATCTGTTTCTTATGTCCACATCCCTCCATAATACTCTTCCTTCAGCATCTTTGATCTGCCTCACATGTAAGATGTCCTTAGCTGCTTTATTTCTACATTTCGCTAGTTGGTAAATTTTTCTCTGTCCTTCCTTTGTTTCTAATTGATCATACAGATCTTGATATGCCATGGCCTTCGCCTGTGCCACAACTCTCTTGGCTTCTTGCTTTCTCTCTTTGTACACCTCTCTGTCCTCATCCACTCTTGACTCATCCCACTTCTGCTTTGCCTTCCTCTTAGCTGTCACTGCCACTTGTACATCATTATTCCACCACCAACCCTCCTTCTGCTCTCTAATCTTTCCAGATGTCTCACCAAGCACCTCAATTGCACAGCTCAGGATTACTTTTGAATTATGTTTCCACCAATCTTGTACACTTTCCAGTCCATCCGAAATCCATCCATTATTATTAGCTTTGCACTTTTCTCCAAATTTTCCAAAAATATTTTTGTATGTCTCACAATCATTTCCTACTCTGCTATTTAGATCCCCAACAAGGACCAACTTTTCCTTTTTCATTGTGTCAGTTGCTTTTTCTAAAGCCTCAAAAAATTCCTCCACTTCTACCTTAGAACCTTCTGTGGGACCACAGGCACAAATAAGTCTCATTGTCCAGTTCCCCATTCTCATATTTGTCCACATTACTCTACTTGAGACTGACTGCCATTCAAGGAGATTAGCCTTGTATTTTGTGTTGAATACTATGGCTACTCCTTCTTTTCCTTGTTTGTCATTTCCTGAATATAACATTTTGTATTTATTGCTCAGAAAGATCTCACCAGATTTTGTCTTTTTTGTTTCAGTCACCCCTATTATGTCGATCTGGTACTTATCTAATTCCTCAGCTAGCTCCATTTCTTTGCCATTCAGGCTTCTTATGTTGATAGTACTGATTTTTAACTCTGGTGATGTTGAGTTGGGGTTTGTTTTCAGATTTGTTCCAGTAGCTGACTTTTCGCTGTTCGCCCTGGTTTCCTGACGAAAACAACGGGGGCCGTGTTTAACCGGGCGACGCCCCAGCCAGCATGAAATTTTGTCATGTCGTACCATCATTTTTTTATTTTGGTTTAACACCAATAAGAATACAATTTGGTCGGCTAAATCCCTAATTGCCAGCCCATCCTCGTTCGTTCAGTATCCAAGTAGATATCCAACAGGGTGCACCACGAGAAGGTGAGGATTGGACATTAGGTCAGAAGCCCTGGTCGGTTCTCCGCATTCCTTTAAAGGCTATGTGGAGGTCTCCTCTCAGTTATACAGCTTTGAAACCATCTTGTGGTCTCTAATCCTAACACTATATATTTATTTTCTGAGATAGTGTGGGTTATACAGTTGAATTTCTTGAGTGAAGAATTTGTGGAGACAAAAACACATGTGTTGGAATAATTATTTTACTTACAATTATTAAAATAACACTTGACGTTTTGACCTCTGTATCAAGGTCATCCATCACCAGGAAAACATACATGCACAGGACACAAGCTATACGACACTACACAAATTAAGATAAATCTAAAATGCTTTGTAAATCGTTTACCTAGCCTCACCTCTGGTGAAAAAAAAAATAAATAAATAAATGATACATAAATATAAATTAACAAAATAAAATAAATTTTTATACATATAAGTATAATAATATACGATGATAAAAAAAATAAATAAAAGTTTTATAATAGAACTAGATCAAATGCATTTCTACAGTCCTCTTATATTAAAATTTTCTTGTGTTATGGTTCTGCCATCATGTTCTGGATGCTATACTAGGGTGCAGATAGGTCCACTATATTCTTGGAATTACTAATCCATCGTTCTTGCTGAAATTAGAATGACTTGTCAGCATTGCAGAAGCTTCCTTGAATTTTCTTTCAAACCAGGTTTTGGTGCAGTGTAGGGACTTAGTGCCTTTCGAATTGTTTCTGTGACATGTTTGAAGTGCATGGTCTGACAGTCCTGCTTTACCATAGTGGACGAATTTAATGTGGATGTTTACGTTCGTCTTTTCTTATTGGGATAGTGCATCCTGTTTCCCCTATGCACGGTAGGTAGGAGGTGCACTGAATTTTTGTAAACCCATGGGTGGGCAAGATAGGGAAGGGGATCTTTGAATGAGCTGAGTATACTTTTAATTTTGCAGGAGGTTTGAAGGTTGCCATAATGTTGTATTTATGTAGAGTTATATTTTTTCTGATATTTCCCTAATATATGGTATGGGTATGGCATAATTGTAAACTTTTTTGCTTTTAATGATATTACTATGGAGGATCTTGTGATCTGTTTTTCTGTTGTAGCCACTTTTTAAAAATGTCTGACTAATGACTTCATATTCCTTCTTCAGCACCTACTCATTGGAAGAAATTGTAAGCATCCTCAAACATAGGGCACTATGTTTGAGGGTGCTTATTTATGTACTTATTACTTAGCATGAGAACCATTGCCTCTTTGTGAAAAACAGATATATTATCTTCAACTAAAGTATTCACTAAAACATTTTTGTTTAAAATAATATTATTTGCATTAATTCTTTAAAAAGTAACTTTTTTTTTTCCCCCACATACCTACATTTGCTGTAAACACTCCTTTAATTTTATTTCCTAGTTTGGACATTGTAGATGTGCCGTAATGTTCTACACCACCTCTTCTGGTTGTTCTTTAGAATAAAATTTTAAAACATAAAAAGTACTTAGTAGTCAAATATTATAAATATTTTATAATAATATTATGATTTCTGAAATATGATTCCATATAGCTCCTATTTCAATAATAATAATCCATTGCATTTCATACTCTTAAGTCTTACAACCTACCAAGTATACTTGGTTTTGGAACAAAGTATACTTGGTTGCAAAATTATTTTTAGGCATAAGATGGTTATTCTTATGCCTAAATATATATTTTTTTTAAATAATCTGTGTCTGTGTGTGTTCTCCAGGCTGGTTGCCAGACAAAAAAAAAAAGTTACAAGGAAAAACTACCACTCCATATGAGACTGGCTAACTCACCGTCAAATGAAATGCCATGATAAAGGTTCTTTGTGCACTAGATGGAGTTCAAGCCTGTGTCTTTTCAAATGGCTTCGTGAAAACCAACAGAGTCAGAGGATCTAGCTCCTCTTTTAAGATATTAATATTAACCAAGCTTCCTTGAAATGGAACTGGTTCAATATTAACCACCAATCAGTTAAACCATATTAATCAATTTATTTTCAAAGATACATAAATATTTAAAATTTTATTTAGGACGTTGATCAATGACTTGCCTTCATCAATGCCTTGAAATCAGAGATGTTGGAGGATTATGAGAGATTTCCACATATCATTTAATGTAAGTCCTTGATTTCTATTCAGAGAACCATGCGAATGAATAATTGCAAGAGATTCTTTTAGAAGTCTGGAGTATAAGTTTTCTTCTAAATGCTGCATGGTGGAAATATCTCCCTACTGCATGTTAGTAGTTGAGGTATGGTTGGCCAGAGCAGATCTTTCTTTTATGCACATCTCCAATATGGTCTTTCTTTCTCACCTCAAATCCATGGCTTGTCTGGCTTATGTATGCCAGACCACATGGGCATGGCACTTTACATACTCCCAGGTGTTTGTAAAATGGTCTGGCCTGTGGATTTGAGGTGAGAAAGAAAAAAAATAACATATTAGAGATGTTGGACATAAAAGAAAAGAAAGATTTGGTATAGAAAAGAGGCTGGTCATGCTCTCTAAGAGTGTCATGTATGAGTGAATAATAATAATGATTTCGATTTGGGGATCAACTGTTTCCAGATCACTAACCATACAGTAAACTGGGATATTTTCAACATGCCATATCCAGAAGAAAACTGTTACTCCAGACTTCTAAAATAATCTGTAGAAGTTACCATTACATGGTTCTTTGAACAGAAATCAAGGCCTTACATTAAATGAATCTGGAAATCTCTCATTAAATCCTTTGACACCTCAGATTTAATTTTACCAACAATTATATCCAGTCTTTACCTGACAGCTAATCCACACAAATTCACATTTGTGTTAAAGGATGAATCAAGTTATTTCTTCTATAACAGTTTTTCAGTGTTTGGAAAATTTCACTGTTATGAGTTCTTATAATTTTTTTTTTGTGTGTGTGCTTATTATAAACCCTGATAAATCAACCAGTTTGTTAGTGCAAGCAAAACTAGTCAGTTATAAGTTTCAAAAATAATTACTAATAAAATGTTGTTTAGTCTTTAAACAGTCACTACAATATGGCACTGGGCTGAAAGAAACATGAGTCTATTCTGCAAAACTGATCAGGTTCACATCCATATCAGAATACACTCAGGTCTCTCTTTATGCAGATTTGAAGTTATGCAGTGCACGCCCACAGATATGAGACCTTTCAACACTTCTGTGTATGTCAACAAAAGGAGAATCCATTCCGATAATAGGGTAATCCAGAGTTTCCCAAACTTTTCCTACAACAGAAACACTTCACAAATCCTGAAATTTTCATGGAACACCTTGGTTATTTTGTAATGTATTCATTAATAATTAATTGTTAATTTTGCTGATTTTTTATTATTAATTAATAATTAATTAAATTTGGCCCGATGGAGGAAAAAAGCACCGAAGAAAAGCAATTTCTTTGGAAACGAAAATTGCAATTTTAGATCGCTTAGCAAAAGGAGAAAGATCTACGGTGATTGGTAAACATTTTATAATAAATTTAGTTTAATCCTTTATTCAAGTGTGAGCAAACAAAGTTTGCGCCTGAAAGTATCTTCAGGACTGGGGTAAGGTGGTACAACACCAGGGCACTCCTTGCAAAGGTGGAGCAAGCTACCAACACTCCTATCTCAGTATCTCCCATAATGCAAAACACATCTCCTTGCAGATATGTCTAATGTTATGCATTAAGGGAAGGGCCACAACCCAGACTAGTTTCAATCTTTATTGAAGTCTCTTCAGTGGGAGCCAGGCCCAAGTGGAGATACCAGGCAGAAGCATTAGCAGGTCATCTCTACCTATAGGAGTTGCCAATTGGTGTGCCACCCTTTTTTATAAATTACTCTGGATTTAGAGAAAGATGTTGGAAGTTTATTTTTCACTTGGTTAGAGTATAATAAATTTAGTTTAATCCTTTATCCAAGTGTGAGCAAACAAAGTTTGTGCATGAAAGTATCTTCAGGACTGGGGTAAGGTGGTACAACACCAGGGCACTCCTTGCAAAAGTAATTTATTAAAAAAGGGTGGCACACCATTTGGCAACTCCTATAGGTAGAAATGACCTGCTAATGCTTCTGCCTGGTATCTCTACTTGGGCCTGGCTCCCACTGAAGAGACCTCAATAAAGGTCGAAACTAGTCTGGGTTGTGGCCCTTCCCTTAATGCATAACATTAGACGTATCCGCAAGGAGATGTGTTTTGCATTATGGGAGATACTGAGATAGGAGTGTTGGTAGCTTGCTCCACCTTTGCAAGGAGTACCCTGGTGTTGTACCACCTTATCCCAGTCCTGAAGATACTTTCAGTCACAAACTTTGTTTGCTCACACTTGGATAAAGGATTAAACTAAATTTATTATACTCTAACCAAGTGAAAAAAAAAAAACGGTAAACATTTTAATTTAGGCAAATCTACTATAAGAGCAATTAAAAAGAATGAAGTAGCAATAAGAAAATCTGTCATTTCTGGCACAAAACAACGTGCCAAATTATCATCGCTCAAGAGACGCTTTATTAGAAAACACGGAATGAGCGCTCATAATTTGGATTGAAGAATTAACTCAAGGGGGAATTCCTATAAGTGGTTATTTAATTAAAGAAAAAACTCTTCAGTTTTATGAACAGATGAAGCAATTGGAGTAGTCTACTTCTGCTTCCTAGGCTGATAAAGAATTTTCGGCTAGCAAAGGATGGTAAACTGGGTTTTTAAAAAGGAATGCACTTCATAACGTCAAGATTACAGGCAAGGTTGCAGCAGCAGATGAAGAAGCAGTCAAAAATTTTTAAGAGAAGTTAGCCAAAATTATTGAAGATGGTGGATATTGTCCCGATGAAGTGTTTAATGCTGACAAAACAGGATTGTTTTGGAAGAAAATCCTAGTCGAACTTACATCACAAAGTCTGAGAAAAAAGCAAGTGGGTTTAAAGCAAGCAAAGATCGAGTAACGTTGTTACGTTGTAGCAATGCATCAGGAGATCGAATGTCGAAACCACTCCCAGTAAATCGATTTCTAAGACCATGTGCTCTAAAAGGCAAAGATCTAAAATAGCTGCTGGTACAGTGAATGGCTAATACAAAGGCCTGGGTAACAACTGCTGCATTTACTGAATGGTTCAATAATTGCTTTTTACCAGAAGTGGAAAGATACATGAAGCAAAAAGCTGTCGATTTTTAAAGTTTTATTAATTGTTGCCAATGTACCAAGTTATCTGCATTTAGAACATCCAAATGTGCAGGTAGTGTTTTTTTTTACACCCAATGCAACAAGCATTATTCAGCCATTAGATCAAGGCATAATTTCTACTTTTAAAAAAATATTACACTAAGTACACTTTTCAATTTATATTGGATAAACTAGAAAATGAATCATTAGCAGTAACTGACGTTTGGAAAAAATTTTCTATTTTGGACTGCTTAGATCATGTTGCATCTGCTATCACTGAAATAAGACCACAAACTTTAAATGCTTGCTGGAAAGCAGCTTGGCCTGGATGTATTGCAAACAGTGCAACCATGCAAATATCATGTGGATAATGCCTTAAGTTTCGATGATATTATTGGATACTGATTAACTTTAGATATCGTCGAAGATCCAGAAAACGATAGTGAAACGGAAGAAAAACCTGTCTCCCTCACTGCAAATATAATTCGAGAAGGTCTTGAACTGTGCAATAAATTGGAAAATCGTTTTTCTTTTTAATGACACAAATTCTGAACGAGTCTTTAAATTCCAATGTGAGCTGAAGAACTGTATGTCTGGATATTGCGAGCTGTATAAAAAATTAGTGAAATCATCATCGCAACGTTTAATCCCTGATTACATTGTCAGAAGAAAAAAATCAGCACAGAATGAGGGTAAAGCTAATTCTGTTTGTGAAGAACCATTGCCTTTACCATACAGATCTGATGCGCTGACCATCTTTTCTGGTGATGAAAGTGATTTTGCACCAGTTCACAAATGTTGCTGAATATTATCTAATAGTGATGATAATTCTGATGACAAAATGTTAAAAAAAAAAGCATTCTTATTTTCCTGAATTTTCATAAACTTTTTTTTATGTGATTTTAGGTTTATTTTAATTCATTGCTTTGGTTTTATGCGGTTTTAGAAAATTATGGAACGTATCCCTGGTTTTTCAACGTAAGTTAAGCCTTTTATGTGGGATTTTTTCTATGCGGTTTTCTGTGGAACATATCTACTGCATAAAAAGAGATCCGAGTGTACATCATAACCATCATATCTTTGCTAGCAGAGTTTCCGAGGCATCCAATCAGAAAAGGGTGTAGCATGATTTGGTGGTCCATATCACAGACTTCCAATTTCAGCATTGATTATACTATACAGTCAACCCTCCTATAACGCGATTAATTCGTACCACGTTATATGGAAACCGTGTTATAAGAAACTCAGATTTAACGTGTAAACCAGGTTAATTCGTGCCGCGTTATATGGAAACCGCGCTATAAGAAACTCAGAATTAGTACGAATCAGATTGATTCGTACCGCGTTATATGGGAAGCACCCTTTAAATGATTTAAAATTTGGATTTTGTCCTCAAGAGATATAAACTTTCTTTTTAACTGTTTTCTTGTTTCTTTTGTGTGTCTGACATTATACAAACCTGGGGTTAACAATTATTTTATTATTATTATATTACAACAAATAAAAAATAGTACCTACAGTATTGTGTAATGTTGTCCAATTACGATAACACAAATTAAGGGAGCAAAAGGCACTTTACTGAACACTAATCGTGATATGTATGTCTGCACGGATTTACAGACAGTTCCCTACTAAGTTGCACTTAAAATTGATGACAAAGTGGGTGGTTGCAACAGCGAAAGTTCGGCAGCGCTATTGGATAAAAAAATTCACACAAATACGCAACAGCCAATCATACGGTCTATTTTAAGCATTAAAACAGAGCACTGTGAACAATCTCGCATTGTTTCTTTGCTTATAGGGGAATTCCCTGATAACTGAAATTGGAAAATGGTGATGTACCTTCACCAAAAAGAAGGGAATTCCCTGTTAATTTCAACTGTAAAAATTTAACACATAGATAAATTCATGCTATAGAGAATCTTCTTAAACCAATTAAGTTGATGGAATGTTGTTGAACGGAAACCGCATTATAAGAGTACAGCGTTATAGGAGGGCTGTCACAATTTTGGCTCCGCGTTATATGGAAACCGTGTTATAAGAGTACCGCGTTATAGGAGGGTTGACTGTATAGTCTTTGCTACTGCCCTTTCATTAAAACAGAATGGGTAACTCTTTATATAATGCCATATTACAAATCTGATATCTACAGCTTATTTTGGAGATGTAGTTGTTATCAGTATCAGAAAATTACCTCTTCTGAGTTCATAAGTTATCTATATACCAGACAGTACACAGATATAGAATCAACTTCAAGAAAATATCTGTTTGCTTTATAATGCAGCATAGGCCACATGATGACAGGCATGTTCTAATACTTATTCCAAACTGATGTGTGCACATGCATGCACATGATGCCAAGTGAGTGAAAAGTTTAACCACATCCCATGTGGATACAACACTGAAATTTTTCAGAGCCAGAAGGTTTTAATATTTGCTGATGACAAAATTCTCAAAACTTTATTTTTTCACTTTTACTATACCCAAAAGAATTTTGAATTTTCCAAAATGAGACTTTGCACTGGATTTCAAAATGACTTGAATAGACTTCTCGGTTTTCAACTGAAAAGTCAGTTATCACTTTTAAATAAAAATCATAATTGCCTTATTATTTTTATTGAAAAAATCAATAAAACCTTGCTTTAAATATAACATTTCTCCAAGCTACTTTAGGGCACCAATAAGCAGGTCTGGTCTCACACCAGGTGAAAAAATCCATCTATCATGTGGAAAAAAAAATCTTTTAGTCAATGAACTTATTCACCATATACACACACCAAACCAGATGAAAAGTACGACAGTTCCATCTATAATTCAGGTGTTATTTCCTGGTAGCAGATACTGGCATTGAAATTTATGCACTACAGTCTCTCTCTCTCTCTCTCTCTCCCCATTCCTAGAAACATGGAAAGTGATGATATATAACTACATTCGTAGTTAATTTTTCTTAAATTAATTTGCATATAATTAGTTGGCATAATTATTTATTGCTTTGTTATGTTGCTAATGTTTTGTTATTATTAGTTACTTAAAAATTACAATATTTAAAATAAAATTACTAATGAAATATCTGTGTAATCAGTTTCTGGATCTCTTGCTCAGGTTAGTTTTCTGGTCTTCCTGTATCTGTCGTTAAAGTGTTGTCAACAGCTTATTTGGATGATGTAATCTTTTTACCATTATCCGAAAGTTAACTCTTTCTGAGTTTAGTTATCTATGTATGTAACTCTCTGGACAGAATAACTTATCAAGGGGATATCCTATGTGGTGTTCTTCAGACTGGTTTTAAAAGCAAACCTTCAGAAAACAGAAGCAATTAATTTATCTCCATTCCTTCAACTAAGTGAAAGAATGGAGATAAATTAATATCTAGGGGAAATTACAGGTCAGCTCCAATGGCAGGGACTAAGCATCACACAATATAATAATTTGCACCACTACCATCTGAAAGTCCATTTGAATACACATATTTAGTCTATTTGAATACACAATGCCTAAATGTATAAACACCTGAGTTAGTTCAAGTGCTTACTTATTCAGCCTTTACAGTGTATTCATAGTCTTGATCTAATTATTCCTATTAAACACTATTCCATGTACTATTTTTAAATAAGCAAGTCATGTATTACAGGAAAAAAAATGCAAATATAATTTCTAGAATAATTTTTCACAGAGATTCTTACTTATGATTTTTTGATACTGCAGTACTCCATCTTTCACCACATAATAAGCTGAAGTACTAAGAAAAAAAAAGAAAAAAAAAGAAGATCAATATATTAAGTGGCAATCATAACATTTTCTGATATATATCAATCAAAAGTAAACTATCAGTTTTAATTAAATTTCTGGTTATCCCAGAAGGATAAATAAATCAAGAATAATTTTTGATTACACAGAAGAAATTGTATTCTTGTTTTCAGTATTACATTGAAGAGTAAATAAATTTTCCTAGATGAATGTCAAAGTGGGCAATACCTTTGATCGCCAGCCAAGTAAGTCCAAATTTCACACTGATTTAGACATCAGATCAGTGAGAGTCTTTAGTAAGTAGACTTCTTTCAATGTCCAGTGAAGTGAAGGCATGAAGTGGCCTGAAAAAAACTCATGTTTAGTCTCTTTAGTCAGAGTTTCTAGATTATCTAACTCAGAGCCTACTCATGTCACAAAAGTTTGCTGCATATTTCCAACCTTTCTTGGCATTGAAATTGAAACTGGCATTGGGTTGGACTGACAAAAAAAAAAAAAAAACAGTTCACAGATCAAATTATATTCATCAATGTTTTCCATACACTGAAAACCTTCCGCTGTAGTCATGGTATCCACAGGCTTGAGCACTTACACTGAAGTCCCAATAACGTTCAAAACACACTGAACCAGAAAATATCTTAAATATTATAATGAATGAGAATATATTCTCCTTTATGGTAGAGGAAAGTATGCAAGCAACTATTCTCAGTATACAAAATGCATACCAACACAAATATAATTTCAGGCATGAATACCTGTTTGCATACATGAATGGCTGTTTGAATGGTGATAGTAGGGAAGTAACTCAATGAGGCAAAATCGTGCAAGAACATATCATCCAGGTGGAGATATTGCAGTAATATGTGAGGCAAAGGCTTATATGGAAACCAAGGTAAATGAACTGAAGGTGCATAGCATATTACAAAAACCTTGATGAATACAGCTATGGTATTAGATGGTATGCCAGCTCGAGTTTTATGAGAAGGTACTAGAGATTTGGCAGTACCTTTGGCCACGTCTAATTTAAGTCTCAACTCTTGGTTAGTCCCAAGGAAGTGGAAAGAGGGAAAAATAGTTCCACTGCATAAAGGAGGCTCCAAGACCGGTGTAACAAATTACGAACCGATCAGCATATATGGAGTCATAGTCAAGGTACTGGAGAAGTTAGTTAAGAGCAAAATACAGAATGGATAGACAGAAAGGGGATACTACATGGTTTTGTGTATGGTAGGTCATGCTTTGGTAATTGCCCATGTTATATAATACAGTAACGGTTGAGTCTGATACAGGTAATGTGTTTACAGTGATACTGCTGGACTTTGCAAAGGCTTTTGACAAGATACTGTATGGAAGTTTATTTTGCACTTGGTTAGACCATAATAAATTTAGTTTAATCCTTTATCCAAGTGTAGGCAAACAAAGTTTGTGCCTGAAAATATCTTCATCTTCAGGACTGAGGCAAGGTGGTACATCTCTTGGCAACTCGTAGCAAAGATGGACCAAGCTTTCATCACTCCTTGTCTTAGTATCTCCCATAATGCAAAGCACATCTCCTTTCAGACATGTATAATGCTATGCATTAAGGGAAAGGCCACTACCCAGGCCAGTTTCAACCTTTATTGAGGTCTCGTCAGTGGGAAACAGACCCAGAAGTGGTGATACCAAGGCAGAAGCAATGGAGAAGTCATATTTACCTATACGAGTTGCCAAAGGGTGTACCACCTTATTATTAAATTACTCTGGATTTAGAGAAAGATGTTGGAAGTTTATTTTCCATTTGGTTAGACTATAATAAATTTAGTTTAATCCTTTATCCAAGTGTAGGCAAACAAAGTTTGCGCCTGAAAATATCTTCAGGACTGAGGCAAAGGGTACATCTGTTGGCAACTCATAGCAAAAGTGGACCAAGCTTCCATCACTCCTTGTCTTAGTATCTCCCATAATGCAAAGCACATCTCCTTGCAGACATGCATAATGCTATGCATTAAGGGAAGAGCCACTACCCAGACCGATTTCGACCTTTATTAAGGTCTCGTCAGTGGGAGGCAGACACAGACAGAAGTGGTGATACTAAGGCAGAAGCAATGGAATCTAACCAAGTGTAAAATAAATGTATAGGTAAATATGACCTCTCCATTGCTTCTGCCTTAGTATCACCACTTTTGGGTCTGCCTCCCACTGATGAGACCTTAATAAAGGTCGAAACCAGTCTGGGTAGTGGCCCTTCCCTTAATGCACAGCATTATACATGTCCGCAAGGAGATGTGCTTTGCATTATGGGAGATACTAAGACAAGGAGTGATGAAAGCTTAGTCCACATTTGCTATGAGTTGCCAACAGATGTAGCACCTTGCCTCAGTCCTGAAGATATTATCAGGCACAAACTTTGTTTGCCTACACTTGGATAAAGGATTAAACTAAATTTAATATAGAGGGTAGTTGATGGAAAGATATCAGAGAGTAGTTTATTCATGAGTAGAGTTCCGTAAAAGTCTCGTGACTAGTAATGTGCCACAGGACTATGGTCTTGGGCTTCTACTATTTAATTTGTACATTAATGATACAGGAAAGGATCTGAGAGGAACTATTCAGTTATTTGCCTATGAGGTAAAATTGAGTACAGCAACAGTTAATAAAGATGTTAAAATTTTGTAGGATGATTTGGATAGACTGGCAGTCTAGGCAAAGGAAAATGGATATCACTTCAATGTGGCAAAGAGTAAAGTTACACATTTTGGGGTAAAAAGATTACCAGCTGTGTACCACATTGATGGAACTGTACTCCAAGAAATTGTTGATGTTAGTTAAAGGAAATTAAAGTTTAGAGGGCATATTGCAAAAGTGACTAAAGCAGCTCAACAGATTATTTGGTTACTGAAGAATACCCTGATAAGCAGAGACAAGCAGGCTATTATTATTATACCTCTTTATAGAGCCTTGGTAAGACCACATCTTACCAAGACTACAATATGCAGATCTTGTCACCTGGGTTTCTTGGGGATGAGGTGGAGAGGATCCAGAGGCGAGTGACCAAGATGGTAGCAGGTCTGTGGAATGAACCTGCTGAGAATAGGTTGAAGATATGTGGGTTATAGAAATTAGTTGACAGGCAGAAAAGGGGGTGATATGATTGAGACATACAAATTACTGAAGGGTTTATGCAAGATTAATACAGAGGAAATTTTTTTAGAACAGATCTGGTGGTGGTAGAACTAGGGCCACCCTTGGAAACTCAGCAAAAGTGTAGTTAGCAAGGGTCTTAGAACTAGGTTTTTTTGCTTGGAGAGTGGTTAATGAGTGGAATAGGATGTCGGAGTCTGCTGTGGGTGCCATGACTGTGAACGAGTTCAATGCAATGTGTGATAGATACTCTGCAAATGTTTGTTGGATAGTGCTTCGCAATGTTTAGGACCTTCTTCAATGAGGCTAAGGATTCATGGAGTCTAAGGATTCCATGGAATAGCTTGCAATAATAATAATAAAACATTTGTGTTATATTATGATGGAAAACAAGAATACAGTTTCCTGTATACTACAATAAAGTATCAAATAGTTAATATTATTACTGATGGTTGTCAGCCTGATTTGAACTCACAGGTTGTGAGTTCAAATTCTATGTTGGATTTCAATTCAGACTACTGGATATGATGGATATGGTTTAACTGTTCAGAGAAATCTGAAGTTCATCATCAGATTCATGCTAAATAACAAAAATGATACAGGGAGAACATAACTGAAAAACTGCTCTTCAAGATGACATGTATAAGAATGAGAAAACTTGGTGAGATATTCTTATCAATTCTGTTCCATTTTGCATCAAAGTATATGCAAAAGAGTCCAACTACATGACAAGGTGTAAGTCCTGTACTATCAGGAGAAAACTGTTTTTTTAAATGCTGATTAACACGGCTTTACAGATTATGCAAAATCCTACTCACTATGCAAAAGATTTAGCCCAAGACCTCCCCACACCATTTTTTAATAATATGCCCTAATAAGTCGATAAGAGTTCCACAAATTAATTAACCTGTTCCTTTGACTTCCAATATGGAGACATGCTTATCAACAAGAAGTAGTTTTATTAAAATAACAATGGCAGATATTTTGCAAATTTCAGCAGTGTAGCATAAAACACATATTGAAGAAACCATTGGATTAGGCAATGTGAATGCAATCAAACAAGGTTAGTTACCATTATCATATTCTGTAGCATAAAAGAAGAGTGAGAAAATGAAGTTTGGGAGTCTGCTGCCAAGTTATGATAGAGGTGAACTGGGAAGCAGAGCGATGATAGTTAATAAATTAATATGCAAATTGTACAGAAGATGGCCTGAGTTTGATGAACAAAAAGATTTGTACAATGCTATTGGACCGCACTTAAATGGAATCGGAGTTAGATGTCTAGATAGAGCTATGTCACTGAGAGTGTCGAAATACACAAAATCAGGAAAACTTAAGCAATTAGGGTGGATGTAAACGAGTATGTGTGAAGGCAGAATGTAGTATCTCAGGCAACAACTGAATGGGATAGTCAATTCAGGTTGTAAAGGTGTCTGCAGTTTCTTGCTACAGTTTCTTTATACTAACACTAAAAGTATCAGAAATAAGAGAGAGAGTAGTGTCTGGCATTGGTTAGCAACCTTACCAAATGTTACAGGAAATAGCAAGAGTTGGCAAACAGCAGATGACATAGTTACAAAGATAGAATGTGATGGGTTTAGTATTTTCAGGGAAGACAGAGTAGACAGGACAGCAGGGGTGGTGGAGTACTGCTGATGATAACAGATGAATTGCAGCCAACAAGAGTAGGAGTCATTTGGGCAGACGGCAGCTCTTTTGTCAATAGGATGTGAGTTGAGGCCAACAGGACAAAATATAAAATTGATTGTTGCTATGGGCCAGGAGTGCCAGGGATAATATGAAACACATGTATCAGCAGATTAGTACAATGAGTGCAAGTAGAGTAATTATTATGGGAGACTTCAATTTCAGAGACACAGATTGGAAGGAGGAAAGATCAGCAAGGAAATGGAATTTATACACTTACTGAGAGATAATTACTTGAAACAGAATGCGACAAAGGGGACTTGGGATACGAGCATGTTGGATCTTGTTATAGATTTGGAAGACATGTCCATAACTAAGGTGACCACATTGCTTCCAGAAATATTGGAAGTTTTTTTTCACTTGGTTAGACTATAAATTATATATTTAGTTTAACCTTTATCCAAGTGTAAGCAAACCAAGTTTGTGCTTGAAGTATCATCAGGAGTGGGGCAACTCATAGCATAGGTGGACTGAGTTCTAATCACTTTCCTTAGTCTCCCATAATGCAAAGCACATCTCCTTGCAGACATGTATAATGCTATGCCTTTCAGGGAGAATAGAGAAGATAGAATGGGGAAAGGAGGAGTACTGTTGAAGATAGCTGATGAGTTGCAGCCAAAGAAAGTAGTATATCAAGAGGATAGACATGTGAATGATAGTTCATTTGAAGCAGTCTGGTGTGAAATAGTGATCAACGCAACGAAATATACAGTTGGTTGCTGCTATAGGCCGGGGGGGGGGGGTACAGGGGGTGATATTGAATTCATGCATCAGCAAATTAGTGCAATGAGTGCAGAGTTAGGGATTATTATGGGGGATTTTAATTATGGTCATATCAAATGGAAGGAGGAAATATCACGTGGCAAAAAGGAAATGGAATTCCTACATCTTCTATGAGATAATTACTTGAAACAGCACATAACAGAAGGGACACGTGTATGAGAGTGTTGGACCTAGTCATTGGTTCAGAGGATATATGCATAAATACGGTGTCCTCATTACCTCCAATTGGTGATAGCGATCATGTGGTATTAACTTGGGAGGTTGCAAAATTTGTGGATTTCTCTCTTAAGAAGGGGAATATATGGAACTGCAAGTTAGGCAATTATAACAAGCTTCAGAGTGAGCTTACAGTCATCCCATGGCAGAACATATTACAGGGGAAAGATGTAAGCAGTGCATGGAATAAAATCAGCGGGTATCTGAGGAAGGCAATATCAGATTGTGTCCCACCATAGTCAGGAAGACAAACAAGGTAGGCGTGAGATGGATGAGTAGTAGTATCAAGCTTGATCTGTAAAAAAAGAAAATGTTATGGAGAATTTACAAGGAGAAAGGTGATCATTACATGGCTCAAGCTAGGAAGGTTACCAACATAATAAGAAAAGCTAAATCAGATTATGAGAAGACCTTAGCCAAGGAGATCAAGGGTAAACCAAAAGAGTTCTTCCACTATGTGGCAAGTAAAAGGAAGAATGACTTCGGAAGGATGACTTTAGTGGGTGTTGATGGTATTGAGGTGACCAATTCAGATGTAATAGTAAAATTACTGAGTGATCACTTTTCGAAAGTCTATCACCCAAGTGAGGATATCTCTGTACCTGTAGCAACAACTAATGTGAGAAATGAAGTTAACAAATCAGAGGTACTTAGTATATTGCAGAATTTAAATGCAAACACTGCTGTAGGTTTAGATGGAATATTAGCTCAGGTGTTGCATGAATGTGCAAAGGAATTGTCAACGCCTCTTACTTGGTTATTTAACTTAAGTTTGAACTCTGGTATAGTCCCTAGGGAGTGGAAGGAAGGCAAAGTAGTTCCTTTGCATAAAGGTGGCTCTAAAACTGCAGTAGTTAATTACAGACCAATCACCATCTCGAGAGTGGTGGTAAAAGTATTGGAAAAGTTGGTTAGAGACAAAATTCAAGAATGGGTGGATCAGGATGATACTTTATAGGGGTCAACATGGTTTTATTAAAGGTTGATCCTGCCTTAGCAATTTATTAACTTTTTATAATAGAATGACATCTAAGTTGGACAAAGGAAATGGCTAGTGGTACCTCTGGATTTTACTAAGGCTTTTGACAGGATACCCCCCATGGAATACTGTTGCGCAAATTGAAGCAGATGGATACTAAACTGTTGATATGAATAAGAGAATGGCTCAGGGAGAGATACCAGAAAGTGGTGTATGGAGGAGCAGTGTCCAGGATGAGGCAGGTGACCAGCAGTGTGCCTCAGGGCTCTGTACTTGGGCCGTTATTGTTTAATTTGTACATAAATTATATAGGATATGGCTTAAAGGGAGATATTCAGTTGTTTGCTGATGATGCAAAGTTGAGTAGTAGCGGAATAAAAAAAATCAAGCTGATGTTGAGAGTTTGCAGGATGATTTAAATAAGCTGACAAAATGGGAAAAGGTAATGGATGTCAGTTCAATGTGGAAATATGTAAAGTTCTGCATTTTGGGATTCAAAGATTACCAGCTGTGTTGATTGAACAGTACTCCAAGAGATTGATGGGGCTACAGACTTGGGGATGTTGGTGGATAGGGAGATGAAGTTCAGGGGACACAATGCTAAGGTGTCCAAGATTGCACATAGGATTACTAGGTTATTGAGGAACACACTAACATCTAGAGATAAAGAGGTTATTATTCCCATTTATAAGGCATTGATACTTCCACATTTGGATTACTGTATTCAGGTCTGGTCACCTGGATTCCTTGGAGATGAGGGAGGTTGTGGAGAGGGTTCAGAGGAGAGTGACTAAGTTGGTGAGTGATGTAAAAAATTCTTCCTACATTGATAGACTGAGAGCCTGTGGATTGCAGAGGTTTGTTGATAGGTGGAGAAGAGGGGATATGATAGAAATATTTAAATTACTAAAAGGTTTTTATAAGATTGATGCAGGGGAAATGTTTCAGCTGTGTGATAGTAATGGAAGAACAAGATGTCATCCCTGGAAATTAAGGAAAAGTGTGGTTAACAAGGGTGTGAGAACGAGGTTTTTCACCTGGAGGGTGGTGAATGAGTGGAATGCATTGCCTGATTCAGTTGTGAGTTCTTCGTTTGTAAATGAATTCAAGAAGTAACATGATAGATATTGTTTTGATAGTTTGGGTCTCCCGCAACGAGTCTACTGACTCCATGGAAATGCCCGTAATAATAATAATAATGCCACTGAAGAGACCTCAATAAAGGTCGCAACCAGTCTGGGTAGTGACTCTTCCCATAATGCATAGCATTAATCATGTCTGCAAGGAGATATGCTTTGCATTATGGGATACTAAGGAAAGTGATCAGAACTTAGTCCCACCTTTGCCACGCAAGTTGCCCCAGTCCTGAAAATACTTCAGGGGTAAACTTTGTTTGTTTACACTTAGGTAAAGAATTAAACTAAATATATAATTTAGAGTCTAACCAAGTGAAAAAAAACTTCCAATATTTCTCTAATCTAGAGTAATTTAATAATAAGGTGTGACAGCTTTTGGCAACTGGCATATGGAAATATGACTTCTGCATTGCTTCAACCTTGGTATCACCTCTGGGTCTGGCTCCCACTGAAGAGACTTTCGGCAAGATAAGTACTTTGGTTTTCTTTCGTTTGCTTTTCACTTTAATTTATTTTACTGCTGCTAGTGGGTTTCGTCCCCACTAGCACTGGTTTCTTTTAATAAATATTACAATTGCTGGTAGTGCAGTTAATATCTGCATTATGCAATTACTTTTAGTAGTGTCACAGCCGCCATTTATAGTAGCTCAAACAAACATTTGCTGGTGGTGTAGAATTATTTCTGTATCATGGGATTATTTTATTCCCAGTCTTACGACTGAGTTTTTTTTTTCTTCCAATTAAAAGCAGGGGTTAGAGTCTTTTCCCCACTTGAGATAAAGGTACCAATTCCTCCAAGGGTGCAAACTCTAGGAATTGAAATTCCTGGAGGTGTAGAAGTGAGATGGGTAACTAAGACTTTAAAAGAGATAGTTGATGGAAATAAGATTTATTCTTTCATCCCTTATGGCAGAGGGAAATATTTAATTGTAGTTAAAGATGTGGAAATAAGGGACAAACTATTACAGGGTTTTACTTCCGAAGGCAGCACAGTTATTCCTGTAATGGTCGGGAGCCAGGTAAAAACAGTAAAAATCGAAAGAAATCGATGGAATATATAGAGAATAGTAATGAAATTCTTATACAAACATTTTCAAAATGGGGTAAGATTAGTAATATACAAAAGGGTTTGTCAAGTGAAGATCCAAATTGGTTTTCTGGTGATGTCACCTTCACAATGGATATGAAGACACCGTACCAAATTTTGTCAGCATCGGTACAACCAGAGTTATGGTAAACTATCCCGAAGTACAACATCAATGCCTGCGTTATGGTTCATACGATCACTTAGGTGGTAACTGTCCCAAATCTAAATGTTTCAACTGCATGAAGATCGGACATATTGCTAATCAGTGCCTCAAACCCTGTCAGAAATGCAAGTTCTGAACACCACGTTAACACTTCTTTTAGAACTTTTGCAGAAAGAGTGAGAGCTCCTGTAGAGCCAATTAGAACACCATATATATCAGAGAGGCATAATGAAGAGTTCCCAGATCTTCTGATTCAGTCTAGTAAAGATGGTGCTTTTAAGCAAGCTACACTTGGTAAAATCACAAAAAGTGCGCAATCAAATCAGTTAGAAATTAGCCAAAAAATTCCAGATCTGCAGGAGCAATTTTCTTGGTCGAATACTGATGGAACATCAGTTGAAATTACCAATAATGAACTTAAAATAACAATTGAACAGGTACACAACAAAATGCAGAAACATTCAACTGTTCTACAAGGAGAAACTGGAGAAGAAACAGAAAAGCAAGAAAGACAACTGAAAGAACTTAACATGCAGAGAAGATCATCAAAAAAGGAAAGACGAATTAATAAAAAAAAATTAAAAAAAAGAACAACTAAAAGAAAAGAAGTAATAAAAAATGTAAAGATGGAGAAGGCTGCAGATCAACAAATGAAAAACTCTTCAGGTTCAGAAGAGTTTATGGATTATGAAGAACCAACTCGTGCTAATAAAGCAAGAGCAAGAGATACAACTAAAGAAAATATAATAAAGTTTACTGATTCAAAGTTTTCTCAGTACAGTTATCATCTACATGAAAAGAAAATAACTAGCTTCCAAATCAAAAATGATAGCCATGAAATTGAAGTAATGGAAAGCAACTATAAAAGACTGGAAAACAGTTTACAAGAAGCAGGTTACAGAATTACTTCTTCACAGATTGAAGACCTCATTGGGTTCATCCAATGTGCTCCATCCAAAATTTAGAAGCTAAAGACGTGCCAGTGACACTTCAATAATCATAGCATCTCCTTTCTGCATTGCCTCATTAAATGTACAAGGATTCCATAGGCAAATTAAAAAACAAACTATATGGAAACTTATGCTATTCCATAATATCAGGTTTTTGTTTCTCCAAGAAACATACTTCTGCAGATATAAAAAGTTTAACAGATAGATATCCACTTTTCTTTCTTACTGGAGCTTTGGAAGTTTTAACAGGGCTGGAGTAGTTGTTATTCTTGCCCACCTCCTTGGGTCATTCTGTACTATCCAAAAGGATGCAGAAGGGAAAATCTTGACAATAGATTGGAAATACTGTGGATGTGTAGTAATGTTTATAAATGCTCCATCCAATGGAACAGTTAGATAAAAATTCTTCCAGGAATTGGAGCCATATTTATATGGTACCCACTATATCATAGCAGTTGAAGATTAGAATTGTATTGAAAACCCCACATTAGACAAAATAGGAGGACACCCCAAGGAGTGGAAAAGTGGGATATGCACAGTTAAAAACATGACTTGACAATACTCAACTAGTAGACATATGGAGGATTTGCAACCCTAATCTCCAGGGATACATATACATGAATCAAGGTATTGGAACCGGTATTGATCGAATTTATATCTCATTCCTTCATAAATACGATAATTCAGATAAAAAATCATGACATCAGCATGTCAGATCATAATCCAGTATACTTAAGTTCCACTGCATGGAAAAAGTAGAGATCTCTTCTGGATCATGGAGACCTCCAAATTTTCTGTTGATCTTTTCAACTAAATTCCAGACCCTGAATTGGAATTATGTTACCTGGAATTGGGATATGTGGTTAAAATTCAAACAAGCAGTAAAGCAGAATATGATGGAATGGGGAAAGGAACAGGCTTTCCTCAAAAGGAAAAAGACCTGTATAAAGAGAGAAGCTGGTTTGTAACAAGCCAACGCAATGGTATAGAATGTAGCAACATCATTAGAAACATTAACATAGAGATAGAACTGGAAAGCCAGAAACAAGTAGAAAAAAGAAATTTTAAGATAAGAATACAACAGCGCTTAGCAGATAGCCCTTCAGCTGATTCTTCAATAAACAATTTACAAAATTTCCCAAAGAAAGGACTATCACTCAAATCTGTGTTGATGGAGAAGACATGTCCACCACTAAAGACATCCTTGACTCTTTTCAAAAACACTACAAAAAATCTGTTTGTAGACGATAATACTGTTGGAAATTATAACTCTTGAAAGATTAAGGGCTTTCCTATTCATATCCAAAATGGGCTTGACAGCCTCATTACAGCATCTGAAGTTGCCACAGCCTATAAAGAATGCCAGACAAGAAAATCCCCAGGACCTGATGGTCTAGGGATAGAACTTTATCGTGAGGCCTGGGATTTTATTCTTCCCATTCTAGTTAAACTATTTAATTATTTTCTCACATCAGAAATCAGCATCAGGACATCCAAGTGAATTTGTAGCAAGCCATACTGTTCTCATTCCAAATCCTAATAGAGATCACACCTTAATCAGCAGCTGGAGACCTATTTCTCTATATAATATTTATATAGAGAAAGATATTTTTCTGAATTATTAAGAACAGGTTCAAAGTAGGAACGAAATATATAATTAAAAGCACACAGGTGTATTGAGTACCAGGTCAAGCAGTAGAATTTAATCTATTTCTGCTACGTGATCTAAACTGCTTAGGTGACACGAAAGAGCAGTCGATGGCAGTGCTATCAGTAGACTTTATTCAATCATTCGATAATGTCCGGCATCCTTTTCTATTCCACATCCTCCAGCAAATTGGTGTAGGTAAAAAAACTGATATCTGTTATCAAAGGAGCCTAAGTCAATTCAACAACCTCCTAGTTAATGGGTTCCTGTCAGATCCAGTAAAAATTCAAAAAGGAGTCAAGCAAGGTTGCCCACTTAGTCCACTGCTCTTTGCATTGGTTGAACCTTTCTTACAACAAGTCAACAATACACATGCTGTGCGAGGAAAATCAATGATGTTAAGTGAAGCTAATAGAGCACAAAAGAGTAAAGTGAAAAAGATGATAGTCTGGGTTGGAATGAATGATTTGAAAGGAGAAAAGGATGGAAAATTATAGAATTCACCATCAGGTGGAGTATGGTGGTAGGACTGTATTTGGAGAGCTCCGAAAACCAAGTTGTTTATTTTTTAAACTGCCCTCACTACTGAGCTTAACTACATACACAACACTTTCCTCTCCAATGGCTACAGCGATCACAGTATCAAAAAAATAATGAGTTCCTCTCCCATTCCCGGTCCTTCTCATCAACAAGAATTTAAAAATGCCATCACCATACCCTACATCCGTGGCACATCTGAAAAAATAGCCAAGATTCTAAAAAAGTACAACCTACACACAGCATATAAACCCCACCGCAAACTTGCTAACCTTATCCGTTCTACAAAAGATCAGCTCCTTCCTCTCTCTCTCTCTGCCTGGAGTTTACAAAGTATCCTGTTCCTGTAAGATGGCGTACTTTGGACAGACAGGCAGATCAGCATCCATCCGCTTAGAGGAACACAAGTCTTACATCTGTAAACACAACTATGGTCATTCAGGCTTGGCTGACCATGTCTTGGACACCACCCACAGAGTATCATGGAAGAAAACCACCAAGCTCCATCACAGCAAATTCAAGAAAGAGAGATTATTCTTAGCAGCAGCTCTTAGAAATCAACCAAATCTTAATAAATACGGTTGCATTAAGCTTCCGAAAATTTGGGAAACACTCATCACCAGAGATCCTACTTTATATTCCAGGCCACCTACAACCGCCCTTAGAGGGCACTCCACCTAGATAGGACTTTAGTGTCACCCACGTGGTTGGGCTTAGTATTGTATGGATGAAATATAGGAAGTATTAAATTCTTTTTAATCCTTTCTGAGCATTGTAAAAAATCCATTAAACCTCCAACATTATTAGATTTAATTTAAAAGTTTTGTTTTAAATAGTCTTTTTTGCACAGTAAATTACATAGCATAGCACATGGCATCGATGCAATGTCTAACAATGGCATCCAAGGCAATTCGACCAAAGGGACTTTGTACAGTACAATGTTTGCAAGATGTATGCATTACCAAAGACAAATGGTAATGAGAGTGAGAAAATAATTAAATAGTTTAACTAGAATGGGAAGAATAAAATCCCAGGCCTCACGATAAAGTTCTATCCCACTACCATCACTCTCAAATTTGTTTGAGAGTGATGGTAGTGGGAGAGTATGCCAAAAATGCTATGAAAGTGAGGGTCAAAAGTACAGGTAAGGCTGCGAGATTTAAGTGGTGGATGGAACAGAGAACATGCGTGATAATGTGTAACAGCACATAGGATTCAAAGAGAGGTTAAGCACTTATAAATTAAAGATGCCAAGAAATTATATTCTTGGCTTAATTGTTTATCCAAGTGTAAGTAAACAAAGTTTGCACATGAAGTCACTTTACAACTGGGCTACTTGTATATAGAGACTAATGACTTCACATCAACTGCCTTAATACCCCCCAATGCAATGCAATGCAATGTGCATATCCTTACAGACATGTATGATGCTGTGTATTATGAGAAAGGCCACTACTAGACAAGTTTTGACCTTTATTGAGGTGAAAAAGTAAAGGGTGCTCATCATAATCCTAGAGTAGTTAGTATAGGCATGCAAGAGAGCATGATACTATTAGGAGAAAGGAAAGACAGATAGATAGTATGAGAGATAGAGAAAAGGCTTCAGCTTTTATATCATCATAAAGCCAAACCCTATTAGGTTTCCTTTTTCACCAATCTCATATAAATGAACAACCAAAAGACCAATTGAAACTAAAGCGCAAAGATGACTGATATCTAGGTGATTAGTCTTATCAGAGGAAACCACCTTGAGTTGGCCTTCTCTGCTTGGATTGCTCTCCAGTCATCCCTGCAATTGACTATAAGACCACACTGAATTAAGAGGATGGAACCATTTAGTCAAAAATTTGATATATCCTCGAATGCTTATTTCGAAATACAAAAATCATCTGACTGAACAATAAAATTTCTACAATACAATATTATAAGGCATTTAGATCTCACGAGTGGGAGTCAGGCCCAGAAGTGATACCAAGTGACACATCAATTGTCTTAGAATTCGTTATGCAACACACATACCCTTTCCATAATGCATAGTATGTATAATGCTATGCATTATAGAAAGGACCACTGCCTAGACTAGTTTCAACCTTTATTGAGGTTTCATCAGTGGTAGCCAAACCCAGAAGTGATACCAAGGTTGAAGCAATGCAGAAATCACATTTCCATATGACATACTTTCTTACTAAGGCAATTGATGTGAAGTCATTAGCCTCTATATAAAAGTAGCCAAGTCATGAAGTTGCTTCACACACAAACTTTATTTGCTTACACTTGGATAAAGGATTAAATCAAGAATAAATTTCTTGGCATCTTTAATTTATAGTATAACAAAGTGAAAAAACTTTCAACATCTATCTCTAATATAAAGTATTTTAGTAATAAGTTGGGACACCTTTTAACTACTTGTATATGGAAATATGACTTGTGCATTACTTCAACCTTGGCATTATTTCTGGTTCTGGCTCTCACTGATGAGAACTGAATAAGGGTCGAAACTAGTCTGGGTGGTGGTGTTAAATTCAGAATGAAAGAAGATTGAACCTATAAGTACAGTTATAAAACATATCAAAGCTTTGATATGTTTTATAACTGTACTGAGAGAATCATGTGTTGCTAGTGTGATGGACCTTCAAATTGCTAAGACTGAATAGTGAAAGGACTTTAGTGTTCTCACTCAAGAAATTAGAGAAAGTTTGAGCTTTAAGCTGAAGAGCTGTGTAGAATTGCTTTAGAGATATTTTCACCGTGTCGAGTGCAAATCTCTTCCAGAAATGCTGTTGGTAGAGTATAAGATTACCGTGTAATTGAACTGTAATCATTAATTAATGTCGTAAAGAATGTGTAAAAATTTAAAGTAATTAACAGAGTACTCTATAGCTTTAGTATTGATATAATAATATGCTTGAAGTGATTCATATCTGTATACTTTTATGAAATTGATGATTAAATGTTTTTTGTTATGTTAATCTATTGGCTTGCCTGATTTTCTTCCTATTGAACCGATCATAAAAGTAGAACCAAGGTGGGGAGGGAATAAAAGTAAAGGCTACGACTGCAAAACAAATCTTGATAGTTTAGATGATCTAAGTAATTAATAGTTTCAGTTAAGATAAACATTGCAGTGTGCTAAGGTGGAAACTAATTCCTTGATATTGCATTGTTCAACTATCTAAGACATAGAGTGGCACAGCTAAAAATAAATTTCTCTAAGCCTGAAAGGGAATTAGCACCAGTGCAGAACAAAGGAATTGGAGTTAAGCCACGACAGACCCTTGATGTGCTGATACAAGTGCACTACCGATTGGACTGATTCATGGCCTAGACCGAACTATGAGTGAATTGAAACTAACGTAAATTGAATTTATAGTAAGTTACTTAAGAATGAAAAGACATAGCATGTTAAAGAACCTCAGAGATAGAAAATTCACATAAGAGAGTATTAAAACGAAGTCACGAAGGGAACAACAGTGAATCTGACTAGGGCGCAGCCGAGCAAAAATTAGTTAAAGTAATTAATAACAAGCATTAACGATATAAAGACGAATTTTACAATGTGCAATCTGAATTTAACAGTGGCCCTTCATATGATACATAGCACCATACATGTCTGGAAGGATATATATATGCATTGCATTGTGGGATATTAAGGCAATTGATGTGAATTCATTAGCCACTATATAGAAGTAGCCCAGTCGTGAAGTGACTTCGCTAGTTGGATAAAGGATTAAACGAAGAACATAATTTTTTGCCAATCATTAATTTATGGTATAAGTGAAAAAAAATTTCAAGAAATAAAAGTGACAGAATTGAGAGACAAATTAAAAGTGTTAATTGAAAGAATGGTAGTATGATGGATGTATAGAATGAAGAGTTAAGTGGAGTGATACAAAGGATGAAGTGAGAGCTGTAATGAATGCAAAAACATCTGGCGAGTGGGTCAGTTAATATCAGAGAGAAAGAAGTCAGAGAAAAGAGAAATTAATGCTTGACTAAGAGAGAAGGAAAAATCAAGGAACGAGTTTTGAAGTATACAACATAACATACAAGAATTAGACCAAACCTTGGAAAATCAAAAAATAAAGATAGCTACCATTACAGAATGAAAGAAAAAACAAAAAGGAATATATGAAACAGAGAATTATATCTATCTTTATAGTGGGGTAAAAATGGAGGAAAGGGCAAAGTCAGATATAATGATGTTCATACATAAATCTTTGAGAAGAAATATTATACATTACAACTACTAGAATGATAGAATTATAGAGACAAGACTAAAGATATATAGAGGATATTTGACAATAATAGGCACTTATGCCCCAGAAGAGGGAAAAGAAGAAAAACCAGAGATTTTTTTTTTATCAAGAACCACAAAAGATTATAGATCAAATAAACCCTTCTGAGTATATCATAATAAAGGGTGATCTAAATGCAAGAATTGGTAATGCCGTCTATCGGCATTACCAATAGAGGACCGATAGACGAACCAACATATAATAATAATGGGAAGAGATTACAAGCATTCACCTTATACAACAATTATAGAATAATGAATACCTACTTTAAACAAAGATATTCACAGATTTACCTGGCAGGCAAGAAATACAAAAAGCATCACAGACTATATAATAGTTAATATGAAATTATCAAATATGATCATAGATGCTAGAGTATATAGAGGAGCAGAGATAGAATCAGACCACTACTTACTGGTAGGGAAAATTAAGTGGAAACCAAGATGGGAGAGAAGAAAAAAATCAAAAGAAAATAGAGATATAGAACTATATAAAATCAAACTCTTGGATGATGGATATCAGAGGCCTGTATCAGAATAGAATTAGGGATTGGTTGAGTAAAATCATGGAAAGCAGACAGTGGAGGAAGAATGGTTAAACATGAAATATATATTAGAAAATGCTGCAAGAGAGAGTTTAGGAACAAAAAGAAAATGGATAAGACGCAGAGGTCTAAGACAATGGGACAAAGAGATCAAACAGATAATTGAAGAAAAAAGACAGCACATAAACAATGGCTAAATCTAAAGACAGATGAATCATTTATTGAATACAAAAGGAAAAGAGCAATAGCAAAGGAAGCATGCAGAGAAAAAAATAAAGAAACATGAAAATTTTATATCAAAATTAGAACGGGATTGTACATTAAAAAGACCTAATACATATAGAATCCTCAAACAAATGAATAACGATTTAAAAGATAAAACAAAAATCGATATAATCAAAGAAACTTGGCAGGAGTATTTCCAGAGGCTATGGCAAGATAATGCCTTGATACAAGAATCCTCCACGAAATATAACATTAGTAATATAGATGAGTTTACATAAGAAGAATTACAAAACACCCTCAAACAAAGTAGAACAGACAAATCACCAGGAGAGGATAATATAAATACAGAACTTATTAAATTTGCTGGGAAAGAATTTAACACCAGATTTCGAATCAAATTTATCATCAAATTTATAAACCAAATATACAAAGAGGGAAAATTCCCAAAAAGCTGGCGAAGAGCTCTAGTGATTCCAATTTATAAAAAAGGTCTAAAAACAGACAGCAATAACTATCGTATCATCAGCCTCCTCAATACTGGATACAAAATTTATGCAAAAATGTTAACAAACAGATTAATATAGAATCACAGCTGGGAGAAGAACAGAATGGATTTTATAATGGAAGATCATGTATAGATTCAGCTTTTATTCTAAAAATAATTATAGAAAAACATAGAGAATACAATAATGAAACACAGTTTTATTGATTATATAAAAGCATTTGACAAAATTCTGAGAAATAAACTATGGGAAACTCTAAAGGAATATCACATTCCAAACCAACTATACAAAGCTTTATTAAATATATACCATAATAATGAAATAGTAATAAGGCAAAATGCTACCATATCCACTTGGAAATCAATAAATAGAGGAGTTTGTCAAGGCTATCCTTTATCACCCATATTATTTAACATATATATAGGCAATATCATCAAAAAATGAAGAGAAATAAATATATGCAGCTTCGAAATATAGCAAGAATGCAGAGAGAAAGATTACCAAAAAATATTTTGACATATAATCCTAGAGGAACAAGAAATAGGAGACAACCAAGAAGATGGACTGGGTCCAGAATAGGCCACTTGGCCTAGAATATAGATAGGAAGATGATGACAGCAAAAGAAAATAGTGACAGAGTTAAAATAGTGTATGTTTCCACAGCATGAAAGGGTAGAGCTGAGGAGAGTCATAATAGTGAATGACTCGATGCATAGGTTATACAGGAGGAATAATGTGGGGTTTGTGAATGTGTACCGAGAGTCTGAAGTACGAAAGGACTTATACAAGAAGGCTGGTTTGCATCTGAATGTATTTGGTGTTCAGAGTCTAGAAAGTTGTTGAATGAAGTGAAAGTGGATGTGCAAGATCAGGTAAACTACAGCTTTTATAGGTAAGCTGTTAAGAAGATATGCAGACATCAGTGAGGCAGTTGAGTATAAGAATGTGCATAAAATGCTTAACTTATTACCACTGGTAACAAACCAGAATGGGATAATTAGTATAAAGCATCAGGATAGTAGTGGGCCTAAGCGACTTTTCTACTTTATGTACACCAATGCTAGGTGCATTCGGAACAAGAGGGAGGAATTTTATGCATTGGTCAGTTCATCCTGGCCAAAAGTTACAGGCCAAAAGTTACATAGCTTCTGGAAGATATATTATCTTCCAGAAGATGATATAGTTAGTGGGAAAGAATGTGAAGAGTATAGTTTGTTCAGGAAGGCTAGAGAGGAGTGTTATTGATGATAGCTGAAGAACTGCAACCAAAGAGAGCAGAAGTTCAACTGCAGGCGAGTGAAAATAGTACATTTGAGGTTATTTGGTGTGAGATAGAAGCCCAGCAGAACAAAATATGCAGTTGTATGCTTCTATAGACCAGGGAATGGAAAAGATGATGGGCGATAGCATGTATCAGCAAATAAGCTAAATCAGTGGAGGGTGAGTAATTAATATGGAGGATTTCATCTATGGGAATATAAATGGAAAGGAGGAGAGGATATATGGGAGGAAGGAAATGGAATTTATGCAGTTACTAAGGAATAATTATCTGAGACAGCATGTGATGGCATATACTAAGGATTTGAGAGTGTTCAATCTAGTAACAGCATCTGAGATTTTGCCTATAACCAATATGACCATGTTGCTGCCAATTAGTGAGAGTGATCATATGGTCTTGACCTGGGAGGTGGCTAAATGTGTGGAATATTCAGGTAAGAGGGGTATATTTGGAATCACAGGGCTGGTAAATATCACAAGCTTAGGAGATTGCTTGGATCAGTACCATAACATGTTGTTAGATCTTGAATGAGGACTCTTTCAACAAAAGAATCGTTCATTCAAGATTTAACAAGAGACACAATTCTGAGCTAGAAACACTGGTGCTATTAGTTAAGAAAGCAAAATGTAAAAGAAAACCTGTTAGAAATTACCTTAGAAAGAAGTAAAGTTGAGGAGAAAATTGTATGTCTAAGCAGAATTATATTGTTTAAAGTTATTGATGTCAAAATTATACTCTATGTAAGAATGCATGTCTAAGTGCAAACAAAGGTCCAAAGGTTGCTAGCTAGCTGCCTACGTAACGCCCGAAGCATAAGCGCTCGTGGAAGGCAAGCTGAACTCGCATTTGGCGAAAAGAGTGCTCTTCAAGGAGCAGAAGTTTGACGCAATCACGTACGGGCGAATAGGAGAATGCAATGAGAGATCATCCGATATGGAAAGAGGATGCTACAAAGAAGAATAAAAAGCAAATTCACGTAGGTTTTAGCCCCCGTTTTTCTGTTCCTGTTTCTCGTGTGGACAAGCAGAGTGTTGACCGATCGACAGCACCGGAAGTAATCTCCTTCCCGGTTGCTAGCTGAACGAGTCGGACATGCTATACGTGAGCTGATGGCAGACATCAACTAGGGCCATCAGTAAGAGCTGACGAATGTGAGACAGTGGAAAAGTTCCCCCTCTGAAAGATGGCTGAGATGACAATATCGATCCGGTAGACGAACGTTTGTCCGGCAAAGTGCAAGGAATGGCGATTTGTGTCGATCAGCATAACCTCCACATGGATGCGACTTGATAAAGCAGAAAGACATATGACTACAAAGGACGGATGAAAGAAGCCTGATATCCTCGTTGATGGAAAGGAGTGTTTGAGGAAAGTAATGGCAGACTGCATATCTGGAGACATCATCATCATATGTTCACTGGACATCCAAGATGCCATTGTTATATCCTGAATGGAGAGCTTTACAAGTAAATACTTTATTCAGGATTTAACATGATACCTACTACTAATTAAGGAGATATCTGCACATCAGCTAATAATTATGAAGTATTATTTTATGTTATGTAATAATGTGTAGTCCATGTGTGCCATATAGTGAGAGTTATTGTTAGGTTATTTGTAATTCCCAAGTAAGCTGTTTGTACATTGTGAAATTCTGAGAAAAATTATAAGTAGTAATCCGGAATAATCGCGTATAATCTGTATGAGTCGAGAGTAGCGATGGAGGCTATACCTATGCAGAAAAAATGACATCAGAGCAGCTACCTAGAATAATGTAACCTGACAGGTTAGGGAGAGGGTAGGATCACCCAAGGGGCATGAACGATGGGGTTCGTGGTTGAAAACCACATCGAATAGAGGGCGCCCGAATAGGGCAAATAAAATACGAAGAATGCCATTTTAGGGGGCTTTTTGACCTTTTGATCTTCGGTTGTTGCTGGATTCGAGTTTTAGGGGGTGTTGGTCAGAGGATTCATGAGAGAGCGGCCGGCCGACTACGGTAATGACGGACGGCAGGTTCTTTTCTTGAGAATGCTTGAAGATTTTCAAGCGAAGCTGATCGCGATACGATGGCCTATGTGAAATTGAGCCTTAGCAGAATGTCCCATTGGAGAAAGTTTCCTGCGGAGCAGTAGACAGCACGCAACAGTCGGAAACGATTAGAAGAAAAAGCGTAGTACATCGCCAGGCGCAAAGACAGCCGAAGAATATGCAGTAAGGTAATCCAGACCTACATGAGATGGCAGCATGAAATCTGAAAAGATCCGGTAATGTAAGAGTTTTCGTTCTATGTTAAAATTCGTTTAGAAGAACAAGAAATTTGTATGCACTGTAACTAAAGGACATTAGTAGAGAACTTTTAGTGAGAATTTGACTGAATTAATTTGACTGAGACCCTTGTGGAACAAAGAAGAGTTGTTAATAGGCAGTAATTTGTGAATGGCTAGGCTTGCTTAAACGAAATTTAGAATTAAGATAATTATTGATAGAGTATTAATGAAAGTGTTCAATGCGTGTTCTGTGAATAACTTGTGAAAGGAATTATATAGTAGTAGTGTTATGCTTAAACCTAATCTTATCCTTTCATAATTGAAGGATTTAACTTGCTCTGATTCATTGTGATTTAGTATAACCCTTAACTTAGAGTAAATTTTGATCCATTGAGTATTTTAACTTACATAACTGTAAATGTTTTACGTTTTCCAATAAACATGTTTTGTACCTTATACCTGAGTTTATGCCTGATTACGAATTCAAACCACCACTTATGAAATAGAATCTTTTTGGCGGGAAGGAATTTAGATATAATTGCTTAAGTGAGATTCGGTCTACGACTGCTAACTGAATCTGCACAGCGCTAGCGTGAGATAAAATATTGTGTGTATCCTTTTGAATTTTGAATTATTTCCCTGAACAAGAGTCTCTTCTGTTAAAGGATATTGGCTGGCGCAGCAAAATATAAATTTTGCCAATATCCGAAGAGGAAATAAATCTGAATTAATATTTTAGGGGCACGACAGTAGATTAGAAAGAAGGTTATTATAGAAGTAGAATAAGATATAATCAAGGGTAAGCAGCGACATAACAATAGAGCAGCCGGTAGGATTTTAATTGTATAAGGTTTTAAGTAAGCAAAAGGATAGATTCAAGAAATAGTAAATTAATGTACGATAAGATTAGAACGGAAGATTTAACACCATATGGTCACTCCAATGCTATGTGATGTGTCACACCAGGCCTTGCCATGTAGTCCTGTTACATGCTTTTCTGGAGGCTTCAACTCTCTGCAGATCAGTCATTCCACACACACACACCATCCATCCATCTCACTGACAGTCTACCCTCTTCCTCTTTTCTCAGGAACTTTACCTTCTATTACTGTTCTGAGAAGTCCTCCTTTCACCCTTCCAATGTGTCCAAAATATTTTAACTATCTTCTCTCAATATCCTTGAGGATCCTTAAAAAATTCTACTGATCTTTTCTAACACCCAATCATTTGTACGCCTTTCAGTATATTGTATCTTTAGGTTCCAAATATGATATTCTTTAGGTTCTAAGTCTCACATTCATAAGTCACTGTTGGAAAAACAACCGCATTCAAAATACTCAACTTTGTTCCCATTGAGATAGATCCATTTTAACAGATTTTAGACAAGTCTCTAACTGTTGTTTTAGTCATTCCTAATCTTCTTCTGACATCTTCTGAACAGCAATTCTTCACATTAGTAATGGATTCCAGGTACTCAAACTTGCTGACTTCCTCAATTCTTTCTCCATTAAAGTACACTTATTTCTCATGAGCTTCCGCATTGGTATTTCCTTTGAAAACCATAATCTTTATCTTGCTAGGAATGAGTTGAAGTCCTCTGCTATTACTGATCTTGTTAACTTTATCAAGAATTTGTCTTAGTTCTTCCTTATCATTATAGAGGAGTAGGTTATCAGCAGCATACCTCAAGTTACTGATTAATCTACAACTTATCCTAATTCCTGTCTTGAACTTATCCAACGCTTCATGCATGATGTCCTCTGTATATATACTAAATAAATGAGAAGAAAGTAAATATCCTTGCCTAACTCCTTTTCCCACCTGAAGCCAATCAGCCAATCCAACACCTGTTTTTATAGTGGCTTCTTGCTCCTTGTACAAGTTGGCTATCAACCTGATAGTGTGTTGAGGAAAACCCATTCTTTTCATTACTTCCCATAGTTTCACATGCTGAACACAGTCAAACGCTTTAGAGTAGTCTAAGAAACACATTGCCAGAGAGAGAGTCTAAATTCCTTATATTTTTCTATGATCTGTCTAAGGCAAAGGATCTGATCTCTGGTGCTGTTACCTTTCCTAAAACCTGCTTGTTCCTCGGGCAGCTCTGCCTCAACTTTGGCCTCAATCCTATTTAGTATGATCTTCAATAAAATTTTCATGCAAGCAAAATTTTGTTTGCATCAAATATTAAACTAATAGTTCTTGCAAGCCTTCATATCTCCCTTCTTACGTAGTGGTATGAAAACTGACTTCTTCCAGTTTCTAGGCCATGATCCTGTCTCCCATATCCTTGTAATCAAATCTATGAAACACTCTTATCCCCCCCTCCATCCCCTGTGGCCTTAATTAACTCCACTGGGATTCCATCTGCACCTGGGGCCTTATTGCTGTTAAGCTGCATAACTGCTTAAGTGGAAGAGGTTCAAAAAGCGGAATTCTCCTGGTGATGAGAGGGCTCTTCCAAATTTTCTTTATCCACTCTATTGTACAGTTCTTCAGAGTATTCTTTCTGCCTGTTTTTGATTTCCAATTCTCATGTTAATAATGCTTTACTCCTGTATTTGATGACATTCAATTTGGGCTTCAACTTGTGCATTAGATCACAAACTAAATAAAACATCCTTTTATAATTGTACCTCCTCATCTGGAACTCTATCTATTCACATTTATTAGTATAGAACTTTTCCTTGTCCTGCTTGATGGTCTTCTGACTTCTCTATGTAATCTCTTATATTCTTCCCTGTGTCTCTCTCTGTTTTTCTATCCACCTTCTTTTGTCAGTTCCCATGTTGAATCTGATATCCATGGGTCTTTTGGTATTCTTACTGGGCTGAGATACTTCTTGGCTGAAGAGTCAGGAGAGTAAATCAAGTGGGAGTTAAATAGATGAATATCATCATTAAGCTGCAGACGTAGTGATCAGCAGACAAATGGGCAGTACAAAGCACAGGTCAGAAGGGTAACCACTGTGGTAAGAAAGGCAAAAGCATAATATTAAAGGAAATTAGCAGGCATGCAAAAGATAATCATAAACAATTCTTTTGATATGCTGCAAGTAAAAGGAAGAATGTTTTTAATGAAATCTGACGATAGAGAGGTAATTGAATCAGTAGAAATAGCAGAATTACTAAGAGAGCACTTAGCAAGAGCATATCATCCATGTGCAGATATTGCAATAATGAGGGAGGCAAAGACTTATAAGGGAACTGAGGAAAATGAAATGGAGGTGCATAGCATATTACAGAACCTTAACATGAACACAGCTAAGGGAGTAGATGGTCTATCAGCTTGAGTTTTAAGTGAAGGTACTAGGGAATTGTCAGTGCCTTTGACCACATTGTTTAATCTATCATGTTAGAGGCTTAATGGATTGTATACAGCACTCAGAAAGGATTAAAACAGATTTTAATACTTCCTATATTTCATATCAGTCACTGAGGCATCTTCACAGATTACAAAAACTAATGTAACATATACACAAATACCACACAATACTAAGCCACATAGATGACTCTAGAGTCCTATCTAGGTAGTGTGCCCCCTCTATGGGTGGTTGTAAGTGGCCTAGAATGTAAGGTGGGATTTCTGATGGTTAACGTTTTCGAAATCTTCAGAAGTTTAATGCAACTGTATTCATTTAGATTTTGTTGATTTCTGAGAGCTGCTGCAGATTCTAAAAAGAGTCTCTCTTTTTTGAATTTACTGTGGTGGAGCATGGTGGTTTTTCCCCAAGACATGGTCAGCCAGGCCTGACTGGCCATAGTCGTGGTTGCAGATGTATGACTTGTGTTTCTCTAAGCGAATGATTGCTGATCTGTCTGTCCAAAGTATGCCAACTTACAGGAACAGGGTACTTTATAAACTCCAAGCACTGAGAGAGGAGGGAGCTGACCTTTTGTAGAACAGATAAAGGCAGCAAGTTTGGGTAGCAAGTATGTGCTGTGTTATATGGGGCTTAAATGCTGTGTGCAGGTTGTACTTTTATTATAAAGTCTTGGATATTTTTTCAGATGTGCCACGGATGTAGGGTATGGTGATGGCATTTCTAACCTCTTTCTGAAGAGATGGCTGGGGAATGGGGGAGGAACTGATTATTTTTTTAATACTATAATTGCTGCAGCCATTGGAGAGGAAGGTGTTGTGTATGTGGTTGAGTTCAGTTGCAAGGGAGTTCCAGTGAAACAAACATTGTGGGCTCTCTTGGTTAGAGTTTTAATAATGCTATATTGTTGAGTGGGGTGGTGGTGGGAGAGTTTGTGAGTGTATCTGCCTGTGTGTGTGTAGGTTTTCTATATACAGTGAAGACAAGTGTACCATTATGAAGGTGTGTAACTAAGGTTTCTAGAAAGGGTAAACTATTGTTATTTTCCTTTTCCATCGTAAACTGGATTCTTGGATGTAGCCTGTTGAGGTGACCGAGGAAGGAGTGTAATGTGTCTGGGTCATGAGGCCAAATAGAGAACACATCATCTACATATCTTAGCTAGATCGAAGGTTTGAGAGGGGGCTGAGTCTATGGCTCGTTTTTCAAAATTTTCCATATAAAAATTGGCAAGAGGGGAGGGGACCCATGCCGGTTCCCTCTATCTGTTTGTAAATTTTGTTCTTCCAAAAAATATAACGAGAATTGATGGCAAAGGAAAAGAGATCTAAGATGTCAGAAGGAAAAATGTTTTCTAAGAGTGTTAAGGTTAAGGTATCAATTAAGGGAATATTGGTAAACAGTGAGGAGAGGTCAAAGCTTACCAATATGTCTGTGTTATTTAAAGTTAGATTTTCTATTAGGGTTTTAAAATGGGTAGAGTTTTTTACATAGGATGTGGTAAGTCCAGTGGGGGGGGGGGGGGTCAGAGAGTTAGCCAGCTATTTTGGCAGTTTGTAGCAAGGTGCATTAGTGGTTTATACTATAGGTCTTAGGGGGAGAATTAGGTTTGTGTATTTTTGGTAAACCAAACATTCGGGGGGGGACAGGAACAGAAAGATTTGAGTTTTTTTTCGTAAGGTCCGGGGGCCAGGAAGATACTTTTTTAACCCTGCATAGGTCACGGTCGAAAAAATTGCAGCTTAGGTCAAGAGTATCCGAGAGATACATTGCAAATAAAATACATGGTTTATTTATTTTCAGTTACAATCTAGAAATTATTGAACAAAGAAGAAAAAAAAAAAACATAACCAATACTATACTGACATTGGAATTTGCGGTATCTCTCAGATACAATTTACTATCAAATATCACAAACCTTTACATAACATGTGTTAAACTAAACTGATGGCATAAACAGTGCAGAATATCACTCGTAATATATGTATGCACAGCTATGTCATGACCTCCAAGCTATAACTGGATATGTGTAAGAATATTTATATTAAAACAATTTGTTTATATCTGTCAGCCATGACCTCCGCAGGGTTAAGTTTTTTAATTTTTTAACGTGTTTTAGTGGGATCGTGTTCTAGTGGGATGTAGGTAGAGCAATCTCGGAGGATAATCTCCATTTTTCGATTTCATTTCCATTTCAACCTTATGAGACCAGGTTGAAGATTTGTGGATTACAGATACTGTTTGACAGGCAGAAAACAGGTGATATAATTGAGATATACAAATGACTGAAGGGTTTTTACAAGATTAATCCAGAGGAAAATTTTCAGAACAGGTCTGGTGGTGGGAGAACTAGCACCATCCATGGAAACTGAGTAAGGGTATAGTTAGCAAGTATGTTAGAGCTAGGTTTTTTGCTTGGAGAGTGGTGAACGAGTGGAACAGGTTGCCAGAGTCTGTTGTTGGTGGCATGACTGTGAATGAGTTCAATGCAAAGCATGATAGATAGTGCGCAAATATTGGATAGTGCTTTGCGTGATGTCCTCAATTAGTTTAAGAACTCCATGGAGTAGCCCGTAATAATAACAATAATATTAATTTTACTTGAAAGCATTATATCTATTATTTAAAACTGGTTGACCAGGTGGTATCATGCTTGCTCTCCAACCAAGAGGCTGAAAGTTTGAATCCTGACATGGATATAGGTGTTTGTGGATTTCTTTAGGAAAAAAATAAATTTCACTGCCAGATGTAAAACCAATACCTGCTTACTGACAGCCTAAAAAAAATTCCATTTTTGATTTCTAGAGCAGGATTTGTGGATTATGTAAAAAATAAATTAAAAAATAAAAATCTTACTCTACCCATAGTACTAATGTACTATAAGTTACAATCTTTCTTGTGTTGGAGTCACATAAACCATGAAATGAATAGACCATGTCACTAATACAGATCACATGATATTTACTATCACATAACAAAATATGAATTTGAATGCACTTGCAAAGAATCAGATAATGTTCTCACCAATCAACTTAAATGGTGAAAGGTTATCATGGTATTCAAATCAATAAATTAGCAATTAAAGTAGTGTTCAATCTATTACTGTTTAACATAAATGAAGATGTTTCTAAGACTGGAATGGAATGAAATAATGACTAACTGCAATAAAACATTTTACCTTTAGAAACTGTTAATTTATTTAAGTGATTATTCAGAATCATAAACTGCATGTGGAGCATGCTTTCCAATGCACTTAAATCATCAGATATCAAACAGATGACCATTATACACACTTCTAACAGAGAATGAGGATTGGATTGCAACTTAACCATGTCGCTGTCAATATGGATAAAATACATCACTCCTCTACACTTCGTATCCATCATATATTTCAATGTAATATCAATGGTATTACAATTTTAATATGCACTTCGCATCCATGGTAACCTGGACGTATATATACATCTTGGCTAGTTGGGGGTGGTTAAATCAGTGTTAAGCTAATGATAATGACTTACCAAAAAAAGAAGCTCTGAGTCTACAAGTACTTCTACAGCAACAAAAGGTTCTGCTTAACTTGGTCGAATTCATTTTCTCATTGATGAAACAGACTACTTTGGCAATATACTGCATGCTACTACTTGAAAATGCCTATCTGTCTTAAACTACAAATATTCCTATGAAACAGATTCCCTGACTTTGTGTGTATATGAGAGAGAGAGGAATAGATATTTTAAGAACACAGCACATGTCAAAGGTTAAGAGGTGCATAGCTAATTTTTAGAGTATGGTTATTTTCCAAATCAGAATGAATAACTATTTCTCATAACTTACTCCATCACTCTGAAGAAACATGGGACAAAAAGTCTGATCAAGAAGGTTGTATGCATGTTCATAAGCTTTAAACAAAGGTCTTGTTGTACGCAACTTCACCACATCCTCTGGAGCACCACTAAGAACTAAACCAAGATAAAATGCATACCATACAGTGTATCATTTAATTTACTACAATAATATTCAATGATTAATGTTTTTTAACATATGCAACAGAAAATTAAAATAATCAAATAAAAAGCAAAATACTATAAATGACAAAATATGTAAAGAAAGCTTTGGGTCTTGTTCATTATGCATAAATAATGCTTAACAGCATTATTATAACCAATAACAAGAGTGAAAAAAAAGTTTATTAAATTCACTAATATTTTGCTGTTTTTATACCCAGCATCATCAGAGCACAATGATAACATGATAGGCACATAGCACTAAACCTATTACACTAAAGTAATTGTAGAAACAATTTAAATTGTAACTGATGCCCAATGTCCTAACATAGTGCCCTCTATGGGTTGGATAACTACAAAGTTAATTTAGAGCAGTCCAGCTATTAGGTCTTAAAATGATAGTCTCCCAGATCATTGATAAATTAATGCAACCATACTTGTTGAAGTTGGGAAAGTGCTTCGTAGCTGATTCTAAGAATAGCCTCTCAGACCTGTAATGACTTCTGAGTAATATAGATGTTTTTTTCCCATCTGATCCTATGTAAAAGAGTATGCAGAGCATGGTCTACCAATCCTGACTTGCCATACAGATGATTGCAGATGTAAATTTTGTGTTCTTCAAGATGGATGTTGACTGACCTACCAGTCTGTCCAAAGTAGGTTAACTTGCAGGCACAAGGAACTTTATACACTCCCGATGTTCAAGAGGATGTAGTCGATCTTTAGAAGAAAGCATATGAAAGTAGTTAGTTAAATGAAAGGTTTGAAAGTGGTATGGAGATCATATTTGCAAAGAACTTTGGTGATATACCCTTATCATATGGAATGGAAATGGTTTTGCTGTGATCCTGAGTGTTGGATGTAGGAGAGATGGGGAGTGCACGTAATATTTTATCTATTTTATATGGGCTATAGCCATTGGCTAAAATAGTGTTGCAAAGGTCCCTGAGCTCACTTTCAATGGCTGAGTCATTACAAATAGCCCTGGCTCGGTGAGTAAGAGTTTTGAGGATGACATCCTATGGCATCCTGAAAACTGGTGGAGGTAAAATTGTGTATGTACATACAAGTATGAGTGGGTTTCTGTAGACATAGAAGGATAATGAGGATAATAATAGTGACATGACTTCCTAATGATACATTAGGAGGTCACATTACCAGTGTATCTAAAAAGGGGAGACTATTATTACTTCTTTTTCTATGGTGAAGTTTATTTCAGGACATTGGCTGTTAAGATGCACCAAAAATGCACCGATACTTAATGTGTCTAGGACCATGAAGCCAAACAGAAAACATGTCATCAACATATCACAGCCAAACTGTTGGTTTTTATGTGGCTATGTTGAGAGCTTGGTTTTCAAAACTCTCCACATATAAGTTTGCTAGAGGTGGTGGGGGGGGGGAACCCCTAATAGTCCTATCTAGCTGCTTGTACATTTTTTCTTTCCACAGGAAATAACCCATATGTATGGTGAATCTGAATAATTCCATTATGTCAGGAGAGGGGGGGGGGGTGGAATGTGGCTTAATAAGGTGAAGGGTCTCTGTCAAAGGTACATTAGTGAAAAGTGAGGTTATATCAAAACTGATCATGATGTCAGAATCTGTCAGACTTAAAATTTTCTATTAATGTTTAAAGTGCAAAGAATTTTTAATAAATGGAGGAGAGTTGCCAGTAAATGAGGAAAGTGATTTAGATAAATGTTTAGGTAGTTTGTATGTGGGGCACTCTATGCTATCTGCTACTGGACGAGGAGGGAGGGGATATTGGATTTGTGAATTTCAGGGAGCATGTATATCCGGGATGGTTTGACATGATAAGTTTCTGAAGATTCTTTGCAGACACATGCGAAGATTCTTCCCACACAAACTTTATTTCCATACACTTGGATAAACAAGAATATAATTTCATGGCAAGTGTAATTTACAAAGTAACCTGTTGACTATTCTTTTTGAAGAACTACAGGTTGTAGTCTTTGAGGAATACTTCACCGGGAAGGCCATGTAAAAGGTCATTTGGCTGCTGCTGCTTGTGTTACTGTAGATTTAACAGAAATTGAGGAAATGATAGATGCCAGTTATGCTCAACTGATACCCAAGGATAGAAGAGAGACTATGTGGAAACCGACCATCTACGAGAGTCACTAAAGAGTGACTGAAAGAGGGGATAGTCAGAGGGAAAAGCCCTCTTCTGAACAGCATCAAGAACGTGAAAGTAGTACTTCAAGGTTGGGAAGATTTACATAAATAGCTGCAGGCATGAAAAGTAACATACTAAGTGAAAAAGGATGCCAAGTTTCTTGGAAGCCGAGGATGCTATGGAATTGATGTGATTATATCAGTAAAGAAATGCTATCAGTAAGAGTTCATTTGAGAAGAGAGATCTGATCTTGACTAGGATTTCTGTCCCAGGAAAAACAAGTCAAGATTAAAGATCCTTCATAAATTTACATGTATAAATCTGAAACAGAAAAATATGTAATTTGTTATAATAAGAAACAGAAAAATATGTAATTTGTTATAATAAAAATTATAGCAAATTTACTAAAAGTAAAAAATGTTTGGTAAAATGAGTATTTTAATATAAAGTTTATACATGATGATAAAAATTTTATTATGAATTAATGAAACTATTTGATGAATAGCTAAATAAATTTTTATTATTATTACGGGTAACTCTAAGGAGTCGATAACCTCATCGAGGGAGGCCCTAACATCATGTCAAGAACAACTATTCGACATTCACACCTTACCTTGAACTCATTCACAGTCATGGCACCCACAACAGACTCTGGCAACTTATTCCACTCATTCACCACTCTCCAAGTAAAAAACCTAGTTCTAACACCCTTGCTAATGACACTCTTGCCCAGCTTCCATGTATGGCCCCTAGTTCTCCCACCACCACCAGTCTTATTCTCAAAAATATCTTCTGAATTAATCTTATAGAAATCCTTCAGTAATTTGAATGTCTCAATCATATCACTCTTTTTCTGCCTATCAACCAATTTGTGCAACCCACAAATCTTCAACCTGTTCTCATAAGGTTCATTCCATAGACCTGCTATCATCTTGGTCACTTGTCTCTGGATCCTTTCCACCAAGAAGAAACCCTGGCATTCATATCTGGGCACAGTAGTCTAGATGGGGTCTTATCAAGGCTCGATACAGGGGAACAATAACCTGTTTGTCTCTGCCTGTTAAAGTATTTTTCAGCAACCAAGTGATTTGATGAGCTGATTTTGCCACTTTTGTGATGTGCCCCCTAAACTTCAACTCCCTATCCACCAATACTCCCAAATCCCTGGCCTCGTCAATCTCCTGGAGTACGGTTCCGCCAATGTAATATACTGCTGCTAATCTTTTCATCCCAAAATGCATAACCTTACACTTTGCCACATTAAATTGACATCCATTCTCCTTAGCCCAGTCCTCCAAACTATCCAAATCGTCCTGCAAAATTTTGACATCCTGTGCACTCACTATTGCTCTACCCAACTTTGCATCATCAGCAAACAAATGAACACTTCCTCTCAGATCCTTTCCTATATCGTTAACGAACAAATTGAACAGTAGTAGTCCAAGAACAGAACCCTTTAGCACACCACTAGTCACAGGCCATCTTTTGAACTCTACTCCTGAATAAACCACTCTCTGATATCTCTCCGTCAACCATCCTCCTATCCATCTCACCAACCCTATATCCATCCCCATATGCTGCAGTTTCTTGATGTTGTTATCTGTTAATGTTATCTGTTATTTTATATATCAATTTGTGTTTAATTTAAATATAATACAATAATATCAGTGAATGACTAATATGACTAAAAATCAAGCACAATGAAAAAGCCACATGTAACAGACATTTTTGCTACACTTAGCCATTCCAAGTCTGTTCTTACGCAGCATTACTCTTAAAATCGAGTAAGGGAGTTTCTTTCATTAGTTAAACGAAAACAAAATCATTACCAGCAACATAATACTATAATAGACTTATGTTGTAATGTATGGTGAAGTTAGTATTTTTTGATTTTCGAAAAGATGAGCTCGTTGATATGTGTGTGTGGATCTTGAAGCTAAATCCTTGTTTAAAAATAAAAGCAGTTGAATTAGTGAAGCAGTTGAATCCTTTTTACTTACATTCCATAGACGATTCAAGCAGGTTTTAGCCATGCAAATTCACTCATAATGAAGGAGAGGAACAGAATGAACCTGGAAGAGCATGGTGACTTGATTTAAGGTTAAAACTCACCAATATCCAACCAAATATTGATTCATTGGCTACTATTCATCAAACACATCCTTCTCATTAACCATTCCAAGAAAATCAATAAAATGTAAGTAAAGTTTTAATGTTCTTGATAAATTTCTTTAAATATTTCTTATCGAGAAGCAGCAATGAAGTAAAAGGGTTTATTATTTTTAAATTGAGAAATTTATTATTGATAACATTTATTCATTTATTTAACATGGGGATCGATGAGGGATCAAGGATTCCATGAAGGGGTCAATGTTCTAAAAAGTATGCCGACCGCTGGCTTAGATGTAATATTGGAGAAGTTTTAGATTCTTTTGTGGAAATTTATGATAATATTATTGTATAATATAAAATATGAAGCAAAAATATTAGCTTTGAAAATTAAAGATTATGGATTTTTGTGTTCACTTATAATCTGCCATGAATTTTGTGCATGATCAATGTAGTGAGTAAAATGGCCTGGTTGGCCGAGTGGTTAGCGTATGCTCTCCAGCCAAAAGGCTGCAGGTTAGAATCCCACCATGGGCATGGATGTTTGTGATTGTCTATGAAAATACTAGTGGTGGTGATGGCCAGTAGATGGCATTGGTGTAGATGATGATGGTAGTCGCAGTTCGCTGTAGTTGGTGGATTGAGTGGAGATGAAAAGCTGTGGAGTGGGTGCCCTCCCGTGATGAGTCTTCGGACTCCTTGGAGTTGTCACGTAATAAACAAAAAAAAAAAAAAAAAAAAAAAAAATCCAAACACAAATTTAAGTGAATCTATAAATGCATTAAATAATGTAATCGACTTTACTGAAGAATTTATAATAATAATAATTATCATAATACACTAATGCCTTTATTTCCATATAGGGAGTAGGCAAGGCCTCTAAACCTCATCTAGCTCTTTGGAGACTGAGTGAACAGTTCAATCTCCACCAGTAGCCAATCAGAGATAGCTGGCCCATATCTATCACTAATTACTGAAGAATTTAGGTCGGATGAAAAATTTAACATTATACTTAAATCATCAAAAGAAATTTCTCCTGAGTAGTTCAAAAGCAGCATATCACGCAGATGTAAGAAAAGATTGTTCTGTTATAAATGTTCAGACAAAGCGCCAGTTGATCAGCAATCCAACTTTAAACTTATATTGTTTTCTTCAAATTGTGGAAACTATTATTAATATTTTTGGCTGAAAGGTTCAATCTCTTGACAAGTCACTTTTAACATATTTCAGTTTTTATCCAGTTTCAAGGAAATTTCTAATATGGATGAGAACACTTGAAGAGAGCACTGTGATGATTTATAAGTTGCACTGACTGATGGTAAAGAAAAAGACATTTGTGCCACTGAATTATATAATGAAATACAAATTCTAAAGGACATTATGCAGGATAGTTACAGCTTAGACCCACTGAAAATATTGCAATATATATATATATGCAAATGATTTAGTAATATCGCTTCAAATATTTTTGACACTTCCAGATTCAGTAGCAAGTGGTGAACGATCAATTTCAAGACTGAAACACTGAAACTAGTTAAAATATATCTAGGATCTAGTATTTCATTGGAAAGATTGGTTGGACTGTCAATGATCGCAATAGAAGGTGATATCTGTGAGAATCTAGAAAATTTGTATGAATTTGTTTCCATAAAATCAAGAAAAGTAAATTTTTAAATCATTTAATTTTTTTCAATACATTGCTTTTTCCATTAAAAATTAAATTATCCTTATCATTGTGCAATTTTTCTAGCTTGTACATCTCTAGTTATAATAGCTCACAGCCAGTAATCAGTAACTCTAGCCTATGTGCATTTTGTATGTTTTGCAATTTTTGCTGTGTTGTTAATATATGTATTTTTCAAAGTGTGCAATTTTACATAAAAATATGTTTTGAGTTTATAATCTTTAAATTTTAATACATTTAAAAAAAAGTAAAGGGTGCTCAACTTAAATTTGCACTGGGGCACCAGAACCCCTAGAGCTGGCACTGCATGTAGGTCAAAAGAATTAAGGCTAATCAGAAAGTTTAAGCATTACCAAGAAGTCAAAAGACAGATAAACAGAAGTTGTGCCAAACAGCTTTTATAATAGACCAGAAGTTATATCTACCATTGGGAAAGATAAGTTTTCTGCATTAAGCCCTTTTTAAAGTCAGACTTAGCCGGTTTAATGATAGCTTTGCAAGTGTTGTGAGCTTAATGTGGACTGAAAATGAAGCCAGAGTTTCTTTTTCAAGATTGAATAATTTCTTTTCTTGGACTGTCTGGCACCCTTTATTAGAAAATTATAGCTTTGATTTTGGGGAAAATTTTGGGCAGGGTGAGAAATGAAGTCCTTAATTCCAACATAATTTCTGTAACAAAATTACAACATGTGTCTTGATCTGGAGAACAGAAACAGTCTGACCAGGGAAAGGAGGATTTAGTCTCAGAGAACTTTCTGCTTGGAATTGTTGTAGTGCCAAAATGCACTATGCCCTCCCCAAGTAAATAACTTGGGGAGGGCATTCTGTTAGAAGTGAAACTTGGATGAGATTGTTATCAAAATTACTAAGAGGAGCAGTTGCCTCAACAGCATATCTGGAAGGAGAACTTGTTAAGAAAAGATAGCTTTGTATAAGTAAAGAAGATTTTCAGGAATTATGATCAGAAGATGAACGATTTGCTTTAGATTATTGTTCAAAGGAAATACTTTCTCTTCTTTTCCAGTGTTAGATCGTGAATGAGGCCTGCCTCTGCTAGACAGATCCTCGTTCAGGATCTAACAAGAACGGAGCCTAAATAAAGAAAATACCTGTACTGCTGGTGAAAATTGTACTAGAAATAAATAAATAAAGGGAATGAAGTGTATCATATAATTGTCTATTAAGTGTATATCCATTCACCCAATGGAGAGGAAACACTGTAAAATATTAATATGTGTGAATTAAAAGGGAAATATATGTGTGTAAATTGGAAGTGGAAAATAATGGAAAATAATATGAACAGAATTTAAAATAATATAAACAGAAACAGAAGAATAATATGTGTAAGTTGCAACAAACAAAAAAAAAAAAAAAGGAAAATGCTGACAATCAACCCAAGGACAGATTCTATGAAACTGTGCATGCCACAGTGATGACTAAGAGCCATAAGGTCATGACCTGGATAAACCCATTGTTGAACCTTACAAGCAAGATTTCTCAAATTCTCTGGGAGGAGCTCTCTCTCATGGGTTCGAGATGAAAGTCTTCGATGCAACCATGACTGTAAGCTGCAGAAGAAAAAGGGAGTTGATGGTTGGAAAATCGAGAGAGTGGGGAAGAAGGTGAAAGAGGTATGACGTGAGAAGGAGGTCCGACAAAAAACCTCCAAGTGCAGACCGACGAAAAAAAGGCTCGGATCCAAAATGAAACCCGAACCGTGATGTCCCTCCTGTAGGGTACAGAAGTTCCAGACAAGCACCTCAGATGTTTCCCAATGACGGGGAAAATCCAGTGCGCGTCAGTCCATGAGATGGGAAAGCAATCTGCAAAGGTCCAACCAGGATATGCATGTGACTCGCACGTGGTGATTGAGTGAGACTGTATGCTGCAAGAAATGGTAAGGTAATTTTGACCTATCTAAAGTTCAAGAGGGAGCATTGAATAAAAAATTCGGTTTAAGCACATTTGCAAAAAGGAAGACTGAGACTATTTTGTTAGTTAGTGGAACTTTTAGGGGCATTGGACTGGTAGTCTGAAGAGCCATGTTATGTGATCCTCGCAAAAGAATTTGTATGTGTATGTTACCTTAGCTGTCTCTCTAAATTTGTGTATGTGTATGTTACCTTAGCTGTCTCCCTAAAGATAATGTCTAGACAATTTTTAGTATATACCTATGCGCATGCCCTCTCTTAGAAGATAATAGATATGCCATATTCTGAAATTGTCATGTAATGCTACTTAAAGTGTTTAATCTAATTTAAGGGAATTAATGAACTGATTGATTTATGTTTCATTTTTTCTGATAGTGTAAAATAAAACTATATCTTTTTAGTTGAAACCTGGTCATCGAATTGTGTTTGAGAACGACATTGCCACTCACCAAAATACAGACCGTGACAAAAAAGGGGAAAGAGTGATTAAGTAATATTAAGGCTAGAAAAGGGCACGACTGCAATCTCCCAAAAATCCGGACACCATTCTGCCTGATTAGAGTCAAGCAGGATGGTTATCTAGATCAGGGAAAGGGCCCACAATTTATTAAGATAGACAACTCTAACTGGCACAGAACAAATACATTTGTTAGAGTCCGTGACCCAGGTAGAATTTTAGGATCCCTGGCCACAAGGAAGCAATTGATAAGTCATATTCAAAATTAAGAACCAACGTTCACAAAGCACCAGTCTAACACCAGCTTAGTCAGTGGAATTCGAAAAAGGACACCCAGTTAGAGTTGTGGGCAGTAATGATCATGATTTCACTCTTAGGGAATTTTACACTGCAAGAAATTGAGCTTCAAAGATAAGGAGTCAATATATGGCAGAGTGATTTCAGAATTTTAGTAATGACAAAACATCAGATGAATGATAATGTGGCAAGAACCACCTCAGAAGCATGCCCTGTAAACTTTACCTTATAGTTTACTATCACCTCTAGGTCTCTTATAAATCACTTGCAGCAAATTAACATTGATATAATACTTAACCTGCTGGGTCTTCAGTCCATAATGCATAACCTTGTACTTAGCTACATTAATCAAACGCTCCATAATGTTCATTTGTAGAATCAGTTTTTTTTCAAGTCAGCCTGCAAGATTTCTTTTCAGACACCAATTACCCTACAGAAATGAGTATCTACTATCAAACTATCATCCTATTGCTCTTGCTTGAGTGTTGTCTATAGTAATCAGGGAGGTCATCAACTGTCAACTTCTTCAACAGCTAGAAAATTAGCTAATCAGTGATCACCAGTATGGATTTTGCCATTCATGATCCACAGCAAATCTCCTCAACATCACCCATCTCCGAATATATATATATATATCATGGAAAATTTTGATAAACCTGCCCTGTTGCATTCAACATTTCCTAGGTATCTAATAGGATTTTTCATCCAAGGCTTCTCAACAAATTTCCATCTTATGATCTGCTTTCTTCCTTTTTAAATTGGATTGCCAGTTTTCTCTCAGGTCATTCTATTGGCACACATTTAGGAACTAAATGTATGCCATCTAAAAGAATGCAGATTTTCTGATGCTGAGATATCTATTTCTTTGTTTATGACTGAAAATGCTAGAGGTAAATTTCACTACATGGGCAGAGATCTGAATTCTGTTTGGTGATTTGTGTGGAAGATACGGGAAAATGAAATTAGATCCTTTTTATAAGAAAGAAAGCAATTCTGCATTTCATTAGCATTGAAGGCATCTAGGCTAGGTTATCCTTTTCCCCAATGAAGAGTGATATGATGATGATCAACATTTAATTTGCTAATTGCAGAGGGTATTGAAGTTAATCAGAACCAAAAGAGCACTTGTGGAAAATCTTATAAAGAGAAAGCGAAAGATGGCAAGACAAATATTAAGAGGATTAGCAGGGGAAATGTCTCTGGAAATACTGGAGGAAAAATTAGAGGATTGTGTTGATGATGTAAAGAAATGGATGGGTAACAAGAGCTATTATGAGATCAATTAAGAGCTATTATGGCCATTTGATTATGTCTAGCATTGAGGCCTGTTAGCCTACATTACCCACCAATGGACAAATGCCATGAAAAAGTTCAGAGAAATATGTGCTGTGTCTGTTGACATTTACAGGACTTTTGACTGATCGTGTCTGGCATTGACTGTTTTCCTTTGGTCTATTATTTTATTAATTCAGTCTTTTAATTGCATGCAGAGTTTTTTTTTTTTTTTTTAATAGTTATTTATATACACTGCCAAGGACAGGGCTTGTGCTTGGTGTAAAAATGAATTCAGTGAGTTCTTTGTTTGAATTTGACATGGAAATTTCAATCAATATTTTTGTGTGTGTGTGTGTGTGTGTGTGAATGAGTGAGTGAGCAAGCGAGTAATCTATTAATTGGTGGAGTTGTTTACGGGAAAAAAAAGGTGGCGAAGGTATTATGACAAAAAAACTTTTGCTGAATGGGAAAATGTGATAATCAATATGAGTGGAATTTCAAATGAGGGAGTAAATGAAATCGTATGGAATATTACTGGTGCATGCAAGGCAGAACAGAAGTAAAAATGCAAGCTGATGTGTGTAAAAAAAGGTGAAAAATGTGAGAAAGGTATGAAAGAAAAAGAAAAAAACAAGAGTGGCATGGTGTTGGTAATGTCTAGCCTTCATAGAGCACTTTGCAGCACCATGCAAGAGTTGGAGAGATTAGGAATGTGCCTGGCAAATGGTAGATAAAGTAAGAAAGATTCAATGATGCAGAAACAGATGAAAAAAAGATATGGTCATATCTAGTGTCTCCACAATCATGCTAGATTAATGAGCAATGAAATTGTGACTTCCAGGAGTGAAGCTTTATTCATATTAAATATCTTAGAAAAAGTGAATTAGCAAATGATATAATTATGCAGGTCGGAACAAATGATTTGCAAGAAAATAAGGATGGTATGACAGAGGATATAAAAAGCTGTTGAATTAAGTAAAAAAAAAAAAAGAGCAGCAAAAGAGTGACGATTGTGAGCCTGTTCTGGTAATATAACATGACTGAGCTGTTGTGTTAAACATTTAACACATTGTATTAAATGCTGGAGATGTGCAGAGGAACTCCTGTACAATATATTGATGTATGGAGCATTATTAACCTCCCAACCGGCCGGTGTGGATGAAATATTCAATACTCCCTAGCTTTTTTCATGGATCAAAACTTCGTCGGCATTCTACCTTTTATCATGCCATTACCTTCCTCCGCCGTTAATCTCGTTACGGCTATTCTATAGCATTAGTGGATTAACTGTTGCTGAGTGACCTTTGTGTCCCCTCCCCCTGTCTTTACGTCTATTGTGTTGCTTAGAATTTCATTTACTGTCCTAAGTTATTTGACCTTTCTTGCCTCTAAAATGATTTATTGTGTCTCTTCCCAAAAATTGAAACCAATTTTACATATGCGAAAAAAAAATCACTCCTGAAATGCCCACTGATCAGCTTTTGCAATGAATCTATTTAGTGATAGTGAATTTGGTGTATTTTATTCTATAAATCAGTGCACCGGAAGAGATGCACTGATTGTTCTTTCACTTTACGTATATTAATTGAATAATTTTTTTTCGAATTTTAAAATTTTCAAATGTTTGCTTTGAAAATATTATGTCAAATATTTATATTTTTAAATAATATTTATTGAAATAAATATGTCCTTTTTCTTTCGTTTCTAGCGAAATAGCATTATATGGATCATCACATTTCAGATTTAGAAACGATTTTTTGTTATTAATAAAGACAAAATAAAAAAAAATGTTAAAATGCTAAATTGCCTTACTCGGTTTCCGATTGTGTCTTTTTGGTATCAAAAATTTATATCCAATGATATTTTAGCAGTGATTCTTCCCCTTTGTCATTTATTTATTTATTTGTATTATGCATATTACGATAATATCTAGTGCATAACCTCGTAGATATGTTGAAAATATAATGTGAAAAATATCATATACGGAATGATTCAACATTTTTGCTCATTTTGAAGATTTTCTAATGCTTCCCCCCCTCCTTATTCTCTCCTGGAACTGAATTGCATAACTACTCTAAATTTCTATACAGGTTTGAAAGCTTTTCTAGACAGCATTCAAAATCAATTACTTCATTTTACCATTTTGACAAAAGATATACGGCAATCATATTGTATCGTGAAGCTTCTAAATCTGTTCTATTTATTTGCAATCTAAAACCAGCTGTTCTACTGCCCGCTGAAATTATGTGAAATTTTAGAAATAATATGCTATATTTTCACCATGCAAAATTGTTTATATGCATACCACACAAAAGAAAGTTCAGTAGTATTATTTGTGTTTGTTTTTCTTTTAAAAAAATCTAAATATTACTTCTTCTGCTGCTGGAAGCTATTTCTGAAATAATCTACGTCTTATAAATACTTGGTAATTCTACAAATCAGTGCACCGGAAGAGTTGCACTGATTGATCTTTCACTTTACGTATAATAATTGAATAATTTTTTTCCGAATTTCAGAATTTTCAAATGCTTGCTTTGAAAATATTATGTCAAATATTTATATTTTTAAACAATATTTATTGAAATAAATATGTCCTTTTTCTTTCGTTTCTAGCGAAATAGCATTATATGGATCATCACATTTCAGTTTTAGAAACGATTTTTTGTTATTCATAAAGACAAAATAAAAAAAAAATGTTAAAATGCTACATTGCATTACTCGGTTTCCGATTGTGTGTCTTTTTGGTATCAAAAATTTATATCCAATGATATTTTAGCAGTGATTCCTCGCCTTCGTCATTTATTTATTTATTTGTGTTATGCATATTACGATAATATCTAGTGCACATCCTCGTAGATATGTTGAAAATATAATGGGAAAAATATCATATACGGAATGATTCAAAATTCTTTTTCATTTTGAAGATTTTCTAATGCTTTCCCCCCCCCCCCTCCTTATCCTCTCCTAGAACTCACAAGTTTGAAAGCTTTTCTAGACAGCATTCAAAATCAATTACTTCATTTTACCATTTTGACAAAAGATATACGGCAATCAGATTGTATTGTGAAACTTCTAATTCTGTTCTATTTATTTGCAATCTAAAACCAGCTGTTCTACTGCCCGCTGAAATTATGTGAAATTTTAGAAATAATATGCTATATTTTCACCATGCAAAATTGTTTATATGCATACCACACAAAAGAAAGTTCAGTAGTATTATTTTTGTTTGTTTTTCTTTAAAAAAATCTAAATATTACTTCTGCTGCTGGAAGCTATTTCTGAAATAATCTACGTCTTCTAAATACTTGGTAATATCCTCTTAGCTGGAGGAAAAGTTGAAGGCTTATTACTCTCAGTGCTATTGAGAAGAAAGGGGAGAACACTAAAGTGCCCCAGGCTGTAGTGCAGAATATGTCAAGAATGTCTTGTTTCCTTTTCGATTGTTGATTACCTATATTCTAACAGAAATACTGATATTTCGTTTACATGCTTATACATTATTTATGCCAAAATAATTGCTTAATTTATAATGATCAGTTTCACTTTTATTATCAAAAATTAGAAATTAAATCATACAATTATCTTGAAAAAGAGGATTTGAATTATTTTCAAAGAAAAGGTGCATATGCGTTTCATAATCTTCTTTTTTTTTTGGGGGGGGGGATATAGACCTAAGCAATCTGCGGATATTTCAGATAATTTATTTCATAAATCGTTCGCAAGACAGCTGTTACAAACGTAAATCACTTGGGGAACATACCCATTCGTTTTAGTGTAAAATAGTAGCAAAGGTTCAGTTACTTTAGATATCTAATCTAGAAGAAAATGTTATGTCTGCTGAGATTAGAATCATACGTGAATAATTTTTCTGACATGATTTCTCTATTCGTTATAATGTAACCAATTTCCAGATTTTTTTCCCTCCTGCAGACTTCATGTTATATGCAGTGATTTCTTCTTTGAACTATAAGAAAAAAAATCAGATAACAGGAGAAAAATATGTAGTATTTTCTTTTCCACTGGCTGAATTTACAATGTTCTTTCTTTGTGTTTTGAAGAGAAACTGCAAATGACTTTTTTCTTACTATTTTTGCCATTATAACATCTCATAATTATAAGAGTGACATTTTACCGTTTTTCTCCCACATGAGAAACAGAAATAAGGTGGTAATAATATTGTTGATTCTGCCAAACTTCATTGTAGCAGAATTTTTTATTACAAAACTTTGTAATATATATATCTCCGAAACAAGAAATTTGGAACCCATATCACATCAATGTTGAGTGTTGGCAAGGTGAAAATGTTCCCGTTATTATTTATATATTTCATTTATTAACTAGAGGGGGCTATGCCCAACCCCCCCCGTGTTCCGGTATGGTAGACCAGTTCTCCTTCAATTGTGATAACTCAAAAAGGGGTTCAGCCCCTGAATTCTGATGACTCGAATTTTGAAGACTCGACACTCAGGGTAGCCCCTGAGTTTCAAAACGTTTCGATAAACATGACATAAAAAAGCTTATCATTTTATATATATATATAGGGTAGATTTTATTTCATTATTTTTTATTGTTTTGATGAAATACTTTACCTGGAATACTCTTTCCAGTTTCTCTGTGTCATAAAAAGAACTTAAAAATTAACCTTCAAGATGAAAAGGAAACAGTGCATTCGGGTATCCCTCTATCAATATTTGTTTTGATGGCCTTGAAAACAAACATTTTTTATTTCATACTGTTCAGAATTTAAAATTCTTGAACAGCGTGGAACGCCTTGAAGCAAGGGTAAACACACAAAGCAGTTTTACACTCAGGGCACCAGATTTTTGTTTCCTTTCTGATATTTTTTTTATTACATACATAATATTTGCGTGGAGGTTTTTTTTTTATTAGCCGTTGGTGGTAGATTTTCGGGATAATGGTTGGAGTTAGCAGCGTTCAACCTCAGATGTCTGACAGGATTTCCTGTTTTTCTGCTTGCTGAAGAAGGTGCATGTGCATGCAGCAATGCTTTCGCAATTTCTATTCTGTATTCTAGATATGTTATGGTAGACAAACATTTTTTCTTGTACAGGAGGAAACTGTTCCAAATAACAAAATCCAAACACTTCAAAATTCAAATAACATGTCCAAACACTTTTTTGTAATATTTTTTTATGCTGTTTCCTCATTACAGAGTAGAATGATAGCTGCTGATCGCAGTTGTCGACTCAACGCATAGTGTCGTTGTATGCACACACAGCAATGGGTTTTTCTTTCTTCAAACCATGCTTCTCCACGGATTCCGCTGATGGATTGTGCAGGGAAGATAGCAGAAAAACATTTTTTGTCTTTCCAACGTAGTGCAAAGACTTTCCCTCGCTGATAAGTTCGGATTTCCCCCTTCGATAGCTTTCCTGAAGCCAGATCTGGAGGCATATCTCGCCTTTTTGCATTTACAGTACCATAACTATCTGTAAGATGCTGTAAAAGCAAATCAGCGAGTTCAGGACACATATATAGTAATTATCCATTATAATGCAGTAACCTTTCCCCAGTAAAGGGTCTAGTAACTGCATTACTGCACGTATCGACAAGGGGAGATCCGAATATTTATCATGCTCGATTACAGTTTGCTTTCCCGTATAAGGTTTGAAATCCCAAAGATATCCACTTTCCGATTCGCAAAGCATAAAAAATTTTACTCCATACTTCGCTTTCTTTTTGGGAATATACTGCTTACATTTCAGTCCACCTTTGAATGGCATAAGGCTTTCATCGATACTCAAGTCTCTCTCAGGAATGTAGAGTGATCTACATTTTTGACGGATTTTCATCAGAAAATCATAAATTTTGTTGAGGACTGGGCAAGGATGTGTTGCCTGATCGTATTCTTCATTATTCTGAAAATGCAAATACTTCATGATGAGACTGAATTGTTTTTCAGTCATAACATCAAGAAACATTGGCGTGTTCAGAATCCAGTCTGTAGACCAATACATTTCGAGAGCGGGCTTTCGAAATGTATTTCGAAACTTCGGGTTTTTCACTTTCTTTATTCTGATATTGCATTTGAAGGATGACAGTGATTTTAAATATTAATTTCACCTGTATCCGAATATCACATAATTTCATGATTTATAATAATCAGGAAATATGTATATTGTCTGATTTATAATTTGCTAATTTATAATAATCACCACATAGTTTCAGTATCGAAAAATTAAAGTTATGTGGAACAATTACTAGAGAAAAATAACGAATTAAATAAAAACTGTACCTATGTTTCATAACAGTTTTCGGGTGTGTGTGATAGTAATGCAACGGGGGGGGGGGTTAAACTATCAGAGGCGAAATAAAGTTCAATTCTATTGTAAAAATATGGAAATGAAATTTCACATTTGATATACATATTTTGAATGATAAAAATAAGCAAATGTATCGCTTACTTTAAAAATTGGTGAATAAAATATCGGAATTATGCAGAAAATATAAATTTAAATCATAACTGTTAATTTCATTTTGTAATGACCAATTATACAAGGAAACCAAGAAAGTGAAAGTACAGATTACTATACAACATGAAGAAAAAATTTAGTAATATAATTAAAGAATTTCATGTTATTCTCTATAAAGCAAAGCTGCTCAAGCGTGTCATTAAAGGAAATCTGTTAAGTATTATTCGATTTCGAAGGTTTTGTACAAAAATAAAATTAATATAACCTGGAACGTCGGCAGCTGGTTTTCTTTTCTTTTTTTAAAAGAATATTCCAAATAATTATCGTGAATTTCTTCGAGAACAAAGAAAAATCTTTTGTCTAGTAGCGATTAGAAAAAAATTAGCGCAAAAAAATAAAAAATTAAATTGGTTAAGTGAAGAAATCATGCAAGACCTTTATTTTGTCCAGAAATTAAAATTGTATTGTACAATAAAAAGAGAAAACAAAAATATAAATAATTTCTCTATTTTTAGTCTATCATATATAACTAAAATCCAGTTCACCAGCATGGAACAAGAAAGTCCGTTTCTTGTTATAGGCAACTGAGAGGCAGCTACGAACGGGAGATAATCCGATTAACCTTTCTCTTCAGCGTGAGGGTTTATCACACCTTCTAATGGATATGACAGTCAAATTGCACTTCTTATCCAGGTTCTTTAAACAGGTGGGCTGAATCTTATCCAGATTTAGTTGGACGTCTATAGACGTCCTAGCCGGTAGGAAGGTTAATGGGAAAATGCATTTGCACTTGCAGGAAGGATTACACTTAAATAATGGATTTAGTAGGAGATGCTTGAAGAAAATGTTAAGTGAAAAGAGCAAATATATTTAGCTAGGTATAACAGGGAGAATGCATGAAAGCTTGGGCACTAATGTGAAACACTGAGACTTATGACACAGATAAAATGACAATATGGAAGTGATAACCCCATTCCCCCATCCACACCAAGAATGACAGGACTAGTGTTATCAGACATGAAAACTAACGACTGTAGCTGTATGTAAGGAATTTGGTTGATGAATAAACTCATACTGCTTATTTGAACCATTCAGTTTTTAAGATATACTTGAATACACATAAGATAGTAGTTGATTAATATGCATATTCACGATGTCCTATCAGCAATGAAATATCAAGAATGGAGGCAATGGATTTTTAGAACCAGTAAATGATATAGGACCTACAATTATTGGCATTACCGAGACCTAGGTAATAGGATATGATATCCTTACACGAATAGAATGTAATGAATAAGCTGTATTTCAGAAGGGCAGGTAGGATAGAAAGAATAGATAAAGCGTAAAAACATGGAGTTTTTTTAGCTGACAGACAGTTAATGTTAAAGAATAACATTGCTATGGTGGTTAAATAGCCACAATGGATACGTGTACTGTTGAAGGAAACATAAGAAAAGTTATTCTCCCAGGCAAATTTTTAAGGTTTTGATAAGACCACACTTAGACTATTGTATTTCAGATAGGGTCACTTGAGTTCTGTGGAGATGACAATACAGCTGAAAAGATCTAGTGGCAGGAAACAACAATGATTAATGGCTTGTGGAACTTTACATATGAAGATAAACTGAGAGAATATGGTGTTCAAAGTTTGAGGAACATATGGAGGAGGGATGTGACTGAGACTTACAAGTCAGTAAGGAGAGCTCACAATGCAGACAAGTAATATTTTGCACCTTGTGTGGCTAGTAAGGTAGAATGTGGGGAATTCCCTGGAAGCTGGCCAAGGTTATAGGAAGCACGTAAGGTCCAGGTTCTTTTCGTGGCACATGGTGAATGCATCTGCAGAAATTATGTTCGAGAGAGAGAGAGAGAGAGAGAATGTATTTAAAATTCACTTAATCAATTCTTGGTCTTCCAGGACAAGCATTCATAATAATAATAATCACAATAAAAAAATGACCACAGAGTGCATGAGAGTTTGTGAAGAGAGGGCAATGAAATCAAAACTGTTTGTTTCAGCATATTTTGCTATGAATAAATATCCTCTTACGTTTTATATTCAATATCTTTTTATAGCTTTTAAATTTAATATCCTTTTATAGCTTGTTATTTTATTTAATGTCCTTTATGGCATAGTTTTACTATGCCAAAATAAAGCCTTCTAGGGTTCTTGTCATTGTTTATATTTAACAAGCATAGCTTTCTGACATATTTTGGCATAGTTTTACTATGCCAAAATAAAGCCTTCTAGGGTTCTTGTCATTGTTTATATTTAACAAGCATAGCTTTCTGACATACAATTGCTACTGTACTGGGATGAGGGTTTTGCCTTCATAAGTTACTTAAAATACAAATGATTTTTGCTCCTGGAAAGAGTTATGTCTTTTAAATGGCTCAATTTGAAGCTTAAGATTGTACTCCTACAGACAATCTGGTAAATTTTAAAATTTTCCAGTTTCAGAATATTGGGATATAAATAAATATTTTATTATTTCATGGAATAATTTATTAAAATAAGTTAAAAAACAGAAAAGAAAATCATGCAGTATATTTGTAAAGAAAATTAACATAAATGATGGTCTGCAGATAATTTCCTCATTGTGCCATATTTCACAAAAATCAGGCATTGTACATAAGCTGAAAAAGATGGTGATCTCTATTATAAGAGATGAAGGAACACTAACAGAAGAATTACATTATATTCTCCAACTACTACTGATCAGCAATGGATATTCTAAAAAAATGGCACAAAGAATAGCTTTCTCTAATTCCCCTCCACAAGAGATCAATAAAATTCATAAGAGAGCCTCAGTTTCCATCCCTTTTATTGGTGAACTTTCACTAAAAATTGCAAATCCTCTGAAATCTCATGGCATTAGAGTGGCCTTCAAACCCATTATGACAGTATGAAATCTGTTATGCTTGCCCAAGGACCACAACCCTTTCAACAAACATCCTGCAGTTTAAAATATTTCATGTTCTTGTAGCCTTAATTACATAAAGCAAACATCGAGAAATTTAGAAATAATACAAAAGGAGCATATTGGAGAAGTCACTAACAACAGAGAAGACAGCTCAGGTCTGGCATTCCATTTCTCCCACACTCACCAACACTGAATGGGATAAGAACTCCATGCTGTATATAGAAGAAAACTTCAGTGCCCACAACATCAAAGAGATTATGATGGTAATCTACTCACAAGGCATTCTCATTATTCAACAGACTTAAATTTTTCTGCAAACTATCGAGCACACCTACTGAACAATCGCTGATCATGTGCCAGCTTCCACGCTCCACGTGTTTCTGTTGTACTTGTGTAACGGTTCTTACACATTCAGTGTTTTTAGTTATGTAATGATTAATATTTAATGCTTGTATATTTGTGTGTTCATCCCAAACCCAGATGAAGCCACTAGCTTAAGTGGCAAAACTAGAAGATTGATTAAATAATTATTATGACCTATAAATCCAGTGTTAGATTTTTTTTAGTTCATTAAATATTCATCGTTGAATATTTAATCATCACTCAATACCTCCTCTATTTCATTAAAGTCATCATATGTAACTTCAGCTAAGTAAATCATAATGGGTAGCTGGTTGATTAAATCATTTACACCTGAATAACATGTGATATTGTAAAACCATTAAATGCTATGTATGATTATTATTATTAAATAACTTAAGGAATTCACAATGTATACTAGAATATAAATTAAATTACACTTTAACATATATTTCCAATATTTTGGCAATGTCATGTTACCATCTTCATGGGAACTTAAGATAAAGACACGCAGGCACTACAAACAGCAAATGAGGACAAAGCGAGGAAGCTACTGTTTTTCCTAAAGTCCTGATGGTGCCCCCTAGAGGGCTATATTAGGTATTCTTGGCCATTGGGCTGAAGTTCTCTTGATGTATGTTTCCCAAATTTGGGACAGTCTCATGCATCCAAATTTGTTGAGGTTTGGCATGTTTCTTAGGGCTGAAGCTAATTCCATGAATAGTCTTTCAAATTTGAACTTGCTGCAGTGTATTACTGTGGCTTTCTTCCACCTTATTCTGTGGCATGTATCCAGAGCATGGTCTGCAAGCCCACAGTGGCTGTACTGGTGAAAATCGGATGTAGTCCTTGTGTTCTGAAATTTTGATATTCGCTGTCCTGCCTGTTTGGCCAAAGTAGGACAGGTTACAGCTGCAAGGGACCTGGTATACACCAGGTAGGTCTAGAGGAAGCGGTTGGTCTTTAGTGCACCAGATAAGGGATGCCAATTTTCTATATGGTCTGTAACAAGAGGTTAAGTCATGTTTTTTTAGGATTTTTTTAATTTTTTCCAAGGTGCCCCAGATGTAGGGAATGGTGATGGATTTATAGTAATCTTTAATAAGTTTAGTTTAATCCTTTATCCAAGTGAGCAAACAAAGTTTGCGCCTGAAAGTATCTTCAGAACTGGGGTAAGGTAATGCAACACCAGGCAACTCGTTGCAAAGGTGGAGAAAGCTCTCATCACTCCTATCTCAGTATCTCCCATAATGCAAAGCACATCTCCTTGTGGATATGTGTAATGCTATGCATTAAGGCAAGGGACACTACCCATACCGGTTTCGACCTTTATTGAGGTCTCATCAGCGGGAGCCAGGCCCAGTAGTGGAGATACAAAGGCAGAAGCAATGAGAGGTCATCCTAACCTATAGGAGTTGCCAAAGGGTGTGCAACCTTATTAATAAATTACTCCGGATTCAGAGAAAGATGCTGAAAGTTTATTTTTCACTTGGTTAGACTATAATAAGTTTAGTTTAATCCTTTATCCAAGTCTGAGCAAACAAAGTTTGCGCCTGAAAGAAGGCTCCCACTGACGAGACCTCAATAAAGGTCGAAACCGGTATGGGTAGTGGCCCTTGCCTTAATGCATAGCATTACACATATCCGCAAGGAGATGTGCTTTGCATTATGGGAGATACTGAGATAGGAGTGATGGGAGCTTAGAGCTTTCTCCACCTTTGCAACGAGTTGCCTGGTGTTGCACTACCTTACCCCAGTCCTAAAGATACTTTCAGGTGCAAACTTTGTTTGCTCACACTTGGATAAAGGATTAAACTAAACTTATTATAGTCTAACCAAGTGAAAAATAAACTCTCAGCATCTTTCTCTGAATCCAGAGTAATTTATTAATAAGGTTGCACCCTTTGGCAACTCCTATAGGTTAGGATGACCTCTCATTGCTTCTGCCTTTGTATCTCCACTACTGGGCCTGGCTCCCACTGACAAGACCTCAATAAAGGTCAAAACTGATATGGGTAGTGGCCCTTGCCTTAATGCATAGCATTACACATATCCGCAAGGAGATGTGCTTTGCATTATGGGAGATATTGAGATAGGAGTGATGGGAGCTTAGAGCTTTCTCCACCTTTGCAACGAGTTGCCTGGTGTTGCACTACCTTGCCCCAGTCCTGAAGATACTTTCAGGCGCAAACTTTTTTGCTCACACTTGGAAAAAGGATTAAACTAAACTTATTATAGTCTAACCAAGTGAAAAATAAACTCTTAGAGTAATCTTTGTTGTGAAGGGGGGGGGTACAGGTTTTAGTATTTTTTTGGGGGGGGTTATACATAATTATTTAATAATCATGTATAACCAATGCATAAGCCTTTCTACAAGAATTAAATGCTATGTAACAAACCTCAAAGGTTTAATGGTCTCAAATGCAAATGTAAAAGTGTGGTGTAATCATAATGAGAAGTTTTATGAATACAGACCAATAATGTACATTGTATTTTTTGACATGTGCAAGAAGTAACAGTTTGTCAATGTCTAACTCCAATTTCCTAATCAGGAAGGTAAAGTTTCTAGCCATATTGCACATATGACCATTTTTGCTTTAATAAGTAGTCGAAATACTGGTGAAACAAAATGATAAACTGTCTAGTTCTGAGAAATTAGCTAAATTAAGGCACATAATTCAATGAGATCTGATTGGAAAAATAAATTACTGTAGCAAAATTCTAATTCCTTACTTTCTTTAATTTGTTCTACAATTTTTTCATCAAAACCAATTCTATCAACTGCATCTGGAGCAAAATAATTATTATATATCTCTTGAGCAGTGATGTGTAAGGATTCAAGTTCTTCTTTTGTAAGATCCGGATTCAATATGTGACCACTAAACTCATCTGAAAAATAAAGAGAGAATAACTTGGATGATATTCTGAAGTATGAAGTATAAGACTTCATACTTCAAAGATTGTTATGATTATACTACTCTTAAAGCAAATCATTTTGTATTAAAAGAAGCCTTTACATGATTAATTTCCAAAAACAGAAGAGTAAATTTGTTGAATAAAAGTAACAAAAAATGAGAGTTAGTAAAAAGAAGAGCAAAAAAAAAAAAGTTAACATTGCACTCTGTTACCATAGAACAACACGAGCGAGCTAAGAGTGAGATCTGAATGCTGATGATCCAATATGTAGAGGAAGTGGGTGGTGCAGAATGTTGATGATGGAAGTATTTTTTTTTATGCAAGAAAGGATATGAACTTGATGAATGAATTACACTTAAACCAAATTTGTGGTAGATGCTCAGGAAACTATTCTTTGGTGAAAGAATAAATAGTGCATCTGCCCTGTCATGCTAGCTATAAGAGTGTTGCACAAACAGTTAAAACATATGCACATCATGGTAGTCAATTTCCTAGATAGGAAATGGCACTTGAATGGGATGGGATTAGTGTTCCTAAATTTCAAACATCTAATCAAAATTTCAATTTTTATTAAAATTAATATTATGGAACAAGGTACTGCTAATGAGTACAGAGTGAAAAATCCAATTAGAGTACAGATCTCGAATGGCAGTTGTATGGGTAATATAGCAATGGGTTTGATACTGTTTGGTGTGAGGTAGATATTAATAGGCAAAATACAGAGCTGGATATTGCTACATGACTATCATCTTCACAGTCAGCTTAATTGATATACAAGTAGGATTATCCTTATGGGTGATTTCAGTTATGGTAACAAACTTGAGGGAGGAAAAGCATTTTATAAGTCATTACAATATATATTAGAAAAAATAAACCCAAATGACTTTATATTAATAGCAGGTGACATAAATACAAGAAATGGTAATGAATTAATACCTCTATGATAGATAATTGCAGAGAAAACTGTCTTAATGAAAATGGAAAAAAGATGAACAGATTTTGAACCTTACAATAACAATAAATTTGTTTCTAATTTAGAACATGATTTATATAAAATAAGACCCAATGTATATAAGATTTTGAAACACCTAAATGCAGATACCAAAGAAAACATAAAATTAAACATTGAATTGAAATTAGAAGAATTTCTAAATTACTACACAGAACTGTGGACAGACAAATATTTTAAAAAAGACAACTGGCAAACAATTAACGAAAATGAAAAGGAAATAACTGAAGAAGAATTAGAAATCAGCCTGAAAGAAACAAGAAACGGAAAATCACCTGGAGAAGACAAGCTAGGTTCAGAACTATATAAATACGCAGGAACAAGATTCAAAGGAAGAATCTTATTATTTTTAAATAAAATTTAATCAACTGGTATCCCCCCAATAGAATGGAAAAAAGCAATTGTGATTCCTATCTTTAAGAAAGGTAATAGAGATGACCCTAAAAACTATAGAGGTATCAGTATACTAAATTCATGTTAGAAAATATACAGCAGAATCTTAAATAACAAACTAATGAAATATTCCAAAACTTTATTCTAGAGGTACAAAATGGATTGAGAAAAGGACGATCATGTATAGACCCAGCCTTCTGCCTAAAATTAATAATAGAGAAAAGAAGAGAATATAATTTAGAAACACATATTGCATTTATTGACTTTGAAAATGCATTTGACAAAGTTAAAAGAAACATATTATTTAACATATTAAAAGAAAGACAAATACCAAATAATATCCTAAAAGCTGTCACAAGTATATATGAAAATAATCAAATACAAATAAGATTAAATCATGAGCTATCATACACAAGAGAGATAAACCAAGGGGTCCGACAGGGATGTCCCCTCTCAGCAACTCTTTTTAATATCTACTTAAATGAAATAATAATAAAATGGAGTAAAAATTTACGTCAAGGAATTAAACTTTCGCCTACAGTTAACTTAAACACTCTCCTCTTTGCAGACGACCAAATAATAATTACAAATTCTGAAGATAACTTACAGAAAGCTATTTTAAATCTAAATGAGATATCCAAAGATTACGGTATGATAATATCAATGGAAAAATCAAAAACTATGGCCTTTAAAGGACAAGATCCAGCAAGAACTAAAATAGTATTAGATAACAAGATCTTAGAACAGGTGAATTCATTTAACTACCTAGAATGTATGATCACTTATGAAAATGAAAAAGCTATAAACATAAAAATTGCAAAATATTTAAAAATAACAGGAGTAATTAACTCTATATTTAAACCAAACCTAATTCAAAAACAAATCAGGCTAAAAGTATACAATACATTAGCCCTACCGGTCTTAATGTATGGAAGCGAAATCTGGACAATAAAACAAAAAGACAAACAAAGATTAACAACAGCAGAAATTAAGTTTATGAGAAAAACTGCAAAGTATACCCTATTTGATCACAAAAGAAACGAAGATATTATGAAAGAATTAAACCAAGAACCAGTAATTGAAAAAATTAAAAAATATAAACATAGATAGATGGAACACGTTCAAAGAATGAAAACAGAAAGATTACCAAAACAAGCCTTAAAGTACAAGCCATTAGGAAAAAGAAAACCAGGACGTCCTCTTAAACGATGATCGCTTAAGAGGACGATTCTAAGGCCTGTTCTGGCCTAAATTCTAAGGCCAGAACAGGCCTTAGAATTTAGGCCATACTAGGCCTAAATCCTTGATACGTATGATGATGATGATGATGATGATGACAATAACTTCAAAAATAATGAAGGGATGCTTAAGGATCAAAGCTGTATAACTGAGAGGAGACTTCCACATAACCTTTAAAGGAATGCGGAGAACCGACCAGGTCTTCTGACCTAATGTCCAAAACTCACCTTCTCATGGTGCACCGTATTGGGTATCTATCTGGATAGATACAATTTGGGATTTAGCCAACCAAACTGTATTCTTATTGGCTTAAACCAAAACACAAAATGATGGTACAACATGACAAACTTTCATGCCAGCTGGGGTGTTGCCAGGTTAAACAAGGCCCCCGTTATTTTCGCCAAGGAACCAGAGTGAACAGTGAAAAGAAAGCTACAGGAACAAATCTGAAAACACACCCCAACATCACCAGAGTTAAAGACCGGTACTATCAACATAAGAAGCCTAAATGGGAAAGAAATGGAGAAAGCTGAGGAATTAGATAAGTACCAGATCGACATAATAGGGGTGACTGAAACAAAAAAGACAAAAACTGGTGAGATCTTTCTGAGCGATAAATACAAAATGTTATATTCAGGCAATGACAATCAAGGAAAAGAAGGAGTAGCCATAGTACTCAACACTAAATATGAGGCTAAGCTTCTTGAATGGCTGGCAGTCTCAAGTAGAGTGATGTGGGCAAATAGGAGAATGGGGAAACTGGACAATGAGGCTTATTTGTGCCTATAGTCCCACAGAAGGTTCTACTAAGGTAGAAGTGGACGAATTTTTTGAGGCTTTAAAGAAAGCAAATGACACAATGAAAAATGGAAAAGTTGGTCCTTGTTGGGGATCTAATTAGCAGAGTAGAAAACAATTGTGAGACATACAAAAATATTTTGGAAAAATTTGGAGAAAAGAGCAAAGCTAATAATAATGGCAAATACTTGTTGGACATGAACTGGTTATTTGCAGCTCTTAACTAACACCATGTTCCAACATAAAAATGTGCACAAATTCGCATGGAGAGAAGAAGCAAGGAATAACAAAAGTCTCATTGACTATGTTATTGTTGATAGTGATGTTTTCTCCTTGGTACAGGACACCAGAGTGTAAAGAGGATTTGAAATTGGAAGTGATCACTATTTAGTCTTGAGCAGGATAAAATTGAATTTCATATTGAAAAGAATAACATGTAAGAAAGTTTTAAAGTGAATAAAAGTTGTGCAGCACTCAGGTGTGAACTGTAGTCTAAAATACACAAAGATTATTGAAGAAAAAATGAAAAAGTTTCAGAATAGGAAACCAAAACTTGGAGATTAGGTGGCAAGCCTTGAAAAAAATCTATAAAAGAAGTCAAGTTCTTACAGAAATAAACAAAACAAACAATAGATATTGGAGAAGTAGATGACCAACAATGGATAGATTAACATAAACTTTGGAAAGAAAATAAACAGAATTACTATTTAAAAGATTTTTAGAAAATGTAACTGATAACAGTCTCCTAAATAACATTACATTAGAAGAATTAAATGAAATGAAAAATCACAAGAAGAAGATACATTTCTAATAGAACTAATGAAATATGCAAGAAATAAATTTTGCCAAAGATTTCTGACTTTAATAAACAAAATATATAACACAGGAAGAATACCCAATGACTGGAACCATGCAACTCTGATTCTGATCTTTAAAAAATTATTGCCGGGCTTCCCACAGGACTCATCGTGGGAAGCCCATCCTAGATAACACAAACTCTATAAATACCACTCCTTAAACTCATTCGTTTGTGCTCCCACTACCCTATCAGACAATGCATTCCATGGTCTCACCACTTTCCATACAAAAAAAAAAAAAAAAAACATTCCTCCCCCCTCTTGAGCACCACTTCCATTCATAACAACCACAGATGGTCCCTTGTCCTTGCTCCTTTTACCCTTGTGCTACCATACAAAAAAATACCTAGTTTCAATCTTGTCACCTCTCAACAGTTTAAATGTCTCAATCATATCACTTCTCCTTCTATCTTCCTTACTACGCTTATTAATAACCCTTCCCTTCACATCAACAACTAGAACCATGCAACTGTGATTCTCATCTTTAAAAAATTATTATTATTATTCAAGACCTTCATGCAGTCACAAGACTCACTGTGGGAGGCCCATCCTAGACAAAGTCTATCATACCACTCCTCAGACTTATTCGTTGTTCCTGCTCCAGCTACCCTATCAGGTGATGGAATTTCACAGTACAACCACCTTCCATACAAAAGAGTCAAATCGTTTAACTAAAGATTAAACACAATACAGGTCTCAGTACTGAGCCCTATGGAACCTCCATTCATAACCTTCTGCTTCTTCATACACAGGTTTTTGATATCTATCAGATAGCCACCAATCCAATTCACTATCCTGACATCTAAAACCATATGCCATAACTTAAATATCAGCTTATCATGTGGCACTGTCAAATGCTTTTGTAAAATAAAAAAAAAGGCAGTGTATGCCTTTCTTTCAATCACTGTTTGTTATTTTACTATAAAAGGCAATCAGACTGCCTTTTACAATAAAACACTAAAATAAGAGTGCCCCTTAACAAATCCATGCTGCCCTCAGAAATAGCATTATTACTCTTGTCAGTCAAAAGTCAAACCACTTTTGTATATGATTTCATACTAATTTCTCCAAAAATCTTAACAACTACAGAAAAAATAGAAACCAATCTATCGTTTTCCATTCTACCACCACTTATATGCAACGGCACTATCTTACTTACAATTATTGAACATCTCATAGTACTTTAGGCTTTTCACCCATTTTTTTTCTACTATTATTCTGAGTATTTTCATGAGTGCTTCTACAATTTCAATACTGTTTCTCTGGCGAGGTCACTGTGACAGGCACACTTTGAAAGCTTGAATCCTCTCCATCTCTCTCTAGCATCAAAACCTACATTTCCAGGATGAAATACCTAAAGTGATAAAGTGATCATTAAACAATTTCAGTATGTATTCTGCATCGATCACTCTACTAGTACTTTCATATAACAATGCCATTCTTCCACAATCATTTCTCCTCCTACTGATCACATAACAAAAGAATTCTTTTGGATCCTTCTTGGATCTCAGGGCTACTCTCTTCTCATATTCAAGTTTTGTTTTCCTTTCCATGCTAGTCACTTTCCTGCCCTCAGTGTTATACTGTTCATGCATTCACTCCCCACCATTCTCTCTTTATACTTCTTCCATAATTTCTTCATATGCATTTCCCATTTGATATCATTTGTCAACCACTTTACACCAAATTGTGTTCCCTTTTTTACTCAAAGTATGTAACTTGATATTGCTGCTAATAAATCTTCACTAGTTCCCATGCACTGGTGATATCTTGCCTTTCCAATTCTTTCATCCACAGAACTGTTCAAAGCTGATTTCTAACATTATTATAATTACCTGTCTTATAACTCCACATAAATTCCTTTCTCATAGTAGATATTTCTGCATGTCTATTCATTCCCTAAGTTAGGACTACATGGTCTCTCTCTCCAACCAGGGGCAGAGATATCATCTCAATTATAATCAGATCCTCTGATGCTATGATCAAATACAAAACTCTTGAACCCTGTGCGCCTTCTATTACATGTCTAAAACATACGTAGTAAGGAAATTCCATTCCCTTACTACTACTACTACATGGAGTTTCCTCTTTCCAATTTAGATTGCTGTAGTTAAAATTAACCATAATGATCATTCTTTTCACACCCACCAAGATCAACTGCCTAAACATCTACTCTTCACTCTCTATGCTCCCTAGCTTATGACAAGCAACACTCTACAAACTATCCTGTCCATCCACTGGATACCATTATATGCCTTCAAAACCATTAGTGCCATTTTCTCCAAAATCCTCACACTGTGTCTTCCCTTCCTATCCTGCTGAAATATGATATACTCTGCTACTTCTACTCCTGTCAGTATATCATCTGCTACCAACCAAATTTCAATGATCAAAATAATCTTTGGACAGAATGATGCTATCAATTCATCTCCTTTGTTCCTAATACTACTGGCATTTGTATTAAAGCAACATCAATGTATTGTCAATGTTTCTATCCCTATTATTCCCCTTCAGACTCCACTTGACTCTGGATTACACCATACATTCCTCCTTCTACCAAAGGCTATATCAACAAGAAGCTGTTATACCATAAACAGACTATGCTAATTATGTAAAACTATAAAGAGACTGTGTCATTTATGCTGAACTGAATGATGACAGAGTTATGTTATTCCCACTTTGTCTATATATCCAACCTTTTAGTTATAGGCAGCCATGGAGAGTAAGATAATAATATTTATATATAATTTTATTATTTGTTAAATCATTGGTTAGAATGTTTCAGATTAATACTCATGGTGGACTTCAAAATCAGCCATGTTGTGAATTACTTCATACTTCTTCCAAAGAAAGAATAAAGCCCAAATATCTAAAAAATAAAATAAAATTTACCCAGCAATGAATGTCGTAAAAATTCAATACTAATGTATATGCCCATTACTGCAATTCAAATGTGACTACATTGACTGCACGCTGTAATGGTGTATGGCATGTGAACACTATTATAAACATACACATAATAATATAAATGCAGCATTATTTCTATGTAAATCCCTAAGCATTACAACATACTGTAAGTTTACTAGTTAAATACATTTAAGTATTTAACTAGTAAACAGATGGCAGCTCCAGTAAAAGTAATACCATGCATATAACTGCGTGTTAAATGCAAACACATATTTTTAGATTAATTTATCATATGACAAAACTTATTCCTTGTTAATAAAATTTTCCCTCAGTATACTGGAAAAAACAAACATAATCAGCAAAACATTCATGTGAGATTTTATAAGGCCAAGTCTAGACCATCCTGACAAGTCTAGCTTACCTGAACTAATACTCTCACTTGCCCAGAGAAGAGCATTCTCTCCAGATGCTTACATAGTTGCTCATTAAAACGAGGTCTGTCTCTGGCATACAGCTCTTTTCTATCCTCAAATGCACTCCAGGTATCCACATAACCAAAGCCTCTTTCGACACACATTCTTCCTATCATGCCATTCATTATGAAGGCTCTCCTCTTCAACTCAGCATTAACATTCCTAGGTAACATGCTCACTATCCTCCCTTTCACATACAACCTCAAACAATAACCTTAGATCACTTGCCACCCGATTCACACTACCTCTAACGTGCTCACTGCGGCAATCAACTCAACCACTTTTTCACCTCATTTTATTGTGACAGTCACACCATTTATCATTCCTTCTGGGAAGCACCTATCTGGCATTCTATTTTGCACTCCACGAATCACTGAATCTCCATACATCAGACCTAAATTGCTCCATTCTTTCCTTGCTCACCTGCATCTCTGTCTCTCTCCCCCTTCCTTGCACTTCCACTTACCTGCCTTTCTGTCATTTCTCCATCTCTAGCTCCTGCACTATCTTGTCTTCCTTCCATTCCCTCTCTTCCCCTGGCTCTCCTATTCACTCTCCTTCTATCATTTCCATTACTCTCTCTTTCTCATTTTCACTTCATGTCAGCTTCTTCTTTTTTTTCTCTCAAAGCGACATACTCTTTGCTTGCCATTCACCCATCCTCATCACTATTCTCCAAATCTACCACACTCCCTAATGTTATCTTCCTTTTTACATGACAATTGTCTTCAACCTTGATCATACTACTCTCCTCTTTCTTCCCATTTCCTATATTTTATACAGGTATTCACTCTCCAGTCTATTACATTCCACATTTCTAACTACCGGGAAGTAAACATGGTCCAAGCACCACATGCTACAAGATTTTGTAATATAATGTGTAAAATGTAGTCCTTTAATGGTGGCAGGCTGGACAATAAAACAGATGTAAGAATAACTGTGACAACTACAGAGGAATAAGTTTATTAAACACAGGTTACAAGATATATTGAAGAACAGAATCAACCCTATATTAGAAAATATTAAAAATCAAGAAAAGAATGGTTTTAGAAAAGGAAGATCTGCACAGATCCTATATTCCTCCTCAAACTACTAATTAAAAAAAGATGAGAATACAACTTAGAAATGCATCTAGTATTTATAGATTATAAAAAGCTTTTGACAAGATAGACAGATATAAACTCTTTGATATACTAAAAATCTAATGACCTATAAATTTATTTAAACTACTCTACAGCCTACACAAGAAAACAATAAAAAGCATAAAAAGAGGTGAAAACATTACCAAAACATTTGAAGTAACAGGAAGACTTAGACAAGGATGATCCCTATCTCCAGTATTATATGGTGTATATATGCGATGTTGCCAAAAGTGTTTGGACAGCAACTTTTTGTATTTCCCATTACTACAGTGTTGCTGTCGATACGAGGTCGCACCTCCTTTTGCTACTATTATAGCCATTACCCTTTTGGGGGGGGGGGGGGTAAGCTCTCTCTCCACTAAATTGTGGTAAACTGCTGCTGGAATTCGTTTCCATTCCTTCTGTAGTATGGCGAACAGCTGATGAGTGTTAGGTGGGCAAGCAGGTCTGGTATGCAATCTTTGCTCCAGTTCATCCCAAAGATGCTCAAATAGGGTTGAAGTCAGGGCTTTGGGCTGGCCGGTTTGGTTCTTCCACCTCCATGTCTTCAAACCATGGAGCTAAGGCCATTGCTTTGCGAGCAGGTGTGTTATCATACTGCTACAGGAAAGGGCCTATTCCAAACAGTGAACAGTGTGGGAAGGACAGAATTGTCCAAAACATCATGGTAAGCATCAGCATTTAAAGATCCAGACACAGAAACCAATGGGCCCAGTCCAAACCAGGATAAACAGTTCTAGACCATTATGCTATTGCCTCCAAATTTTCTGTTGATACAAGACATTCCTGTAAGCATTATTCACCAGGCATCTGGCAGGTCCAGACATGTCCATCAAATTGCTAGATCATGTACTGTGATTCACTGCTCCATGGAACCCTCTTTCATTGATCCACAGTTGATTGACTGTGTTGTTTGCACCATTTCAGATGATGCCAGGTGTAAAATGATCAATGAAAGAGGGTTCCATGGAACCCTCTTTCATTGATCCACAGTTGATTGACTGTGTTGTTTGCACCATTTCAGATGATGCCAGGTGTAATCAAGAGATTGTGAGCCACAGCACAACCATGAAACCGAAGGACAAACAACATCTCCCAGCGAATAGTTCTGTCACTGGCTTCCATTCCAGATCTCATGCAGAAGTCGTCTGAAATGGTTGCAAACAACTGACTGATAATTTACTGTGATGACATGCTTGAGTCCCAATTTGACAGTTTCTTGGGCATACTTGTTCAGGGGAGAGTTTGGTAGTTCCATCATGTTTCCACTTCATGATAACCTCGCTGATTGCAATGTGGCAGAAATCTCTTGGACCGAATGACCAAACTTGTGGACTCTAACTATCATATCATGTTCAAATAGACTCAATGGTTTTCATCCATTCATCCTGATGGCAAAAGGATGTCTACATTGCTAATGCCCCTGTGCCTATGCTTATATAGTGTTGCAGATGTGTATCTGTGTCATACAGGTGAGGCAAAGTAGAGCTATGCGGTGCCCAGATACTTTTGGCAACATTTATCTTTTCTTAATTTTCGGACTGTCCAAATTATATTATTTTAGAATAGAAATATTCTAAAAAATTCTTAGCATTCTCTCCCTTATTCAAAAAAAAAATCTGTATATTTTCTCTTATATTATGTATGAATAAAACAAATTAAAAGGTTCCTATTTTGCATATTCTAAATTATATTTTAATTACAAAAATTACAACATATTGCTGTAATTATATGTATATGTTGCCAAAAGTATCCAGACATTTTCACACACACACACATGTATAAATGAATGAAACAATCAAAGAATGGAGGTTAACCACCAAAGAAAGCATTATCCAAATGCTCATCCAAACTAAAATAGCAATAGACAAATAAAATAATCAAACAAGTCAACTTTAATTATTTGGGTTATAAATTAAGCTACAATAAAGATTTAGATATTTCTAACAAAATTAACAAATTCTCTAAATTAAATGGGATAATAAATGAAGCAATAAGGCCAACAATAGAAGAAAAAAAAAGCCATGAATTCATCATATTTTATCAATACTAACATTGTTATATGGGCAGTGAAGCATGGACAATAAGGAAGGAATCATTGAGGCAAAAATTAAAGATATAAGAAGTACAGCAGATTATACAAGCCTAGATAAAATGAGAAATGAAGACATACTGGAAAAAATAAATAAACTAAACAGTAATAATGGAAACAACAACAAAAAAAAAATACACAACCCATGGAAAGAGCATCTAGAATGAATAGCATATGATAGGATACCCAGGTAGATGATGAACTACAAACCAAATGGTTGAAAAAAGAGAGGCAGACTAATGAAATGCTGGGAGAAGACTATAATAGGCCACCTGGCATAGATTCTTGAAAGGAGGAAGAAAAAGAATGGACAAAATGCATAAATTCATTATTATTATTACCAGATCCCATGGAGTCAAAGACTCATCTGGGAGGTCCTTTTATCACAGACAGACAGACAGACAGACAGACAGACAGACAGACAGACAGACAGACAGACAGACAGACAGACAGACAGACAGACAGACAGACAGACAGACAGACAGACAGACAGACAGACAGACAGACAGACAGACAGACAGACAGACAGACAGACAGACAGACAGACAGACAGACAGACAGACAGACAGACAGACAGACAGACAGACAGACAGACAGACAGACAGACAGACAGACAGACAGACAGACAGACAGACAGACAGACAGACAGACAGACAGACAGACAGACAGACAGACAGACAGACAGACAGACAGACAGACAGACAGACAGACAGACAGACAGACAGACAGACAGACAGACAGACAGACAGACAGACAGACAGACAGACAGACAGACAGACAGACAGACAGACAGACAGACAGACAGACAGACAGACAGACAGACAGACAGACAGACAGACAGACAGACAGACAGACAGACAGACAGACAGACAGACAGACAGACAGACAGACAGACAGACAGACAGACAGACAGACAGACAGACAGACAGACAGACAGACAGACAGACAGACAGACAGACAGACAGACAGACAGACAGACAGACAGACAGACAGACAGACAGACAGACAGACAGACAGACAGACAGACAGACAGACAGACAGACAGACAGACAGACAGACAGACAGACAGACAGACAGACAGACAGACAGACAGACAGACAGACAGACAGACAGACAGACAGACAGACAGACAGACAGACAGACAGACAGACAGACAGACAGACAGACAGACAGACAGACAGACAGACAGACAGACAGACAGACAGACAGACAGACAGACAGACAGACAGACAGACAGACAGACAGACAGACAGACAGACAGACAGACAGACAGACAGACAGACAGACAGACAGACAGACAGACAGACAGACAGACAGACAGACAGACAGACAGACAGACAGACAGACAGACAGACAGACAGACAGACAGACAGACAGACAGACAGACAGACAGACAGACAGACAGACAGACAGACAGACAGACAGACAGACAGACAGACAGACAGACAGACAGACAGACAGACAGACAGACAGACAGACAGACAGACAGACAGACAGAGCTCATCATACCATGCTTTAAACACACACAAATTTTCTGCAGACACCACACTCTCAGGCAAGGCATTCCAATCATGAAAAAAAATTTGCTTCTCACTCCCCTACTCACACCTTCTTTATACAATTTCCAGAGATGATCTCTGGTACTCCCCTGATCTCCCACTATCTTCTGTAGCACCTCTCCATACTGTTCCTATAACTTGTAGGTCTCTATCATATCTCCCTCTTCCTCCTGTCCACCAGACTCTGCAAGTTGCATCTTCTCAATCTTTCCTCATACCTGACATTCCAGAGGTTAGAAACTACCTTAGTCAGTTGCCTCTGGACCCTTTCCAACATCTCTTCATCCTTCTGAAAAAAAACTAGGTGACCAAATCTGGGCACAATAGTCCATATGTGGCCTAATCAAAGCCTCATACAATGGAACAAGAATCTCCCTGCTTCTACAAATCAGTGTCCTCCACATCATTCCCAGAAGCCTTTGTGTTGTCTTCACAATTTTGGCTATTATTATTATTATTATTATTTGACACCTTCAGGAAGTCCGAGACTCATTGGGGAATGGAACCTACTCTACAACACTCAATCTCATCCACCCGTCATCCACCAAATGCATCATCTACTGCTCGACCACTACCACTAGTATTTTCACAGACATTCACAAACATCCATGCCCACGGCGGGATTCGAACCCGCAGCCTTTTGGCTGGAGAGTGGATATGCTAACCACTCGGCCAACCAGGCCAGCCATCAAATTACTGATATGAACTTTTTAAGAGGTGCACAATGTGCCATGACAGCTATATGATCGATGTTTAATTTATCATATAGTTGTCATGGTATTAAAATTTAATATGGATGATGTCACTGCCAATCAATAGGGGTCTAATTTGCTTATGTTGCCCATCTTTTGGCAAACACCATGGAAAAATTTTGTGTGGTTGCCCTTGATATTTCCAAAGCTATTTGCCTGGCTCTGGCACAAAGGTCTATTAAATCATCCAGCAAGATCTCTACATCATCTTCATTTACTATCACTCTTCCAAGTTTGCATGATCAGCAAAACAAATGAATATTTACTGCCAAATCATTTCCCATATCATTGATGTAGTACAAATTAAACAACAGAGGATCAAATAATGAGCCCTATAGAACACCACTTGTCCTATAAAATCCATTTAATAACTTATATGCTTCTATCATGTCTTTACTTTTTCGCCTATCAGCTATTTTGTGAAACCCACAGACCTTCAATCTATTCTCGTTCTTTCCCTTTCTGCCGTGTACTCAAAAAAGTTTTCAGTGTCAATCCTATAAAACTCCTTTAATAATTTATATACTCCTATCATGTCTCCACTTTTTTTGCCTTATCAGCTAGTTTTTGAAGCCCATAGTCCTTCAATCTACTCTCATAGGGAACGTTCTACAGACCTGCTATAATCTTTGTCACTTGCCTCTGGATCCTCTCTACCAATTCTTCATCTCCATGAAATCCAGATGACCAGATCTGTGCACAATAGTTCAGATATGACCCGATTAAGACCTTATAATGGGAATGACTTCTCTACTTTGCTTGTTAGTGTGTTCTTTAACAACCACATAATCTGATGTGCTGTTTGCTACCTCTGCAACCTCAACTCTCTATCCACGATCACTCCCAAGTCCCTGGCCTTATCAGCTTCCTGCAGTTCAGTTCCATCAACATAGTACATAGCTTGGGATCTTTTGCTTCCCAAATTGCATCCCCTTATACTTGGCCACATTAAACTGGGAATCCTTTACTTTGTCCATACTGCTAGTCTGTTTAAGTCATTCATTAGGATCTTAATATCACCTTCTTTGACTATCGCCCTTCCAAGTTTTGCATCATCAGTAAACAAGTGAATATTTCCCGTCAAATCATTTCCTATATCACTAATGCACAAATTAAACAGAGCACCAAGTATTGAGCCATATGGCACACCACCAGTCACCTGCTTTTTCCTGGACTTAACTCCTCAACCATCAACCATCTATCTAATCCAAATCACCAGATTCACATCCATCCCTATTTGCTCCAATTTATGCAACAAAGTTCTATGTGGAATCTTGTCAAATACATTGGCAGAGTTCAGCAGTATCACTGAACAGCCATTTCTCTTATTTAGTATATCTTAGCAGCTATCTCCCTTATCCAACTCCACTGTCACTGTATTATAAACTAATAAGGAAATTACTAATTCAAGACTTACCCTTTACAAAATCATGTTGTTCTTATAAAATATCATATTCCAATCCACCCAGTACTGAGTTCTGTCTTTTACAAATTCCTCCAATACCTTAACCACCACAACTGTGTTCGCATTGAAGTTATGTAACATTCTAATAAGCTCTATTCTCCAATCAGTCAATGTCAATAGGATTGGTGTTATTTCTGAAGCACAAGCTCTTAGTGCAAACGGAGGAACACCATCTGAGCCAGACAACTGATCAGTATCAGGGATATCAACATGTTTCTATTGTCCTTCTCTCAAAAAAAAAAAATTACAGGAAGCATACCAAGTGTGGTTTCTGGATTTGTAGAGAGAGAGAGATCTGCATTGGTCATCTGCACAACAGCTGATGGAGATGTTGCCACTGCTCCATCACAATGAGAGAGAGAGACATGAAAACATAACAGGGGAAAAGCTTTTAAGCAGCCTTGATGGCAGGGGACCCACAAGGCTCTACAGACATTTGAGAAGGAAGCAAGCTTAGTGCATTTGATCCTTATTAAGTCTGCTTTAGATTTTTTTTTGCAGATGTTGAGCTGTAGCAGAGCTGAGGGATGGGAGATGACATTTTTAGCTCAAGACATTGTATGCTTCATTTTTAGCTTAGACTGTTCTGACATTTGTTGATAAACCTAGGCTTGGGCAAAGATCCCCATTCCACTCAGATATTTTGAGTGGAATGGGAAATGACATCCAAGCAAGAATAATTTCAATCATCAGATAAGAGAAAGTGCTTAGACTGAAAGAGGGATGCAATAATCAGAAGACCATGGAAAAGAGCATATAAATTTTAAAAGATAATGTTGGTCTAGAGTTATTCCCCTATTGAGAAACTATCCTTCATGCATTCCACCTATAAGCAATTTTTATACACACATGCACACATTTGTTTAGAACATGTCATTAGAACCTAAAAATTGCATCAGACACTATCACACTAGGTCATTCATGTGTATATCACATGTTCTCACTGTTGTTAAATCCTTTTATTATTTGTTCTTATTTAGTTTGAATTTAATAATAATGCTCTTGTTGCTTTGGAAAAAGTTCCATGAAATTAAAAGAAATCTCTCACATATGCCTTCCATTAATGATTATTTGTTACGTTAAGTGTAAAGAATAGGAATGGATACAAACATTCATAGAAGACATAAATATTTAATAATTTACAAAAGTGATATATGGATGGTGCAAAAAATTACTATGATATAGAACAAACCTAAACAAAAGCACTCTGAAAGATTGTTAAATGAAATAATCTGGAACAAAACAGAAGTAGAAAATATTCAAGAGAAATGCAAGAATGTAGACAAATCAAATTAAACCTGAAATGTGAAAAACTAGCTGGAGTAGATGCCATTTGGTCAGAAATGTTAAAATATGAGGTTATAAAATTTACATGGGGGGGGGGGGGTTGCAATGGATAATTCAGGTCTCAGGAGGTATTTTTAACTGTACGTCCTAAGTAAGATTTATCCAGGCATACTTGAGAATAGACTAAATACAATTGTAGAACAGAAATCAAGTGAAGAACAAGCTGGATTGAGGTTAAAAAGAGGTTGTTTAGAAAAATAATTAAGAAACAATAGATCTGTATTAAGTTTTACAGATATAGCCAAGGCACATAAGTCATCAACAGAAAAAATCTTTTCAAAGCAATAGAATCGTGTGGTCTAAGTGGGACATTATACAGCACAATATTAGACAGTCTTCATTTGAACTGTAAGTCAAAAGTTAAAATTTAAGATATGGAGAAATTGTTTCAGTAAAAATAAGCTATATGATAAGGATGCACACTCTCCCCACTATTATGTATCATCTATACAGATTATGTTATGAAAAAAAGTAACATTACATGTCATATCAAAATAACAGAAGTTAATCTCAGCTCTGTAATTTATGCAAATGATGGTATAATCTTAAATAAATCTAGTACAAGTCTTAAGATTGTCATAATTAAATTCTATAAACAAATATAGCATTAAAATAATCAATAAAAAGACAATTCTAATGAAGCAGGATCAAGGAAAATATTAACTACATTCTGAATAGAGTAAGTAAAACACTTCAGGTATTTAGCATATTTTTAGTGAAGGTGCAAATTAAATATGAAAATAGACAACAGAATATGCAAAGTTGATATAGTGGAGAGTCAAATGACTAAATTTGTGTGGAATAAGAAAGAAAACAGTCAAATCATCAAACTTGCTACACAGTATTCAAGCCAATTTTTATTTGTGGATCTCAGTGAGAAATATAATAGTTGATGAAATGCTGCAGACCACAAACATAATTATTGGTACTAAAGGGCTGAATAATGAGGATGTTATTTCAATGTTGCTAAGTATAAAGTTGTGCACTTCAGCCAGTGAAGATGGAATAAGATTTACCACATTGAAGGGACTGCTTCAGAAGGAAGCAAGTATGGGCATCTTGGTAGATAGGGAACTGAATTTCAGAGAACACACTGTGAAAGCTGTAAGGGTTACTCAAAAAACATTGCTGCTATAATGCAGAGGACATTAGCATGTACAGGTAAGGAGGTGATAGTTTCACTGCATTATAATGTGATAATTAAGCCTCATTTAAATATCTATGGACAGATCTAGTCTCATCTGATATACTGGTGTTAAGAAAACACTGGACAGAGTAAAAAAGCGAATGACTAAGACTCTCTCGGGACACTACAATATTAAGTATGAGGACAGTGGTCTTCAGAGCTTGGCAGACAGGAGGAGGAGGAAGGATGATATGATTGAGATGTATAAACTGGTGAGAGGAGCCTACCAAATAGATACAGAGGAATTATTGCATAGAATAATGAATGATTCAAGAACAAGAGGTTATCCCTGGAAACTGTACAAAGGTTATGTGAATAAAAAAGTGAAAAAGCTATTTTTTTTGTTTGGCATGTGGTGAACGAGTGAAATGCACTGCCAGAGTGGGTAGTGAGTGGTACAACTGAATGTGTTCAAGGCAAGCTATGAGTTACTGTGGTCTCTGAGTGTATGACCTCTTGCAAAGGGTCTTTGGATTCCATGGAGGCTTAGAAGTAATACTATAAGTGTTCTAAAAAAAATCAGGGAGTGAAAAAATGGCATTAATGGCAGAATCATATTAAAAATGAAGATATTAGTAATGAACTGGAAATTGTCAAAAATGAGGAATCTGTGAGCAGGTAGCATGATCACTTAAAGAAAATGGGAGAGGAAAGGTTAGCAAAAACAGAGTGTTTGATGACAGGATGTGATGAAATGACCCACAGAAAGACCAATATCTAGCAGCACTTATGCAGTGAGAAGTGTCTTAGAACACCAAATTATAAGACTGACAGTACGGGAGTAGTGGCAAATAACAGGATGATTTGGAATAAAATTGTCAATAAGAAGTTAGTAATAATGTACACCTTTCATATAATGTCATTTTATCCTGTACACCCCTTGAGGTTACATATCAGTAATTGCAGATGATGGTACAGTGAATTACCTGTCATTATATGATCTCTAGTTATGCATGTGCACATTTATGAATTGCATAGTTTGAAAAATATTATATGAGAAGACAGAGAAATTTGTTAACTAGGTCTTACTATCAAGTAATATGCTGTATTTTTGCATATGCTATTAGCTTAGTAAATGGCTGCAGTGACTATGCAGCAACTCTATCGAATTATAGAGTACAATCACATGATTCATATTGGTATAAACATGAATCGTGTGTGTGTGTGTGTGTGTGGATTCAATACATACTCAGAGAGCAAATCAATTTGTTGCAATTCTAACATGTATTTATTTCTTATTATTATCACACCCTCCATGGAGTCAGCAAACTCACGGTGGAAGTTCATTCAACTAACAACTTATTTATCATATTGAACCTAACACTCCATTCACACCATGCTCTGATAATGTGATTCATTCATTCACAATTCTCCATTTGGCAAATCTACACCTCACATCCTTATTCACTAAACACATAACTTCCAGTGATTGCCTCTAAATTCTTTCTACTACCTGAAACATCTTGATCATATCATCTCTCTTCCTACTATCAATGAAACTCTGTAATTTACAGTTCTTTAACCTGACTCCATTGCCAACATTCCAGAAAAATTGGAGAAGGTTTCCATATTACAATGAAAACTAGGCAACCAAATATGAACACAACAGTCTAAGTGTGATCTGCCCAGTGCTTTATACAGTGGCATAACTACCTCCTTATCCCTACATGTCAGTATACTTCTTATCATGGCGGCAATATGATGTACAGTCTTTGCGACACTTGCAACATGATCTCTAAACTTCAATCTACTGTCAACCATCATTACAAGGTCTCAAATCTCTGCTGCCTAGATATGATAGGACAGAACTGAGAATAAGGGCAATGAATGCCAATAAGAAGATTGTGCAGGAGGAATGGTGTGCAATATATAGATGTGTGGAGTGAATTTGATGGATGTAAGGACCTGTATATGGCTGATGAACAGATAAAAGGTTCTGGGGGTTAGTTGCTTGGACGAAGTGAACTTACAGTCCAGGGAAACTAGAGATATTAGGGGAGAAGAAATCAATCATGTGTCTAGCCAACCCTGGGACAAATAAGTGAGAGTGCAGGAATGACTGTGTGAAAATAGCAACCCTGGGATATATAAGTGCAGGAATGATTGTGAAGAGCTAGGTGTTTCTCAAGTTTGGAATCTGAATGGGCAGGTAATGACATTATGTAAGGATAACTGGCGGCCCAATTGGGATGGTGAAATGCATGCACATGAATGCCCAAAAAGTATCAGAAATAAAGAAGAGGAGTTTTTGGCATTGGTCAACTAAACTTGGCCAAAAATTATTGGCATCAGTGAGATCTGGTTGTCAGAGAATGATGTATTATAGGGATAGAATGTAATGCATATTGTATTTTCAGGGGAGACAGAGGAAATAGGACAGGTGGAGGGATATTACTGATGATAACTGAAGAACTTCAACCAACAAGTTAAGGAATCATCATCATAAAATAATATTACTGGAATCACATTTAATTTAAATGTCTTTATTTGTAAAATTGTCGGCTAAGTTTCATAGCCATTATGAATACAATTATAGGAAAACACAAAAAAGAGAACAACCATTCAATTGAAAGGGTGTGATATTATGTGCACTATCGGCTGCAGAAGAACAGCTTCATCTGCATTAATAGATAACCAAAATAATTTGCAATAAAATAATTTAGTTGATAAATTATTTTTAAATATAAACAAAAAATTAATTACAAATTAAGGAATACATGAATCGTGAGTATTAGTCAATACAACTTCTCAAAATTCAGAAAGTTTTAGGCAATTGTTTTTGCTGAAGTTTGGGATGTCAATGTGTACTTCAAAGCTTTCCTTGTATAAAAATACAAGGAAGAAAATAACTTTTCCAAAACAAAAGTTATTTTCTTCCTTTCAGAAGAAAATAACTTTTGTGTAACAATTTGGTTTTGTTCCAATGAATTCTGCGTTTTGTAGATAATGTATAGCTTGCTAAACTGGATTTGTTGGGTTCTTTAAGATAAATGTATTCCTGATGTTCTTTTTTTTTTCCTGAAGATGAATTTGTGTAAAATGACTAATTTGTCCATAATAACATAAGCTACAAGAGCAGGAGATTCTGTAAACTCCAGGATAACAAAGAGGAGGATATTTGTCTTTAGATGAGATAAGGAATGTATTAAGTTTGCAAACTGGACAAAAAGAGACTTGTAAGTTAATCTGTAGAAGTAGTCTTGCTATTTTTTCTGAAAGTCCATTAATATGTGGAATACAAATTCTGGTAATTTCTTCTTGAGGAGGGTTATGGCGACAACCATAATTATTATTTTTTTAAGTTTTGCATTATTATTAAAAAAAAAAAAAAGAATTTTGATGGAAATGGTTCATTTGAGGCTGTCTGGTGTATGATAGAGGCCAAATGACAAATTGTATTGTAATGGTTGCTGCTATAGACCTAGGGGATCCAGAAGATGTGGACGACATGCATCAGCAGATTGCTTAAAAGAGTGCAGGCTGATCAATTATCATAGGAGACTTCAACTATGGTGATATAGATTGGAACAAGGAAAGAACACATGGCAAAATGGAATTTATACAGTTAATTAGGGTTAATTACATGAAACAGCATGTGGTGGAAGGGACCAGGGGTTTGAAAGTGTGAGATCTGGAATAACATCAGAAGATCTATCTATAACTATGGTAGCAACTCTACCTCCAATCAGGGAAAGTGACCATACAGATTTGTAGTGGTAGGTTCCTAAACATTTGGAAATTTCAGTCAAGAAAGAGTTTATGCAGAATTACAAAGCTGGCAATTATGACGAACTTAGGAGGCAACATGGACCAGTGCCATGGAATAAGAAACTACATGGAATGAATGTCATTAGTACATAGGAAGTGTTCAAGGAATGTTTGAGTGATCAGAGTACATACAGAGGGGTCAGGAGGATAAACTGAGCAAGGATTAAGTGGATGACTAGTAATATAAAGCAAGAGCTACAAAAAAAAAAAAGAAGCAAGCATTGTGGAAGGAATATAAACAAACAAGGTGATCACAGCATGCCCATGAGCATCTCTGATGAAGTTGTTTAACCCTTTAACTGCTACGGTCGAGTTAACTCGATTTGAACGGTTGGCGCACCTCCCATATTCAGACAATTTTTTAGTATGGAAAGCATCATCATAAGATACTCAAACTTCATGGGTAGGTTCCTCCATTTATTGCCAACCAATTGAAGTTTATTTGACTTGGGTTTCTGCCCTTGTATGACATTTAAAGAGAAAAATCTGAACTGGTGCAATAAATCATATTAAGCGCCTCCGTAGCACAATGGGAAGAACGACGGTACATTGTGCCCTTTGATTGGAAAAGGCCTAAGTTCGATTCTTGTCGTGACGGGAGGAATCTTTATATATGGACTTTTTCAATTGAAGGTGAGTTAGCTGATCTCATACAAAGGTAGCAGGGTTTTTTCCTGGAAACTTGGGTTTTTCAGCCTGCATACAGACAAATCGGCCCTTCAGAACACACACAATTTACAGACCAAAAATACTAGTTGTGGTGGAGGGTGGTAGATTGCGTTAATGTGGATGATTGGTAGTAGAGGTTCGGGTGGAGACTGAGAGTTGAACAGTAGGTGGCGATGAGTCTTCGGACTCCCTATTATTATTCGTGACACCTTGGAGGTGTCACGAATAATAATAATATGCAGCATGATGCGTAAACCACGTGACTGCAGGGATTTCCGGGATGTCACAATATGGCATCTACCAGTAAATATCCGCGTTATCTTACTGATGATCAAATTGATGAATTGTTAACAACAAATGAGTCTGGAGAAGAAATGTCCAAGTTAAGTGAATTGTGTACTTCAGATGAAGATCCTGGTGATTCTACATAAGTTAATGTGTGTAAGTTGCACAATCAAGTGGACACCCCTTGATTATGCAAATTTTATAAAACATATTATTGCCATTTTTGTGAGTGAACAAGTGTGTATCAAGAATGTATGATGCTGTCTGGACTTCCTACTTCAGTAAGAATTTTAATTGATTTTATTTATAAATTTTTTGCAAAATTAATTCAGCATATGGGACAATGTCAGTAGAATATAAAGTCAGCAGTTAAAGGGTTAATCCAAGTCTCAGCTCTGGTAAGGTTCCAAGGGATTGGAAAGAGGATAAGATAAAGGTAAGACCAAGAAAGAAGTAGAAAATTACAGACCAATTAGTATCTCAAGAATGGTGATTAAAGTATTGGAAAAGTTGGTTAAAGGTAAAATTTGGGAATGGATGGATAGGAATGTGATATTCTATGGTCGGCAGCATGGCTTTGTAAAAGGTGGGCAGGTCCTGCCTCAGTAATTTATTCACATTTTATAATAAGGTGACAGCAATGGATAAAGGAAATGGCTACACCATGATACTGCTGGACTTTGTAAAGGCATTTAACAGAATACTGCATGAAAAACTATTGCCTAAGTTGGAGCAAATGGGAATGGATATGAGGTTGGTGGCATGAATGGGAGGGGCGGGGTAGCTGATACAGACATCAGAGTGTGGTGTTACATGGAGTGGAATCCAGGTGAATGAGGATGACTAGTGGAGTGCCCAGAGCATTGTACCAAGATTACTATTCTTTAATTTGTACATTAATGATATATCAGAAGATTTGAAGGGTGATATTCAGTTGTTTTCTGATGATGCAAAACTAGAGAGGGCAACAGTTGATAAAGGTTGATATAAATAAATTGGTTGATTTAAATAAATTATAGGTTGATTTAAATAAATTGGCAGTGTGGCAAAGGACAATGGTTGTCAATTCTGGGGGTTGATGGTAGATAGAGATTTGAAATTCACAGGACATATTGCATGAGTTGGAAAAATAGCTCAGAGGATTACTTGGATGCTGATGAGAACATTGAAAAGTAAAGATAGGGAGATTATTATTCCTCTTTATAAGGCTGGGCCACATTTTCACTATTGTGCATAGATGTGGTCACCTGCTTTTCTTGGAATTGGGAGGTTGTGGGTAGGATTCAGAGACAAGTAACCAAGCTGGTGAGAGGTCTGTGGAATGTTCCCTATACGGATAGACTGAGGGTGTGTGGGTTGAAGAGTTCAGCTAACAGTTGGAAGAGAGGGGATATGATAGACATTTATAAGTTACTAAAGGGATTCTATAAGATTGACACAAAAGACATTTTTAATAAATGGGGAGTAGGGGATCACTTGGAAGGTGTCTAAGTGTGTGATTAGTAAGAGTGTGTGGACCAGGTTTTTTACTTGGAGAGTGGTAAATGAATGGAGTGAATTGCTGTAGGTGGTTGTGAGTGCCCCAACAGTGAATAGCTTTAAGGAGATTTAGGATAGCTATTGTGTTAATGGATAGATTGGGTCTCCTGTAATAAGCCTTTTGACTCCATGAAGTACCCACATAAATAATACTAATAACTTTACTTCTACACTCCAAAATGCAACACTTTGCACTTATTAATATTAAAACTACAATCCAACTCATTTGTCCAAGCTAAATGTTTATTCAAATATTCCTGAAGGGAATTAACATTAGCAGTGCTCCTTATATTTTCCCTAACTTTGCATTAAAAGCAAGACTATCCCCAGTCACTCCACATTGATTACTGATTACTCTCCTTTTCTTGAGAATGATCCATCATATACAACCTGCTGGCATAGTTCAGACAGCCAATCTCAGATCCATCTAACCAATCTACTATCCATTCCCAACCTATCATGAAGTAATCTATCAAATGCTTTTGCAGAGTCCAAGAATATTGATGTATATGAATCTCTCTCATCATAAAGTGCAAATAAATGTCTAAATCAAGATCTACTCATTCCAAACCCATGCTAACCATCATAAAGAATCTTATGTCTATCAACCCAATCCTGTATTCTACTCCTAACCAACCTCTCTAATATTTTGACTACAACTCTGGATATACAGAACTAGTCGATAACCTGAAAGTTTTGACATAGAACTATGCTTATAGAATGGTATTATTTTACATTTCTTCCACTCTATAGGAACCTTACCTACTGCAGGACTTTCATTAAATAACTGTTTATAAGTGTAAATAACTAAGCATAGCTAAGTGTTTTGCCATTCCTTAAAAATATGTTATGATATGTTATCCGATCAAACAGCCTTATTAACATTTAATCCAATTATTTCCTTTAATGTTATATAGTGATCAGCATTTATTTTGATGAATTATGGAGACTGCTACCATGTTAAGAATAATAAAACTCTTTAGCCCGGTATGAATGGATTATAGGTTTTAAAAAAAATTCATGGGTGGGAGCCACCAAAAAAAGCTGTGAGAGACTGACATGAACTGACGTGAGGTTGATAAAATGGATGTACTCTCAGGATATTGCAGAATCTCCAAGCAAATATGGTAGTGGGATTAGATGGGATATTAGCTAGTTTATTACAAGAATGAGCAAAGAAACAACTGATATGGCCTCTGGCTAAGCTATTTACCTTAAGTCTCAATAGAAGAAAATTAATGAATAGTTTTTGTTGCACAAAGGTGGCTCAAGATTGCAACAGCAAATTACAGAACAATCAGTATTGCAGGAGTGATGATAAAGGTATAGGAAAAGTTGTTCAATAGCAGATTCCATGAATTGGTAGATAAGAATACAATATTTTATGGGAGAGCAGAATTGCTTTGTGAAGTAGACATCATGCCTCAGAAATCTGCTAACTTTTTATAATAGAATAACAGCTGAGTTAGATAAAGGGAACAATTATACAATGGATTTTTCTAAGGCATCTGATAGGATGCTGCATGCAACTCTGTTACACAAATTGGAACACATAGGATGAAGTTGGTGATATGGATACAAGGGTGGCTAAGGGACAGATAACAAGTAGTAGTATATGGAAAGATTTTTAATGGGATTATATTGATCAAGTGCATATAATAAACAACTATGTTATAGCAACTAGTTTCACCAACTAAGGCTGTTGGCATCTTCAGGGTACATAACTGATGTAAGGCACTAAAAAGTAAAAAACTGTTACAAACTATAATCAACCGATTCCAATTATATTAAACAAAGAACAGAGTGCGTACAATACATGCATAGGGTGTGCATGATATCACTTGTTGTTATTTACGAATGTTCTATAGTTGGCACTATAATTCAGTTCTGGCGAGTTGAAGGATCTGATAAGAGTCTTCCAGATCACGGGCAAGATTAGTCCTTGGTTCCTGTTAAGGTTTTGTATACAGCGGGCAACTGTTGTGGCTTCCTTAAAAATTCAGGAGCGGAAGTCCTCCTCCATGTAAGGAATTGTGCTTCTATCCCACTCCATGGTATGGTTCGTTCTTGAGAAATGAAAAGCTAACCCCGATTTTTCTTCTCTGTTATTATTGACGTCACCTATGTGTTCTTTTTGCCTAATTTCAAGGCTCCTTGAAGTTTGACCGATGTAATTCAAGCCACACAAGCAGGGTATGTTATAAACTCCAGCATATTTGGAGAAAGGATGGCTATCTTCTGGAGATCTTAAGAATTGTCTAATCGTTTCTGTGGGTTTAAAGGCCACTCTTATTTTATGTGGTCTAAGGAGTCTAGCAATCTTATTGGTAACTGTCCCTAAGTATGGAATGACGATGGTAGAAATATAATGTATATCATCTTGTTGTCTTTGTCGGGATTCAGAGAAATGCATCTTGTGGATGAGTCTTTGAGGAAATCTATTCATGGTAAATTGGTGGATATCAGGGATAGTTCTTCCTGGAGGTCTTGTTGATCTGTTGTAAGGAGAGAGGCACGGTTCTTTGACATATGCACAATACTAAGTTTCTGAGAAATGTGGTGGCAGGAAGTGAAATGTAAATAACGTCCTGTATTGGTAGGTTTGCGGTAAACTGAGAGGTTGATACCACCATTCGGAACCTTCTTAATTAAAGTGTCCAGAAATGATAATTGGTTATCTTTATCAAGTTCTAGAGTGAATTTGATTGTGTGGTGTAGAAAGTTGATTTTGTTAAGAAAGTCGAACAGGTCCTTTTTTGTGTGGTTCCAAACGATAAAAGATATCGTCCACGTATCTCCACCATACTGTGGGTTTAGGGTTGTTTGAGTTACGATTTTACTTTCAAAATCCTCCATAAAGAGATCAGTACAAGATGGAGAGAGGGAGGCCACAACAGTTGCCTTCTGTTAACAAAACCTTAACAGGAACCAAGGACTAATCTTGCCCGTGATCTGGAAGACCCTTATCAGATCCTTCAACTCGCCAGAACTGAATTATGGTGCCAACTATAGAACATTCCTAAATAACAACAAGCGATATCAAGCACACACTCTGTTCTTTATTTAATATAATTGGAATCAGTTGATTATAGTTTGTAACAGTGTTTTACTTTTTAGTGCCTTACATCAGTTATGTACCCTGAAGATGCCAACAGCCTTAGTTGGTGAAACCAGTTGGTATAACATAGTTGTTTATTATATGCACCTGATCAATATAATTCCATTAAAAGTCTTTCCAGAGCTTTTTGGTCAAGAAAATTAAATATGTTTTAACAAGAAGTAGTATACTTAGGAGCAAAATCCAAGAGAAATCAGGTGATTAGTGATGTACTGGAAGGCTTTGTGTTTTGACAACTGCTTTTTATTTTGTACATAAATGATATAGGAAATTTATGTATATTATTTCTGGGAAAACTCCCATGTTACTCCTCATTATAAATTATTATAATTACAGCTATTTTGCCTGCTTCAGTTTAGGAGTACCCCTGTTTAAATGTCATTGGCTATTTACTCATGGGTTCTTAGGGCATTATGAGTGTAGATGTACTAAAAAGTATATGTAGCTTAAGGAATAGAAAATTGCACATACCTTTTTCTGGGTGTTGTGGCTTTTCCTCTGTCTGCGATGTCGAGAACTGCAGAGTGTGTGTGTGGGGGGGGGGTAGGCAGTTTGGTAGAATAAGTTAGAAAAACCCGGGTTTTTTCCGTAATATATAGAAACATATACTTTTATATAGGGTGGGGAAAAAAGTGAAAGGGTTAATTTTTTAAAATAGGGAGGGGGAAGGGGAAAGGTAGTTGACGGAGTGTGGACCGTTTCGACTATTCGTGGTCATCATCGGAACATATTGGGAAAGTGGAAGCTATGTCAGGTCGGGTGGGTGCTTCAGAGGTGTTTGTGTTGTCTCCTATTGGTCGGGATTGTGACCTCAATTTAATGTTGTGAAGCTTCCAAACCTCGGAGATTATGTAGGGCCTGTGTACGTTGATCGAGTTCGCGTCACACTTTATAGCTATTGTTTCCGATATTCTGAGCATTGTTTCATTGTCTTGTCTGTCTATTATGATGGCCTTGTCTATCTGCGGGGTGTGTTTTTGTTCAAGGGCGTGAACAGCTATTTCCGTTTTTCCCGTGCTTTGTACACGATTTTTCTTTTTAATGTTGCGTTTTTTAGTGTTTAAATGTTCTGGAATAGGGATGTTACAGTCACGGAAGTGTTCTTGTAGTCTTGCCCATAAAGACCTGATGGTGGAACCTGTGTAGGTGATGTCACAGTCTTTTTGGCAGGGAAATTTATAGACTACATTGTGCTGTTCAAATATATCTTTTTGTGTGTGAGGTTTGGTGGATTTTAGGAGGTTTGCCAGTTTTTGGCTTGTGGTGAATACCAGTTTGTAGTCAGTATGTTTGAAGATGTATTTATAGGCTTTGTATGTGTTTTGGGTGTATGGTAGTTTGATAATTTTTTGTGTAGGGAAGTTCGTTTTGGTACTTGGGTTGTTTTGGCGGTTTTTTGCAGTCTTGTTTGCGTAGTTAATCAGTTGTGTAGGATAGTTGCGATTTAAGAAGATCTGTGTTAGTTTTTTTATTTATCAGCGTTTAGACTATTTTGATTGGTTGAAAATTTGTGAGCATTTATGAATTGTGATAAGATGACGGATTTTTTAACAGAATACGGATGGTATGAGTGAAAATGGGGGTAGTTTCCGATGTGTGAGGGTTTGTGGTATATTTTCGTGGCTATTTTGTTGTGTGTTCTGGTTAATGTCAAGTTTAAGAAGTTGATGGATTTGTTCTGTTCGGTTTCTGTGGTGAATTTTAACCTGTTGCTGTAGCTGTTTAGGGATGTTTTTAAGGTGGTGATGTGTGTGGGATTACCAATGCACAGAATATCGTCCACGTATCTGCCATAGAAGGTGATGCCGGGGGGAAGGGAAGGGTGGAGTAGAAGTGATTCTATATGTGCCAGGAATAATTCCGCTAGTTGTCCACTGATGTTTTGGCCCATGGGGAGTCCGAAGATTTGTATGTACATGTTGTTGTTGAACTTGAAGAAGTTTGCCAAGATTACTAGTTTTATTAAGTTAATAATGTCAATGGGCGTTAGTTTAGTACGAGAGTGTAGGGTGTGGTCTTCAGTGAGTAGTGTGTGTACGATGTCTAAAGTTCTGGGGACGTCCACGTCTACTCCACCCTTCCCTTCCCCCCGGCATCACCTTCTATGGCAGATACGTGGACGATATTCTGTGCATTGGTAATCCCACACACATCACCACCTTAAAAACATCCCTAAACAGCTACAGCAACAGGTTAAAATTCACCACAGAAACCGAACAGAACAAATCCATCAACTTCTTAAACTTGACATTAACCAGAACACACAACAAAATAGCCACGAAAATATACCACAAACCCTCACACATCGGAAACTACCTCCATTTTCACTCATACCATCCGTATTCTGTTAAAAAATCCGTCATCTTATCACAATTCATAAATGCTCACAAATTTTCAACCAATCAAAATAGTCTAAACGCTGAAATAAAAAAACTAACACAGATCTTCTTAAATCGCAACTATCCTACACAACTGATTAACTACGCAAACAAGACGGCAAAAAAACCGCCAAAACAACCCAAGTACCAAAACGAACTTCCCTACACAAAAAATTATCAAACTACCATACACCCAAAACACATACAAAGCCTATAAATACATCTTCAAACATACTGACTACAAACTGGTATTCACCACAAGCCAAAAACTGGCAAACCTCCTAAAATCCACCAAACCTCACACACAAAAAGATATATTTGAACAGCACAATGTAGTCTATAAATTTCCCTGCCAAAAAGACTGTGACATCACCTATACAGGTTCCACCATCAGGTCTTTATGGGCAAGACTACAAGAACACTTCCGTGACTGTAACATCCCTATTCCAGAACATTTAAACACTAAAAAACGCAACATTAAAAAGAAAAATCGTGTACAAAGCACGGGAAAAACGGAAATAGCTGTTCACACCCTTGAACAAAAACACACCCCGCAGATAGACAAGGCCATCATAATAGACAGACAAGACAATGAAACAATGCTCAGAATATCGGAAACAATAGCTATAAAGTGTGACGCGAACTCGATCAACGTACACAGGCCCTACATAATCTCCGAGGTTTGGAAGCTTCACAACATTAAATTGAGGTCACAATCCCGACCAATAGGAGACAACACAAACACCTCTGAAGCACCCACCCGACCTGACATAGCTTCCACTTTCCCAATATGTTCCGATGATGACCACGAATAGTCGAAACGGTCCACACTCCGTCAACTACCTTTCCCCTTCCCCCTCCCTATTTTAAAAAATTAACCCTTTCACTTTTTTCCCCACCCTATATAAAAGTATATGTTTCTATATATTACGGAAAAAAACCCGGGTTTTTCTAACTTATTCTACCAAACTGCCTACCCCCCCCCCCCCCCCACACACACACTCTGCAGTTCTCGACATCGCAGACAGAGGAAAAGCCACAACACCCAGAAAAAGGTATGTGCAATTTTCTATTCCTTAAGCTACATATACTTTTTAGTACATCTACACTCATAATGCCCTAAGAACCCATGAGTAAATAGCCAATGACATTTAAACAGGGGTACTCCTAAACTGAAGCAGGCAAAATAGCTGTAATTATAATAGGATATAGGAAATGATTTGAAAGGAAATATTCAGTTGTTTACTAATTATGTAAAATCTGGTATTGTGATAGTTATTCAAGGCGATGTTGAGAGTTTGCAGGATGATTTAAATAGACTGACATTATGGGCAAAATAATAATTGGTACCAGTTTAACATGGAAAACTGCAATGTCATGCATTTTACCTGCAATTAAGCAAGAGGCTTTAGCTCTATAATTGATTACATAATAGGAAAAAAAAAAACTTATGCAACAGATGTCAGAGTTTATGGAAGCTTAAATTTAGAGAAATCATTATATAGTTATTGAAACTTCATTACTTCCACAAAGGACAAGTTGGTTGGGTTAACGAATGTTGCAAAGTGTAAGGTTTTAAAATTTGGGAAGCAAAGATGGGATACAGAGTATACAGTTGATGGAAATATCTTAGAAAAGGTGGAGGAGATGAAAGATCTGGAAGTGACAGTGAACAAGTACTTAAAATTTCAGGGATGAATTGCTAAAACTGTGAGGAAAGCAGAGCAGATTATGGCAATGATGCTGAGGACACTAACATAAAAACAAGTATGTTATGATAAACATGTATAGGTTTTGATCATGTTATACATGAATTACTGTGCACAAATTTAGTCACCTGGTTTTCTAAGTAATATAAAGGCATCGGAGACAAATGACTATGCTGATTTCTAATCTCTGGAATGTTGAGTAGAATATGAAGGCAGACTGAGGAAATGCAAATTGCAGAGACAAGTGGGGTATATGATTGAGGCATAATTTGGTGAGGGATTGTCACCACATGTGGAAGAGGTTTTGCATAGAATGGAAAAAGATGGAGAGGGGGAACAATAAGTAATCCCTAGTGGTTGGATAAGGAGTGTATGACCAAGAGAGAGAGAGAGGGGTAGGTTTTTTTTCACAGAGAGTGGCAAGTGATTGCAATGCATTGTCCAAGAGTGTGGAAACAGTGAACGTATTTAAGGCAGGATATGATGAACACATGTGTATATGACTGTGGGAATTCCTACTGAGTCTTTTGACTCCATGGAATTCTGCTGATGATTATAATAATAATAATATTTAACCAACAAAAAGCAAGAAAATAATAAATAAATAAAACTGTACCAGGAAGAAAATATCAGAAAACTGTACCAAAGAAAATTTGAAAATTTAATAGAGAATGAGGTAAATGAAAATATTAAAATAGAGTGGAAAAATATATTTCAGTATAATAAAGAAAGCAGCCAATGACAACTTAAGAAAAAATGAGAAAAATGAACATCAGAAATTGAAACATTAAAAAAAATTCAAAGTGAGTGATCACTATCAGAGACTTTAACTATACCAAATATGGGCAAAGAAAACAGTACAGAATAGTTGGAAACTGAATTTCTGGAATTCTTGATAAACAAATGTCTTGAAGAACATATTATTATTATTACAGAAAACTCCAAGCAGTCCTTAGACTCATTGAGGGAGGCCTTAAACATCACGTCAACAAATATTCAACGTTCGCACAGTATGGCACCCAGAACAGACTCTGGTAAGCTAATCCACTCATTCACCACTCTCCAAGCAAAAAACTTAGTTCTAACACACTTGCTAACTACACCCTTACTCAGTTTCCATGGATGGCCCCTAGTTCTCCAACCACCAGACCTGTTCTGAAAAATTTCCTCTGAATTAATCTTGTAAAACCCTTTACTCATTTGTATGCCTCAATTATCACTCCCTTTCTGCCTATCAAGTAGTTTCCGTAACACCCACAAATATTCAACCTATTTTCGTAAGACTCATTCCACATCACCTGGCACCCAGATCTGTGCAGTAGTCTAGATGGGGTCTTATCAAGGCTCAATAAAGATCTGATGAGCTACTTTAGGCACTTTTGCTATGTGTCCCCTAAATTTTAATTCCTTATCCAGTAACACTCTCAAGTCTTTGGCTTTGTCAATTTCCTGGAATACAGTTCTATCCAAATCATCAAGCAAAATTTTGACATCATCTGTATTAACTATTGTTCTGCCCAACTTTGAATCACCAGCAAACAACTGAACAGTTCCCCTCAGATCCTTTCCTATATCATTAATTAACATATTAAACAGTATCGATCCAAAAACAGAAACCTATGGCATGGCACTAGTCATAGGCCTTCTTTTGGATTCTACTCCTGAATAAACTACTCTCTGATATCTCTCCATCAACCACCCTCCTATCCATCTCACTAACCCTATATCCATTGCCTTGTGCTGCCGATGACTGATTAGAATTCCATGTGGGTATCCTGTCAACGGCCTTTGCAAAGTCCAGCAGTATCACTGTAAACCCATTTGCTTTATCCAACTCAGCCATCACTATATTATTATAAAACATGAACAAGTTACTCAGGCATGACCTACCCTTCACAAAAACCATGCTGCTCCCCATACAGTATACGATTTTCATTTATCCATTCCTGTACTTTGCTCTTGAACAACTTCTCCAATACTTTGACAACAACTCCTGATATATTGATCAGTCAATAATTTCTACATCAGTCTTGAACCTTCTTTATGCAATGGAACTATTTTTCCCTCTTTCTACTCCCCTCGAAAGTAACCAAGAGCAGAGACTTAGATTAAACAATATGGTTAAGGGCACTAACAATTCCCTCACCGCTTCATGTAAAACTTGAGCTGGTATACCATCCAATCCCATGTTCTGTAATATGCAATGTACCTCCATTTCATTTACCTCAGTTCCCGTATAAGCCTTTGCCACTCATTACTGAAATATCTCCACCTGGATGATATCCTCTTACAAAGTGTTCACTTAGATTGTATATGGCAAAATGATTTTAATGAATGCTGATGATTGGGTGGTAACTGAATCAGTCAAAATAGTATAATTACTTTCTTTTACTTGAAGCATATCAAAAGAACTGTTTTTGGGATTCTCTTTAGTCTGCACTGCTAACTTCCTTTAGTAATCTGCTTTTGCCTTTCTTACCACATTAGTTACCATTCTGGCCTGTGCTTTGTACTGTTCATGTGCCTACAGGTCACCTTTCTCCTAAAATTCCTTCCATAATTGTTTCTTTCTTTTTCTTTCTTGAAGCTCCAGTTTAATGATGATATTCATCCATTTATCTTCCACTTGATTTACTCTCCTGATTCTAGGTGTGTGCAGTCTGCATTACCTCCCTCAAACACTCCTTTACCACTTCCCATGCACTATCAACATCCACCCCTTCAGTGTTGAATGCCATGGCATGGATAAAAGCAATCTCCTAAGCTTGTCATACTCACCAGCCATTTAATTCCACATATACCCTGTCTTAACTGAAAATTTCACACATTTAGCCACCTCCCAGGTGAAAACTATATGATCACTCTCACCAATTGGTGACAACGTGGTCATATTTGTTATAGACAAATTCTCAGATGCAATTACTAGATTCAGCACTCTCGAACTCCTGGTATATTCCATCACATGCTATCTCAGGTAATTATGCCTTAGTAACTGCATAAATTCCATTTCCTTCCTCCCATGTGTCATCTCCTCCTTTCAATCTATGTTCCCACAGTTGAAATCACCCATAATAATTATCTTCCTCCATTCATTGAGTCTATTTGCGATGCATACTATCTTCATCATCTTTTCCAACCCACAGTTTATAGTAGCATCCAACTGTACATGTTGTTCTGCTGGCCTTAATCTCCCATGGGACATCCTCAAATGTGCTATTTTCATTGGCCTGCAGATGAACTTCTACTCTCTTTGGTTGCAGTTCATCAGCTATCATCAATAACCCTCCTCCCTCCCTACATTCTTTTCTCTCAATCCTTCTTGAACACACCATATCTTTCACATTCTATCCCACTAAGTATATCTTCTTCTGTTAGCCATGTCTCATTAATGCCAATAACCTTCGGCAAGGAGGAGCCAAACAATGCCAAAAATTTTTCCTGCTTGTTCCGAATGCTCCTGGCATTAGTGTACACAAAGTTATAAGTCCCTTAGGTCCACCACTATCCTGATGCTTTATACTAACTATTCCATTCTGGTTTGTTACCAATGGTACTAATTTAAGCATATTATTCAACTACCTCACTGATATCTGCATATCCACTCAATAGCCTCCCCCCCCCCCCCCCCCACCAAAGCTCTAGTTTCCCCAGATTCTGCACATTTCTTCTTTCACTTCATTCAATAACACTTTTTCTGGTCTCCAAATCCATTCGGTTGCAAACCATTCTTCTTGTATAAATCCTTTCACCCATCAAATTCACTCTATACCACTCCTCCTGCATAACCTATGCATCAAGTCATTCGATATTATGGCCCTCTTTCTCAGCTCTACTCTGTCATACTAGCAACAGACTTGCTATCTTAACTCTCACTTATTTCTTTTGCTACTTCCAGTAATTCTTTCATGCCCTGCTTTTCTCCTTTTAAATAATTTGTTTCAGCCACTATGATCATTTCTTTCACTCTATCCTTTTGTGCTCTAATAGACTCACTACCATCATTAACTTTTGTACTCGGAAAGCACAATTTTGTCAAATTCTTGTCAATCACACCTTTAATGATCGAATTGCCATGCAACACTTGCTCCTTAATTTTTCTTTCTCTATTGGACAAGCCCTCATTTCTCTTATCTTGCACTTCTTTCTTTCCATTATCAGCTAACCCACTCGCCAGACATTTCTGCATTCACCCCAGCTCCCAGTTCTCCCTGTGTATCACTCTGTGCAACCAAGCTATCTCCCTCATTGCAGCCAACTCTTCATTCTTATATCAGTCATACTATTCCTTTGTTCAATACTTTTACTTTCTCTCTCTCTCTCCATCATGTCACATGTAATATGGTGCAGAAAACTTGAGGATCGAGAGTTTGGGATTTTTTTCCTATCACCAGAGGATCTCATTGTAATCGAGATGTCATCCTTGTCCCCAGTTGGTGAGAACACCCACGTAGTTTTGACTAAGAGACCATCTATGAAAAAATGGCATGACTTAAACTGCAATGGCAAGTATGTCATTGTTGATTAATAAAAAAACAGTCAATAAAATACTTAGGTCTAAATATCGACAGCATCCAAAAGTGGAATTCCCATGTTACATTTTTGACAAACAAAATATGATACATCATAAACAGAATATATTATAAAAATAAATTTGTCAATAAATTTATCTATGTCTACACATAGATAAATTCCTCTCCAGTATGGCATGACTTGCTGGGGGAGATTATTACAATAACATGCTGCCCATGATAAGAATCCAAAACGAAACAATAAGAGCAATGCTCACTTCCTATCTTGTGTCATACTCCTGAAGAACTGTGTACGATATCCATCTTACACGGAAGAAGTGTGTAAGTTTCCATAACGGTAACATATCCAGGATGGATATCTTACCATTACGGAAACTTCACCTTTACTGCTGTTTACTATATGCCAGGAAAAACATAAAAAAATTCCCAATATATAATGTGGATTATAACCGGTGCTGTGGATGAAACTTGTTAGTTTCCAAACTTAACAAAGAGATATTCCACAAATCTATTCCAACATACAGTCACAAACAGCTATAATATATTACTTGACAATATAAAATGTGTATCCTGGGACTACCTGTTAAAAATAAAACTGAGGATTTATATTATGAAATTAAGTGACACTGAAGTATATTTCAAACACACAAAATAAAAAGCCCTTTTATTCTGTGTGTTTGAAAATAAAAATAAAGAATATCTTTAAAAAGGTTCATATTAACTGAAACAATAATGATGTATATCTAAAAACTACATAGAATCTCAAGTACAAACTGCACATAATCTAATTATGTATGTAATAATTTATGTGATCAAATATCCATAGAAATATAAATCTCAGTTACACTGTGTATCTTATCCTCATTGCATAAGTATTTTTTTCTCATAACCAGTATGGCAATCGCTCTTAGTTATGAACATGTATCTTACATTTATTGTTATAAATTTTACATTGTAAACATTGACTTATCATGTATTGTAAATTCTGTTTTAACACCCCAACCGGCCAGATTTATCTGGATGTATATATACATCCAGATAAATCTGGATACGATTCTCTAACACCTATTGAATAACATGGATAAGAAGTGCAAGTTGGTCTCACTATTTCATCCACCTCGGCTGGTAGAGAGGTTAATCATCCTAAGGTTTCAGATATCCACTGAGAAAATCTTGTAACATTTCTCTCATACATACATACAAACCTATGACAAAGTTTAATCTATAAATTAGGCACAGTAAGAGATTAACAACAATAACTAATAATCCAATAGATATCCAATCCAATATCCAATAGAATAATCCAATTTGGTCCCCAGGATTTAAAGGGAATAAATTAATTGTGGAAATGGTACAGAGGTGGATAACAAAGATGGTTTCAGGACTGTACAATGTTAGTTATGAGGATTGGTTAGGTTAGGTTAACCTAACCTAACCAATAAACCTCTAACCAATCCTCATAACTAACAAGGTGAGTAACAAGTTATCTGGACTGCAGAGTTTGGGAGATAGAAGGAGAGGTGATATGATTGAGACTTTTAACCTGTTGAGAGGTAGTTAGTTACAGGGTTGACACTGGGGAGCTCTTTCGCTTGGTATAATAGCGGGAAGGAGAGATGACAAGGAACCATCCCTGGACGTTACAAAAAAGGAAGCTGTGAGCAAGAGGGTGAGGAGTAGTTTCTTTGCATGGAGGGTGGTTGAACCATGGAATGCACTGTCTGATGGAGTGGTGAGAGCAAGAACAGTCAATGAGTTCAAGGAGTGGTATGATAGACTTTGTGTTTCCTAGGAAGGACCTCCTGCGATGAGTCTTTTGACTCCATGGAGACCTGAATAATAATAACAACAATACCGTATAATAAAAGTTATGTGAATGGAATCTTAGCAACCTCAGCATACGATATCCTCCTGCCCTTCAGGAGGATATGAATAAGCCTAAAAGACAGGCAAATGAATGGGGATGTTAGTTCAAAACTAACATCCCCATTCATTCTTGAAATTTGGAATCCGCAAATGGGAGGTTGCAAACTGTATTAGTGAAACAATAGATAGTACAGGAAGTGGAGGAGGAAAGTGATTTAAGAGTGATGGTTGACAGAATTTGGGGAACATATTGCAAAGACGATGAGAACAACCATGATATTTTCTAATTGCTGCAATACTAAGAGGCACGGTGGTTCCATTGCATGAAGCTCTGTTTAAACCACATCTAGATTACTGACCTCAGAGAGGGCACAGAGATTGATGACAAGAATGATATTAGGAATATTTAATGTATGAGGATAAGCTGAGGGCATGCAAACTGCAGAATTTGGTAGAGACAGTGACAAAGGATAATATAATTGAGACATTTAAGCAGTTGAGATTTACTGGATTTAAACTGGAATGATATTTTGTATGGTATAACAAGAGGAAAGAACAAGAGAAAGAACAAGACAAGCAGCAATTCCTAGAAGTTGTGTAAGGAAGATGTGAGTAACAAGGTGAGAAGTGGTTCTTTTCTGCATGGGAAGGTGGATGGACCATGGAATTTACTGCCTGAGAGGATAAGGTGCAAATACAGGCAATGAATGAATTCAAGGATTGTCATGAGTTTACTTGATATTCCGACTGTGATGTCTAAGATGAGGCCTCCCACATGAGTCTTGCAACTCCATGGAGGTTCTGAATAATAATAATAATCTTTAGATCCTTGGTCACCGATCTCTAAGTTTCTTATATGCATAATATATTTGAGTCTTTGTCTAGGTCATCATGGTATGTGTGATCTTTCAGCATTTTGTTTACTTCATACTTGTATTTCTCCCAATTTGCCTTTTGGAAGTTCCAATGATATTTTCTTTTTTGAGTGGGTTTGGTCATCTTTGGGTTCAGGTTAGTTAATATTCGGGTATGGTTGCTTCCTACTGGTTCCAAAACAGACCAAATAGCTTTGTCATGATGATCTGGAGACACCGTAGTAATATCTAAGTCATCTTTTGTACCATAAGAATGAGACAGATAAGTGGGTTTTCCACTTGAGTTATTAGCCCTGTTTCATCTAAGAAATTACTCAGTTTTTTTTTTCTCCTCTTGAATTTATTTCCTCAGAACCCCATAACAGGTGTTTGCTATTCATGTCGCCTAAGATAATGGAGTTTTCTTCAATGAGATGGGATAGGCTGGGAAGATTTGGTCTGGGTTTATTAGGAGGATGATAACAATTGAATATGTTTAATGGCCTTTTACTTGGTTCCAGTATTTGGATTCCTTGTATTTCAGTTCCTTCTGCTACTTCTGTTGAACTATGTCTAGTTCAACAACTTTATATGACAAGTTTCGGATTAGTGTCAGAAGCCCTCTTCCATTTTCATCAGCAGGCCTATCCTGTCATATGATATCATAGTTTTTAATGTTTAGTCCGCTAGTTTGTTGAGGTTTGGTTTCCTGGATGCAGATAATATCAGCATCATGTCTGTCAGATAGTAATAATAGTTCATTTAGTTTTTCTAACTTGCTGGAGTAACGATATCATTTAAATTACACTGGATAATATTAATATTTCTTGTAATGGGTGGAATGATTTGCTCATTTCTCAACTCTGACATTGTTTCCAAATCAAGAGTTGTATCGGCTACCCCGTACGCGGTATCACAGTCATAATCACTAAAATTTGTTTCCATGATGGGAGAAAAGAAATGCTGCTGTTGTTAGATTATCCAGAGGGCACCACGAGGAGGTGACAGTCAGACTTTGCCCTGCTTGGAAAAATACTATTCTAAATGCAACAAAGAAAAGTATCCCAAAGGGCTACAGGAAAAAAGTTATTTCAAACTACAGAAAAGCTGACCAGGAACTTGCCAGCAAAACAACTAAAAAAAAAAAATGTATTATTTAATATCTTAAAAATTGGAAGCTTTCCAGAAACTAGGATTGAGTACAACAAGACAAATGCTGAAATTAAACAAAAATATAATATATTACAAAGAACTAGGTGACAAGAATTTTGTCACAACTTAATCCAAACACTTTAGATACCAAACTTTGGAAACTGACTGCTAATTTACAAAGAAACCTACCAAAGGCAAGTGAGACTAACATGCTAAAAGACCCAGATGAAAATATCAAAATTGGATTCAGGGAGATAATAAATACCTTGGCCTTTCATTTTCAAAATATAAGCAAACTAGAGATGAATATTAGCAAAGACCATCAAATATTAAAACATGTTCAACAGCAAAAAAAAAAAATTGCAAATCCCCCAAAATATAAAAACAAATTATTCTGGGACCCATTTACAATATCTGAATTGAGAGATGCCTTGGAGAGAGAGACTAGATATAAATAAATCATGTGGACCAGATAACACACAATGAATTATGATCAAACATCTTCCTTCCCAAGCCCTAGATTGGCTACTTCACCTATACAACAATAATCTAAAACAAGGAAAAGCTCCAAAAGACTGGAAGATAGCCACAATCATACCAATTTTGAAGTCTAACAAACCTTAGGACCAACCAGGAAGTTATTGACCAATTTCACTGACTTTAATTCCAGGCAAATTGATGGAAAAAATGATCAATGTTTGAATTACTATCTAAACAAATAAAATATACTATCACATTTTCAGGTTGCCTTCAGAAAAAATTACTCAACAACTGATCAACTTTTCTACTTAATCCAGTAAATTCAAGATAACTTGCAGATAAAACCTACCAAATCCACCATTGCCGCTTTTATAAATTTTAGCAATGCCTTTGACAAAGTGTGGAGGCAGAAACTATTTTCCAAGTATTCAAGATACCAAGGGATTTTATATGAACTTGGTTTTTTAATCCTGTTTTCCAAGAAAGCAAACAAGAAAGTCAAGTTTGTGCCTGCAAGTACTGCAAGTCTAAGGCAACTGATCCCTAAGGTAGTGCCAATCGAGGCAACTCGTGGTAAAGGTGGATAAAGCTCTGATCACTATTCTTAGTATTTTTCTCTAATGTAAAGCACATCCCCTCGTGGAGATGTATGATGCTAAACATTAAAGGCAATGGTCACTACTCATACCGGTTTCGACCTTTGTTGAGGTCTTGTCAGTGGGAGCCAGACCTGAAATGCTAAGAGTGAAGTAATGCAGAGCTCATTATGTATTTTACCAAAACAAGTTGCCACAGGTGTTTTAACCTTATAAATAAAATCTCAGGATTAGAGATAGATGTAGAAAGTTTTAACTTGGGTATATATTATGTATTCAAGATACCAAATGATTTTATATGAACTTGGTTTTTTAATCCTGTTTCCCAAGGTTATAAGGTTAACATCTTGTGGCAACTTGTTTTGATAAAATACATAACGAGCTCTGCATTACTTCACTTTTAACATTTCAGGTCTGGCTCCCACTGACAAGACCTCAACAAAGGTCGAAACCGGTATGGCTAGTGACTATTGCCTTTAATGTTTAGTATCATACATCTCTGCAAGGGGATGTGCTTTACATTAGAGAAAAATACTAAGAATAGTGATCAGAGCTTTATCCACCTTTACCACGAGTTGCCTTGACTGGCACTACCTTAGGGATCAGTTGCCTTAGGCTTGCAGTACTTGCAGGTGCAAACCTGACTTTCTTGTTTGCTTTCTTGGGAAACAAGAAACAAAGTTCATAAAAAATCACTTGGTATCTTGAATACATAATATATAGCCAAGTTAAAACTTTCTACAACTATTTTCCAAGCTTTGTCATATTGGAATAGAAGGGAAAGTTCTAAACTAGATTTATGACTATCTAAGAAATAGAACAATTTGAGTTAGAATAAATAATACCTTTTCCAAGAAAGTGAAAATAAGACAGGGACTCCCTCAAGGCAGCATTTTGAGTCCACTCCTTTTTTTCCATCTACTTAAATGACTTAGACAAAAATATAAATAAAGAAACAAAGAAAGGTATCTCTGCTGATGATTTGGTCCTATTCTCAGCTCATAACAATGTAGAAACAGCAGAAGGTCACTTAAACAAAGTCAGTGAAAGTTTATCTACATACTGTCAAAACCAAAAAATTAAAATTAACCCTACTAAATCATAAATTTCTGTATTTACCATTAATAACTACCTCAGAAAGTGGGGACCAAAGATTAAGCTAAACAATCAACTAATTACATTTAATGAAAATTAAATGTAATTAGTTGATTACATTTAATCAATTTAATCATTTAATCAATTTGGGGTAGTTGACTACCCCAAAAACCTTGGAGTTACTCTGGATCCATCACTAAGCTTCAATAAATATATCGTTCGTGCGGTTAGCCTAGTGGCTTTGCGCTTCGCAACCATATGCCTAGGGAAGGAGTGTCCTGGGTTCGATTCCCGTCGCTGACGTGAGGAGCTTAAGGATCTTCCTCAGCCATAGTCAAGTTAGCCAGTCTTGGGCGTAGACTACAGGGTTCTCTCTGCCAGTTTATCTGGGGTTTTTCATCCCGCAAGCAGGCAAACCAGCCCCATGAACACACACATGCGGATCTACAGCCATAAATACTTACCTCCCCCCAAATGAGGAGGCTCAACTTGCCCCAATAGGGATGGGGGAGAAAAGGGAGGACACTCCATATGAATAAATAAATAAAAATAAATATATCAACACTGCTGCAGTCAGAACAAAAAGAAGACTAAATATCATGAAAAGTATCTCTGGTAGAGAGTGGGGAGCCGATGCTAAAACCTTAAAAGTTACATACACCTCTATTTTCTAACCCATAATGGAATATGCTTCGCCCATCTGGATGCAAACAACACAAACCAGTTGAGACAATCTTATAAAAATTCAGAATGCAGCTAGAATCATATGTAGACTAAGGAATACAACTCCTGGAAAACAGCAGAATTCAAATCCAACCTTGTTCCTTTAAAAATTAGGTGGCAAGAAAATCTTACTAAATTTGTGGAAAAAAGAGCCAACCTTACACATCATAGAATAAGTGAACTTTTTAAAAGTGGCAACCAACAAACAGAATAAAGAAAAAAAATTGATAATGCATAAAATCATGGAAAATAAAATTCCCTTGGATTGTCCAAACTAAATAGCCAACTACCCAGCATTTCTTCCAAATCAAGACAGGAAAAATATAGTTATTAATTTTGAAATAGGGAAACATGAGAAAAATAGCCTAGAAAATCCAGGTGAGAAAACCTTGAAATCTTGAGATCATCAGCTCTTTCAAAAATAATGAAATATGGACCTGACTCAATAAATATCTCCACAGATGGCTCCAAAAATCCAAATGGCAATTCTGGGAGTGGCATACTCATCTATGGCTCTCAAAATATAGAGCTAAAAACAACCAACAGTATACGATGCAACTCATGCCATGCAGAATTAATAGCCATTAACACAGCACTGCAATATTTGGATAAATGAACCCCACAGGAATTTATATTTTTCACAGATTCCTTAGCATCCCTTCAAGCTATTAAGAACTGCTACACTAGCCATCAAGAAATCCTTAACAGACATAGCAAAAAACACATACTGCAGAATAATTTTCCAATGGATTCCATCTCTTGTGGGATTAAAGGAAAATGAAACTGCAGATGAAGTAGCAAAAATGGATGCAACATCAAGTGATACCATATTTTAATCATTTTAAAACTACTCAAAAAAAAACAAAAAGAATGGTTCTCCAGGACATGACTCACCACTGGTATTCAGCAGAAAAACCAGGAGCTACCATCAACTCCAAGTTTAATTGCTGTGCCACTACCATGATCTCTCCCCTCAAGACTGGCCACACAAGACCAATCAAGTTTAGCAATGGCAAAAAAGTCTTTCCCATCTTCAAAATCTATAACATCAAGGAAGCATCACCACTGCATTTACTAACTTGTATGAATATAACAACCCAGAAAAGGTGCTGTATAAATTACATGAATTCGACCTCTATGATCTGGTGTAATAATACCATGATATAATAAATAAAAAAAAAATTTTTTTCAGTAATTTTCAGTTTAAATCACTTACCAATGCTTAAAATAAACTGGAGAACATTTACAGAAGCTTCTTCTTTTAAAAACTGCATAAAACGATATAAAAGCTGTTGATCATTTAAAACAGTCTTCAGATCCATGTGTAATACCTACAACAACAACAAAAAAAAAACTCTAATGAATACTATTTATTATTATTTTCAGACCTCCATGAAGTCTGAAGACATATCATGAGAGATCCTCACTATCAAATACAATGCTCCTCAAAATTTACAATCATTTGGAGTTGTGCACCCACTAGTCTCTTCCTTTTTCCAAGCAAAAGATCGGCTTACTCCACTGCACACATGCCCTCCTTATACGACTTCTGGTTGTGGCTACTTGTCACTCACTCTAATCATTGAAAAAGCTCTCCTATAAATGATACAAACCCATCAATCAAAAACTTATACATCACGATAATCACATCACCTCACTTCCTTCTATCCTCGAACTATACAGATGGCAGTCACTCAATCTGCCCTTATAGCCAAACATTCCAGAAATCTTATATTATCTACTCACTTTTTATTTGAATTTTCCAAAATCTTTTGATATCATCAAATTCAGGAAGACCAAATCTATATAGTAATTCAAATGAAGCCTGATCAAGCCCGTGCTGAATTAAATTTCTAAATTTATGCACATTATGTCAGGCATTTGATCAGAAAGATCGATGCCTGACATACCCAAATTATAGCCCCTAACGATATTTGGTTTTAATTGAATTTTACCATTCTGATTTTTTGCTTCAACCATTTAAAATTTGTGCATATTTCAAATGGAAAGAAATTCCTTCTTATCCTTCCATTTGCGATGATGAATTCATTAAATTCATCATCGCTCATATTAGCGTAAACTTCTAATTATTTATCAGTAAGTTTTCTTTTACTGGTCATGGCGAAACTCAAGGTTTTTAGAGACTAGATACAATAAACACATTCGTCAGCGCATGTAATATATGGGTGGGGGTGATACGAGATTATTCGTAGTTGGCGTATGAAACAAAATTCTGTCTGATAAGCCTACTATGAGATTACTCGTAGTGACCTTGAAGATGCGAAAGCGCTTGGCATGCGGGAACAAACTATGCCTGAGGAGCGTGGCAGCGAACGTGTTAATAATCTTGATATACTTAATAAGGATATTAAAATTCTATCTTTACATCAGCATTGTCTATAAATACTTACCATGGGTGCACCATAAGGTTCCTTACAGTTGCATATACACCATATCTCATTCACACTACAAACTGTAACATAAACCGTAATAAATGTCATGAATTAATCATAGTATAATCAATCATCTTAAGGATGGATAATATCTTCACTAATGCCTTGAGTTCATCATGTAACTCTAAGTAATGTCCACTCAAATATTTCTTTGGTTTCAAGAAGAGAGAGAGAGAGAGAGAGAAAGTCTAAGCTGCATATAGGTGATCCAACAGTGAATTGAAACTCAAGGCAATGAGATCACACAGGCATACTAAAGGAAGAGTCACTGCATATAGAGGGAACTCTTCAAATCTTTTGCATCAATATTTCATAATACAAAAAAACTTCTGGAAAGCGTCACTACCAGTGGTGAGCTATAAGGGGCTCGCGTGAGCCCTTTGTTAAATTTTTCTCAAATTTGCGAGCACCTTGTTCTTCTTGTTTAATAATCTTGTAGCACTGGAAAATACCACCGTGGAATGTATACATGTTACTATAATTGCTACTTTAAATTCATATGGATTTTCTGATAACTATATAAAAAATAATTTCATTGCATTTTGTTCTGATGGAGCTAGTGTAATGTTAGGAAACAAATCAGGTGTTGCAATAAAACTTATACAAAAATTTCCCAACGTTGTGATTTGGCATTGCACTCATCGTTTACACTTAGCATTAGACGATTCGATAAAAAATATTAAAGAAATAAATAATTTTGAAATATTTATGGATAAATTATATGCTTTTTATCATCAATCACCAAAAAATCAAAGAGAATTAAATACGATTGCAAAAGACCTTGGTATCGAAATTTTAAAGATCGGCTGCGTGTTTAGACCACAAAGGGCAGCTTGCAGTTTACGAACGGCTCTTGCTGTGTGGAGAAATTACCCAGCTTTATGCAGACATTTTGCATCGAACAATAAATATAAGGGCTTTTTAAGCCGATTTCTCAATTTGGAATTTTTAAAAGATCTAACATTAATGAATGATATCCTAAGAATTATCATATCTGTCAGAAGCTCTACAAAGTCGCAATATAAGTATTATAAGGGGTTAAGTTAGGCTTTTTTTTTTTTTTTGCTCAACGATGTGAGCCCTTTGTTAAAATTTCCATAGCTCACCACTGGTCACTACCCATATACTAGTTCTGACCTTTATTGAGATCTCATCAGTAGGAGCCATGTTGAAAGAGGGGAGTCCCTGAAGGATGAACCACACTGTGGATGGCCAGACCTAAGAAGATATCAAGATTAAATCAATACAGAAGGCATATATTTTCCATATATTTTTGATGTTTTTACTTTATGGGATACTAAGGTGGTTGACTGATGTGAAGTCAACAGCCTCTATATATACACAGTGTGCTTGTTAAGTAAAGAGACTGATTTTTTACAGGACAGCCCTTTGAATAAAAGTAGCAAATGTGCTTATAGATTTGACCACTAGAGTGTGTTGTAATCACATGTGCAACTTTCAAGTTAGGTGATGCAGCAGTTTCTGTGTGGCAACTGTTGAAGTAAGAGCATGTAAGTTCAGCATGTCAGAATTTGTGTCATGGAGCAAAAAAGCTGCAATAAAACTTTACTGTAAATTAGGAAAAACTGCTACAGAAATGTACCAAGACCTAAAAAAACTTTATGAGGGTGACCTCTGAGCTGTGCACAGGTGTTCCACTGGTTTTGACATTTAAAGAGGGGAGGGAGTCCCTGGAGGATGAACCAAGCTGTGGATGGCCAGTTTCTGCACAAACAAATGAAAATGTGGTGAAAGCAAGGAAAATTGTTGCCCATGACAGGCAAATAACCACTAGGATACTCACTGAACAGCTTGGTGTTGGTAAGGAAATGGCCAGATTAATCTTAGAAAGAGATATGCACAAGAGGAAGATTTGTTTCAAGTTTGTGCAGCACATATTGACATATGAACAGAGAGAGAGAGCATCGGGTTGCATGTTGTCAAAATTTCATCCATGCAGTTGATTGAGATCTTGATGCAATGCAAAGAATTATCGGTGATGAAAGTTGGTGTTTTCAGTTTGATTGGGAAACAAAATGCCAGAGCATGGAATGTCTTCTCCCTGGCAGAAGAAAGTCAGGTTGCAAAAATCATGAGTTAAGACAATGCTCATTGTTTTTTTTCAAAACTGCTGTGTTGATAAAACATAAATAAACATGCATAAGTGTGAAGTAATTTCACTACTTGTACACAGCATGCCTGTTAAGTAATGAGACAACAATTATTATATCAAAACAAAGAACAGTTTTTGGAATTATCAATTACACAGATTCAAAATAATCTCCCTCCAACTCCACACAATGTTTACATCTATCGTGCAGGTGTTTGAAGGCACAGTAGAAGTCCTGAACGGGAACTTCCTTCATTGTCTGGGTCACACTGCATTGGATGTCCTCAATTTCAAGTGTGCCCTGAAGTGCTTCCCTTTCAAAGCACACTTCATCTTTGGGAAGAAGAAATTGTCTGCAGGAGCCAAATCTAGTGAATGGGGATATTCGATCACACAGATCGACTTCAAAGCTACAAACTGCTTCACAGTCAGTGTTCAGGTACATTGTTGTGCAACAGAAACCAATTGTTGTGGAACAGTTTTTTCCCTGACATGTTGCACAGGCATACAGACGTTGCAATTTTTGCGAAGTCCTTTTATATCAGCCAAATCTCAGTCAGAACGATTGTCTATCTCTTGCCCAAAAGGTTGAGAGACTGCTATTTTATGTAACCATCAAAATTAATATTATTTATTAACATTAATTTCTAGCACATGGCAACAGTTTTTAATTCGTAAACCACTGGCTGCTGTATGAACCTTGTATTCCCATTTTCTTTGATTTGCTTGTTTCTACACACTGATGATGTACCATTATTTTCAGTGCAAAATATCTGTACTTTCATTTCATTGAAGTTAATTACTCTGGTTATCGTGTAATTTATTGTTTAATGTATAGCCTATGTATATTTAAGCTGCAAGTTAGCAGTTAGATCTGAAGGAGGTACTGGATGCTGAATTGATGTAAAAGGTATAAGACAAGAGTATCGGGTATGTCTTTACTGTCATTCATCATCGATATGGATCACTTTTTGAAATAAAGAAATCTGAAATCAAAATTCACCTCAGCTGTGAATGTTATGCCGAAGAACATGTCACACTCCAAAGTAAATTTCGAATAAATATGGTACATGTTTTGAGGATTCTTTACCTAAATTCACAATTGTTATAACAATTTGTCCTGACGATCATCATCATGTGTTCTCTTGTATAAACACAGCTGCAACCAACAACAATACATCACCTTTTTTTAATATTACTATTACTTAGTATATTTATTTTGAAGATCTTCTTGTTACAAGTAATAAAACAAGATGTATTAGCTTATAGCATGTAAGTTTTACCATTCTTGGAAATTCATAGTTACCATATTTGCCGGCGTATAAGAATGCACTTTTTTCCTTTGAAAATAGGTCTGAAAAACAGGGTGTGTGCATCTTATATACTGATACTCAGCTACTCACGGAACAGAAGATGTTAAAAATCAACTCAAGGAATTGAAAACTCAGTTAGCTGTAATTCCAGAAGGTCTAACTAGTTAAATTCAACCTTTAGATGGCTGTATTAATAACTTTAAGGGATTTATAAAGGACAAGTAGAACAGCTGGATGCAGTCTTCAGATTTTGAGGTTATGCCACCAGGAAGAAGCCTAGCATTTCACAAGTTTGTGAGTGGCTCAAAACTTCATGGGATGCTGTGAAAACTGAGACAGTGGTTAAATCATTTAAGAAGTATGGCATTAGTAATGCACTGGATGGTACAGAGGACAAATTGTCGTTAGGACTCAGATTCTGATTTAGAAGTGGTTTCAAGTGCCTCTTCATTTAGCTCTGGAGATGAATTTCTGAGTTTTGATGAAGAAGATTAAAAGGTGGGTAAGCTTTCCTAGTTAGATTAGGTATTTGTTGAAAGTAGACCTACTTAATACTTTATATTTGAAATACTGTAAATTCATTATAATATTCAGTGATAAAGTTTTTTCCTGCTGTAGCATTCTTACACTATTGTTTTCATGTTTACCTGAAAGCTTAGATAGTGAAAACAGTTAACTAACAATACTTAATATATGATTTTATGTTATCATTTGTCATGTTGATTATTATTATTATTATTTCAGGTGATTCCAGGGAGTCCTTAGACTCATCGAGGGAGGCCCTAAACATCATGTCCACACAACTATACGACATTCTCACAGTATCTATCACACCTTGCCTTGAACTCGCTCACCGTCACAGCACCCACAACAGACTCCGGCAAATTATTCCACTCATTTACCACTCCAAAAGTAAAGAACCCAGCTCTAACACCCCTGCTAACCACACTCTTGCCCAGCTTCCATAGGTGTCCCCTGGTTCTCCCACCACCAGTCCTGATCTCAAAAATATCCTCTGAATTAATCCTATAGAATCCTTTTAGCAATTTGAATGTCTCAATCATATCTCCCCTTTTCCGCCTATCAACTAATTTCTGCAACCCACAAATCTTCAACCTGTTCTCATATGGTTCATTCCATAGACCTGCTATCATCTTAGTCACTCGCCTCTGGATGGTTTTGTCGTGGATTTTTTTTTTTTTTTGCCCAAAATTGAAATTAACTTGCTGTTCAGATATAGTTAGTGAACATGTGTTCATAATTTGTTTTGTTTTACTTAAAGTGATTAAGTATTCAATTATGTCTGATTATACGCAAAGTGTACGCAAACAATGATGAAATCAAGAATATAATTTCTAGGCATCTTTAATTTATAGTATAACAAAAACTTTCAACATATCTCTCTAATCCAGAGTATTTTAGTAATAAGGCATGACATCATCTTTTGCCTACTTGTATATGGAAATGTGACTTCTGCATTACTTCAACCTTGGTATCACTTCTGGATCTAGCTCCCACTGATGACAGCTAGGATTTCAGCATGATAAGTACTTTGGTTTTCTTTGATTTGTTTTTCACTTTGATTTTATTTTACTGGTACTAGTGGTGATAGCTTTGTCCCCACTAGCACTGGTTATTTTGTAAGTAAATATTAAGATTGCTGGTGGTGCAGTTAAAATCTGCATTTCATAGTAGCTCATATAGAGCATTTGCTGATGGTGTAGAATTATTTCTATACTACAGAATTATTTAATTCTCGAGTCTTATGACTGAAAGTTTTTTTTTTTTTTTTTTTTTATCTCTTACAATCAAGTGCAGAGGTTTTAATCTTTTTTTTTCCCCAAACTGAGATAATGGTACCAATTCCTATAAGGGTGTGAACAATAAGAATTGAAATTTCAGGATGTGAAGAAGTGAGACAGGTGCCTAAGAATTTAAGAGATAGTTCGTGCTAGTAAGATTTATTCTTTCACCCCCATACAGTCGAGGGAAATATTTAATTGTAGTTAAAGATGTGTCAACAAGGGACAAACTATTGCAGGGTTTTACTTTCGGAGGCAGCACAGTTATTCCTGTAATGGTGGGAAGCCAGGTTAAAACAGTAAAAATCTAAAGATTTCCAACAGAATATATACAGAACAGTAATTGAAATTCTTATACAGAAATTCTCGAAATAGAGTAAAATTAGTAACATACAGCTTATCAGGTGAATATCCAAACTGGTTTTCTGGTGATGTCACCTTCACAATGGATATGTAGATGCCCATACCAAATTTTGTTAACATCGGTACAACCCGAGTTATGGTAAACTATTTCAGAATTTTTGCACAGAATAATATCACAGGCATCTTCAGTACATTTAAAAAGCTAATTGAACAATAACTAACAATTCCAAAAGGAATTGTTAGTTATTGTTCAATTATTGTTCAACCTAGGGACATTAAATTTCCTAATTTAAAAAAAACAACAACAAATAAATAAATATATATATATATATATATATACACACACACACAAATTAAAAAAGTCAGGAAAGATTAACTGATTTAAAAAGCACCATCTCCCACTGAGGGGATAGATGTAGACCATCGGATCTGTTTAAGTTTGGAGAGTAAAGTAAAGTTTTACATGTTTCTTTATAAAGCCCTTTCAAGAGGAATCGACTTTTGTCTTGTTTCAATGAACTCTCTGTCTAGTGTTGATGGCAGGCTCGGCAAGTCCAGACTGACCTTGAACCTGAACAGTCTGTGCTTGCAGAGCATGCCATCAACAATAGACAGAGAGTTCATTAGAATAAGACAAAAGTCCTTCACAAAAGTCAGTTCCTCATGGAACGGCTTTATAAAGAAACATGTGAAACTTTACTTCACTCTCCTAACTTAAACAGATCTGATGGTCTACATCTATCACCTCTGTGGGAGATAGTACTTTTTAAAACTGCTAATCTTTCCTAACTTTTTTTATTTGTATATATATATTTTATTTATTTATCTATTTTTTTTTAAATAAGTTAGGAAATTTAATGACCTTCTTTAGTTATCTTACCTTAGTTACTTAGGTGGTGAATTTTAGAATTGTCAGTTATTGTTTAATTAGCTTTTTACATGTACCGAAGATGCCTGTGATACTTAGGCAAAAATTCTACAATTAAATAATAATATTTTAAGTGAGTTAATTCTGTTATTATAATTTTAAGCAATATCTACTCATGGTATTTTCTTACTGAAACAATCTATTCTGGAGTACCCAAATATAAATGTTTCAACTGCATGGAGATTGGACATATTGCTAATCAGTGTTTCAAACATTGTCAGAAATGTGAAAGTTCTGAATACTGCATTAAAACCTGACATTTCAGAACTTTCGTTGAAAAGGCAGGAGCACCGGTAGAGCCAATTGAAATACAGTATATATCAGAGGAATAAAGAAGAGATCCCAGACCTTCCAATTAAGTCAAATAAAGATGGTGCTTTTAAACAAACTAACTTGGTAAAATTACAAAAAGTGCATGACGAAATCAGCCAGAAATTAACCCCAAAATTCCAGAACTGCAACAGCCATTTTTCCAGTCAAACATAGATGGAACATCAGTTGAAATTACCAATAATGAACATAGCATAACAACTGAACAGATACAAGACAAAATGCAAACACATGAAACTGTTCTACAAGGCGAAACTGGAGAAGAAACAGAAAAGCAAGTTAGACAACTGAAAAAAACGTAATATATAGACAAGACCATCAAAAAGGAAAGATGAATTAATGAAAAAAATTGAGGATAAACAAAAAAAATAAAATAAACGATGTGTTAAAAAAAGAAACTAAATCTAAAAGAAAAAGAAGTAATAAAAATTGTAAATGAGAAAGTTGCGGATCGTCAAATGAAGACTCTTCAGGCTCAGAAGAGGTATGGACTATGAAGAAGATGTCATGCTAATAAAGGGAAAGCAAGATATACAATTAAAAAATAATAATAATAAAATTTACTGATTCAAAGTTATCTCAGTATGATTATCATCTAAATGGAAATAATTAGCTTCCAAATCAAAAACAATAGATGTGAAAGTAAAATAATGCACAGCAACTGCACAAACCTAGAAAACAGTTTACAAGAAGAGGCTACACAACTGGTATCTTTGATCTTTTTCACAGATCGAAGACCTCATCATATGAGTTCATCCAAAACCTAGAAGTTAAAGACTTACCAGTGACACATCACTAATCTTAGCATCTCCTTTCTGCATTGCCTCATTAAATGTATGAGGATTCCACAAATAAATTAAACAAGAAACTATATGGAAACTTATGTCATGCCATAATATCAGGTTTTTGTTTCTCTAAGAAACATACTTCTGCAGATATAAAAACTTCAACAGACATACCATTTCTTTCTTCTTGGAGTTTTGGAAGATTTAACAGAGCTGGAGTAGGAGTTCTTATTCTTGCTCCCCCCCCCCCCTTCTTGGGTCATTCTATAATATCCAAAGGGATGCACAAGGAAGAATCTTGACAATAGACTGGAAATACTGTGGATGTATAATAAGATTTATAAATGTTTCTGCTCTATCTAATGGAACAGTTACATGAAAATTCTACCAGGAATTGGAGGTGTATTTATAAGATGCCCACTACACCATAGCAGCTGGAGACTGGTGTATTGAAAACCCCATATTAAACAAAACAGGAAGAAACCCGAGGAGTGAAAAAGTGAAATATGCACAGGTAAAATGTCTTGACAATGCTCAACTACTAGACATATTGAAGATTTGCAATCCTAATCTCCAGGCTTATACATACATAAATCAAGGTATTGGTACCCATCTTGATCGAATTTATCTCTTTTCCCTTATTAATAGGATAATTCAGATAAAACATCTTGACATCAACATCTGAGATCATAATCCAGTTCTACTTAAATTCCACTGCATGGAACAAGTAGAGATCAGTTCTGGATCATGGAGACTCTTACACCAAATTTTCTGTTGATATTTTCTACTATATTCCAGACCCTCTGTGCAAATTGGAATAATGTTAGCTGGAACAGTGATATGTGGTTAAAATTCAAACACAGTAAAACAGAACATGATTGAATGGGGAAAGGAACAGGCTTTCCTCAAAAGAAAAAAAATTTAAAGATCTGTATATAAAGAGTGAAGCTGGTTCACAGCAAACCAATGCAATGGTATAAGACAGTGGTTCTTAACCTTTTTACTGGTCAGAATTCCAGTGAACTTCATCCTTTCTTTTAGTGTTACACCATGATCAGCATTCACTTTAAAATTATATGTTATAAATAACTATTTTAAATTCCTGACATTTTGACCTTCATATTAAGCATACACAAATATACAAGGAAAAGCTGAGTTACATTTCATACAGTATGCTAAAGAGACAATGATTTGATCAACGGTTATTCTACTGGCATGACCTCTAGTGAAAATATAATATATATATATATAAAAATTGAATAAAAAATTAATTAATTAGAAACTACATCAAAGCTATACTCTATTTAAGATAACATCAGAGAAACATTCTTTCATATAGATAGTTTTCTTAAAGTAACAATGATGTCCTAATTTAACATGACAATTGTTATATTAGATTTAAGATTCTGGATTATCTACAGTCCTGTTTATAGTTAATCTTAGGAAGAAAGGTTCCGTGGGTAGAATTGCATTGAAGATAAATAGAAGGATCCGCCAAGGCGAGGTGATCTTCCCTAATAGTTATCTCTTAGGGAGAAAGGTTCCGTGGGTAGAATATGATTAACACTGATGACTGCATTGTGTTCTATGGTATCAAATGCTTTTTTAAAATAATAAAGAGGAAACATAGAGGGATGATAACAGAAATTAACAAAAATCAGACCACACAAATAACCCTATATAAATATAAAGAGAGGGGTCTGCCAAGGCAATGTGATCTTCCCAAATCTATTTACCAGCACTTTACTTGCACTTACACTTACCAGATTTTTTCTTGAACTAGTTGAATTTATTAATAAAGTCAATATAGTCATCATTTATGTAACAGTTCTTAGTAGTCCATTTGGTCTCTTCTATGAACTTCCTGAACTTGTGGTAGTCTATTTGTTTGGGTTGTCTTTTGAGGTTTGATGTTGCTCTTTTCTTGTTGTTCTATGTTGTTCTTTTTTGTGGTCTATTCTTATACTGGCTCTGAGGAGTCTGTGGTTGAAAGATCATATATCTTAAATATAATTTAGTTTGCATAAATTTTTTCCTCTCATGGAAAAAGGAAATGTGATTTAAATAATTAGTCAATATGTGCTGGAATATTTTCCAGCTCATACCACTAGGAATGTTTTCTCGCATCCCTGGTTAAGAAACTGTGGTATAGAATGTAGCAACATCATTAAAAACATTAACATAGAGATAGAACGGAAAGGCAGAAACAAGTAGAAGAAAGAAAATTTTAAATAAGAATATAGCAGTACTTAGCAGATAACCCTTCAACTGCATTCTTCAATAGATGATTCACTAAATTCTCATACTCAATTCAATTAATTATATTGAATTGAGTATGAGGCCGAAACAAAGTGCCAGAATGCTGACCACCAGAAGAGGGGCATCCGAAAAGTCACTTGGAGAAGTCAAAAGTAAAAACAATGCCGATTTGTTTCTACGATTCTAAGGGCATTATCCACAAAGAATTCGTTCCACATGGCCAAACAGTCAATGGTGAGTTTTATCTCGAAGTTTTGAAGCAATTAATAGTGAGAATTTGTTGCGTATGGCATGAATATCGTGATGCAGGCAGCTGGTCACTTTTGCAAGATAATGCACCATCTCATCGTTTGAACATTGTGAGATAGTTTTTGAGCAAAAACCAAGTTTGTGTGTTGGATCACTTGCCATATTCACCTGATTTAGCACCCTGTGACTTCTTTCTCTTCCCCCCGACTTCACCTGCCGATGACAAGAAAGCAATAACACCATTGAAAACGTTCGAACGGCAGTAACCACGACTCTCAACAGTATCCCAAAACTCATTTAACAAATTAATTGACCCTGCCAAATGCTGTATCGATGCTAGGGGAGAGTATGTTGATTGAAATAAATTATTTGAATAATTATAATTGGCTTGTGTTTTATTTTCTATCAAAAGTTCATTTCCTTTTTGGACAGCGAGTGTACAAGAACACTGAAACCTTAGAAGATTGGAAAATAGGGCCCCCTTGCCTTTTCTTCTAAAGTCATAGTACTCAAAACCATAATCTTCCCTGCTCAGTTGTACATAATAAATATTACAGACATAACAGAAACTGAAGAAAAGAAATTATATAGTAAACCTGTGCAATTTTTTTGGTCAATATATAATTATACATGTGCAGACCTTCTCCTGTAATACCTCGGTTTTCATCTTCCACTGTTTGAAGTAAATCAGCGATTTTCAACCTTTTGCATAATATGGCACACCTAGACTAATTATTAAAATTCTGCGGCACACTAAAAATATATTCCTTTTAATTTTTTTGATGATCTGGCAAAAAATAGGCATAATTTTGATTTACACACACAATATATTAATAATTACTTATCCTTTTTGCTCCCAAAAATTTTAAACTATATTTTTGACATTTTGAGTAAGAAAAACAATACTCAAAATTATTTTCAAAAATTTTTATTGATTTTTTCAAATTAATATTAAATGTATTAAATAATATCGTACTTGCAGTTAATTTTAATGAGATATCTGAGCTTGATGTTGTTTCAGAATGTCTTTTGTGCAAGGTCGAATTTTAGATAGGCATTCTCTTAAATCATCTTCCAAGGCTTCCAGCCATGATCTCTTTTTGTTCTTAATAATATTCATTGCAGAAAAAGCTTGATTTGCACAAATCAAATACTTGAGAATGGAAGAAGTCATGATCTCTTTTTGTTCTTAATAATATTCAATGCAGAAAAGCTTGATTTGCACAAATCAAATACTGGAGAATGGAAGAAGTACTTCTATTGCTTTTTTTTTTTTGGTAATATTTGGAAATTCACTTCTTAGAGATAACCAAACCAAAGTAGTATCTATTGTTGAATGTTTTAGTTTTAAACCACTGTCATTTCTTATCTTATATCTGTTATTTCGTCCTCTTCTGTAATCTTTAAATTTCCCAATTTACACGCGCTTAAGACAAACGGATCTCTTATCCAATCGAAGGATGATATGTCAACTGAGGGATAATATTTTTCAGTATTTGTATTTAGTAATCTTAAGGTTTGTAAAATTAGATCTATTAGATTTTCATTCAGTTTGCACTTTTTTTGTTAGTTCAAACATATTTACTGCATTTTCTTTTCTGATTCTTTCTTCCCAAAGCATTAGTTCTTCTTTGAATGCATTAATTTTGTCAGGTGGAAGTAAGAATGTTTTCAGTCTCCCTACATACTTTTATTAAGTGTATTTAAAAATTGAAATAAATCAGCAAGAAATGCAACCTCACTGCACCAAAGCTCGCCACTAAGAAAATCTGATAACTCAGATTGTTGGGTTGTCAAAAAAATTAGAATTTCCTCTTTTAGTTCATAAAATCTTGATAAAACTCATCCACGAGATAACCATCTCACTTCTGTATGTATTAACAACTGCATGTAAGAAGCTTCCATTGAGAAGCATAGTGCTGCAAACAACCTCGATTGTAACAGCCTGGCTTTTATATAATTGACAATTTTGATAGTCTTGTCTAGTACTTTTTTAATCTGAAGTTCCAATGATTTGACGCTAGTACTTCTCTATGGAGAAAACAATGCGTAAAAATAATTCTAGGATTCTTATTTTGAGGCAGTGTGACAAATCCTTTTACATTTCCTGACACTGAGCAGGCACCATCCATGCAAATACTGATGTAAGAATCACAAGACAAGTTATGGCAATTAAAGTAATTATCAACATCCAAAATATCTTGGCCCTTCATTGTTTCCGGGAGTAGTCGAAAAATAATAACTGTTCTATAATATCTTCCTTATAAATAAATCTACTGAAGGCTAGAAGTTGAGCTTTACCAGTTACATCAGTTGATTCGTCCAACTGAATAGCAAACATATCTGCTTCTTTAATGTGAGATACCACTTGCATTAAAGTGATATACCACTTATATCACTTTAATGTGAGATACGATCTTTGGCCAAATCCTGAATATGTCAATAAATGGTGTTATCTGACATAGGAATTTTTAAAATCTCCTTTTCATATTCCTCGCCAAACATGATATTAATAATTTTACAGCATGCTGGCAGAATTATAGTTTCTGCAATTGCATAACTGGCTTCTTGGGCTTTTTGGACAGAGTTACAAACTTAGCACATCTTTTTGCTTGAATAGTTTTATCCAGTACAAGTCTTTAAAAAATTAGCCAGTTTTTCGCTCATTTACTTGGAACTATAGCATTGTTTTGCTAATTTTTTGCCACAAACTACGTATATAGGATGTAGTGGATTTTCTTGACTGCAAATAAAGCCAAATAAATAATTTTTGTCGTACTGGCAAATGTTAGTTTTTAATTTAATTTTAGAAGAACCAGTACTAGATATGGTATCTGCTGCTGGGGTGATGGGCAAAACCAGCTTCACGTTCTTCTTTCTTTTTTTTCTTTCGATGTACTAGCTTCACTTTCTTCATTGTCCTCAAATTTTCATTTTTTATTACAAATTTATCAATGTTAAAGGAATACTATTGAATAAAATTAACTGAATGAAAAAAAATAAAATAAAATAAAATAACTCTTACCAGTAACCTTAAAAATAAGAGAATTAAATGAAGTCATTTGGGAACACACTTATCAAAAGATTAAAGCTAATTAACGTGCAATTTTAAACCGATTCACCAACCGTAAGCTTCTTAAAATATAAATAAGGGAGCTTCAGGTGCGGATGGAAGACCAGACACTAATAAATAAATGCGCAAATTATGACATTATCTCTTTTAATTAATTTGTTTTCACAAATCTCATGGAACACATGAAGACCTCTCACTGCACAGCAGTTGAAAATCGCTGAAGCAAATGATTATAAAGTGAAGATTATAAAGTGAAGGTCCAGAAGCTGAGACTGTTCCTGAACTAATTCAGTAACAGTCTCAGCTTTAAACAATGTCTTAAATCTAAGGCATTGCTACAACACTCCAGCATCAACATTCTTTCCATTAAAGAAAGTAAAATTTGGTATAAAGAAGTCTTTTATCTCTTTCACAGCAAACTTCCACAGTTGGGTACTGACAACAACACTTTATTTCATAACTTATTTAAGTTCCAAGGATACCCTAATATTTTGAAGGGATCTTGATTGGAGACCTGCATACGGTCGGCATCAAATGGAGATACTTTAACATATTGACATTAACAGGAACATCTTAACACTGGAGATCCAATCTGTGACAATTGTTACCAATTGGAAACAGTAAAAATTGCATTCTACAGCTGCCCACTTGTCCTGCATATTTCGAACAGATTATGTAATGTGTTGGGCATTCCATTACTTACAACAGAACAGGTTATTTTTTTCCAGTACCCCTCACCTGTCAGCAACGGGAAGAGAATTTTGATTTTTATAATTAATGAATTAAAATACCATTTATAAAAGATTAGAAAGAAACATGGATTTAAAAACAATTACAACATCCAAATGCTTAATAATATTGTATTGTGGAAAGAAGCATTCTAGAAGATATCAAATTTTGGGCTAAGTGGTGTAGACCACCCATATTATGCAATATTCACCAAGGGGAAATTAAAATTCTATCTATTTTTGCTATGAGAGGTTTTTAAATGGTTCCATCCACTTAATTCAATGTGGTCTTATAGTCAATTGCAGGGATGACTGGAGAGCAATCCCAGGCAGAGAAAAGCAACTCAAAGCTTTCATAAGACACCTGGGTATCAGTCTTCTTTGTGCTTTAGTTTCAATTGATCTTTTAGTCATTCATCTATATGAGATTAGTGAAAAAAGGAAAACTACAGCCTTTGGCTATACAATGATAGAGAACAGGCCTCAGCTCTTTTATATCTCTCATATTATTTATCCTTCTTTTCTTTTTCCTAATACTATCAGGCTCTCTTGCACCCCTATATTAACTACTACAGGCCCACAATGAGCACCCAACTTACTTTTTCACCTCACTAAAGGTTGAAATTGGTCTGGGTAGCAGTCCTTCCCATAATGCATAGCATTATACATGTCTGTAATGATATGTGAGCTGCATTATGGGATACTGAGGCAATTAATATGAAGTCATTAGCCTCATACAAGTAGCCCAGTAGTGAAATTACTTCACATGCAAACTTTGTTTGCTCACACTTGGATAAAGGATGAAACCAAGAATATATCTTCTTGGCATGTTTAATTTATGATACCAGGATGAAAATTTTATATTAATAAAAATATATACACAAGATATATCCATTTTAAGTTATTTATTATTAAGTTGTTCAATGAAGTGGGAATTTCTGATCTCTTGGTAATCAATTGACATCACAACAGTATTAACATTTATTTTTATCTGATTGATACTAAAACAATGAAGTCAGCACAATCATATTGGCATAACAGTTTTTTTCTCATCATCATTAAATTCCTGCCATGTACCCTCAAGGGGTGTACAGGATATGATAGTACTACATGAAAAATTTACATTACTAACTTCCTATCTACAATTTTCCTCCACAATCAGTCTGTTACTTACCAAGACTCCAACATTATCAGATCTTATATTTCTATCGTCTAAGGCACTTTGTACCGTATCAATCCACCTATATCTTGGTCTTCCTGCGATTCAAGACAATTAGCCTCGCATTTAGCATTGACTACTATGGCTACTCCGTCTTTTCCTTGATTGTCATTGCCTGAATACAACATTTTGTATTTATTGCTCAGAAAAATCCACCAGTTTTTGTCTTTTTTGTTTCAGTCACCCCTATTATGTCGATCTGGTACTTATCTAATTCCTCAGCTAGCTCCATTTCTTTGCAATTCAGGCTTCTTATGTTGATAGTACCAATCTTTAACTCTGGTGAGTTGGGGTTTGTTTTCAGATTTGTTCCAGTAGCTAACTTTTCGCTGTTCGCCCTGGTTCCCTGACGAAAACAATGGGGCCTTGTTTAACCGGGCGACGCCCCAGCCGGCATGAAATTTTGTCATGTTGTACCATCATTTTTTATTTTGGTTTAACCAATAAGAATACAATTTGGTAAAATCCTCCAGTTTTTGTCTTTTTTGTTTCAGTCACCCCTATTATGTCGATCTGGTACATATTTAATTCCTCAACTAGCTCCATTTCTTTGCCATTCAGGCTTCTTATGTTGAGAGTACCGATCTTTAACTCTGGTGATGTTGAGTTGGGGTGTGTTTTAAGATTTGTTCCAGTAGCTGACTTTTCGCTGTTTGGCCTGGTTCCCTAGCAAAAACAACGGGGGCCTTGTTTAACCGGGCAACGCCCCAGCCGGCATGAAATTGTGCCATGTTGTACCATGATTTGAAATTTTGGTTTAAGCCAATAAGAATACAATTTGGTCGGCTAAATCCCAAATTGTCAGCCCATTCAGTATCCAAGTAGATACCCAACAGGGTGCACTACGAAAAGGTGAGAATTGGACATTAGGTCAGAAGCCCTGATCAGTTCTCAGCATTCTTTAACATGCTCGCTGCCACGCTCCTCGGGCATAGTTTGTTCCCGCACGCCAAGCGCTTTCGCGTCTTCAAGGTCACTATGAGTAATCTCGTAGCCAGCTTATCAGACAGAATTTTGTTTCATACGCCAACTATGAGTAATCCAATATCACCCCACCCATATATTACATGCGCTGATGAATTTGTTTATTGTGTCTAGTCTCTAAAAACCTTGAGTTTCGCCATGACCAGTAAAAGAAAACTTACTGATAAAGAATTAGAAGTTTATGCTAATATGAGCGATGATGAATTTAATGAATTCATCATTGCAAATGGAAGGAAAGAGGGAAGTTCTTTCCATTTGAAATATGCACAAAATTTAAATGGTTGAAGCAAAAAATCAATGGTAAAATTCAATTAAAACCAAGTATCGTTAGGGGCTATAATTTGGGTATGTCAGGCATCGATCTTTCTGATCAAATGCTTTCTTACAATCCCCCCTTTACGAAAGACAATTAGATGGCCAAAGAAATTGGCAACACGTATTCTTGATATATACATTTACAATGCGCATAAATTTTATAATTACTGGAAACACAATGACTGCGTTAAAATTTAGAGATCAATTTATCTCAGTTTTTGTTGGAATGGATTACAGCATCACAGATCCGAGACAGCATGTAATTGAAAATACTAGGGGTGTGAGAGTGCTTGACCTGGTAATAGCATCTCAGAATTTGACTGTAATGAATATGACCATGTTGCCACCTACTGGTGAGAGTGCTCATAAGGTCTTGACCTGGGAGGTGGCTAAAGGTGTGGAATTTTCGATTAAGACTGGGTACATGTGGAATTACCATGCTGGCAAGTATGACAAGCTTAGGAGATTGCTTGGATCAGTGTCATGGCATGTACAACTGCAAGGGCTGGATGTCGATAGAGCATGGGAAGTGGTCAAAGAGCATTTACAGGAGGTTATGGCTGATTGTATACCTAGGGTCCGAATTGTAAACCAAGTAGGGGTTAAATGGATGAATAACACCATTAAGCTTGAGCTGCAAAAAAAAGAAACAATTGTGGAGGGGATTTAAAGAAAGGGGTGACCTGCAGGCACACAAACGGTATAAAGTGCAGGCCAGAAGGGTAACGAGTGTGGTAAAAAAAGCAAAAGCGGATTATGAAAGGAAACCAGCTATGCAAGCTAAAGAGAATCCCAAAAGTTCTTTCAATATGCTGCAAGCAAGAAAAAACACAGCAAAATGATTTTAAGGAATGATGATGGTAAGGAGGTCACCGAATCAGTCGATATAGTGAAGTTACTGAATTTGCGCACTTTGCAAAAGTATATCATCCAGGTGGTGACATTGAAAAAATGAAGGAACCATTAGTTTATATTGGAATTGTGATGAATGAAGTGGAGGTGAATAGTCTATTACAGAACCTTAATGTGAATACATCTGTGGGATAGGATGGTATACCGGCACGGGTCATGCATGAAGCGGCTAAGGAATTATGAGTGCCCTTGACCATGTTGTTTAATCTGAGTCTCGGGTCTGGTTTAGTCCCGAAGGTGTGGAAAGAGGGGAAAATAGTTTCCATAAAGGAGGATCCAAGACTACGGTTGCAAATTACCGACCGATCAGCATATCAGAAGTCGTTTTCAAGGTCTTGGAGAAAGTAGTCAAGGGAAAAATACAGGAATGGATTGATGAAAATGAGATACTGTACGGGGGACAGCATGGCTTTGTGAAGGGTAGATCATGCCTCAGTAACTTGCTCAAGTTTTATAACAAGTTGACAGCTGAACTGGATAAGGGTAATGGGTTTACAGTGATACTGTTGGACCTGGCAAAGGCGTTTGACAGGATACCACATGGAATTCTAATCCGTAAACTACAACATATGGGAATGGATATAGGATTGGTGAGATGGATAGGTGGGTGGTTGATGGAGAAGTATCAAAGAGTAGTTTATTCAGGAGTAGAGTCCAAAAGACAGCCTGTGACTAGTGGTGTGCCACAGGATTCTATTTAATCTGTTCATTAACGATATAGGGAAGGATCTAAGTGGAACAGTTCATTTGTTCGCTGATGATGCAAAGTTGGGTGGCGTGATAGTGAATGCAGAAGATGTTAAAATCTTGCAGGATGACTTGGATAGATTGGAGTTCTGGGCTAAGGAGAATGCATGTCAATTTAATGTGACAAAATGTAAGGTTATGCATTTTGGGGTGAAAAGATTAGCAGCAGTATACCATATTGATGGAACTGTACTCCAGGAGATTGATGAGACCAGGGACTTGGGAGTGTTGGTGGATAGGGAGATGAAGTTTAGGAGGCACATTGCAAAAGTATCTAAATCAGCTCATCAACTCACTTGGTTGTTGAAAAATACCTTGACAAGCAGAGACACGCAAGTTATTGTACCTCTGTAGCGAGCCTTGATAAGACCTCATCTCGACTACTGTGCCCAGATATGGTCATCTCAGTTCCTTCTTGATGGGGAGGAGGTGGAGAGGATCCAGAGCAAGTGACTAAGATGATATCAGGTCTATGGAATGAACCATATGAGAATAGGTTGAAGATTTGTGGGTTGCAGAAACTAGTTGATAGGGCAGATAAGGGGAGATATCTGCCTATCAACTAGTTAGAATGATTGAGACATTCAAATTGCTAAAGGGATTCTATAGGATTAATTCACAGGATATTTTTGAGATCAGGACTGGTGGTGGGAGAACTAGGGGACACCTATGGCAGCTTATTCCACAGATAAGTGGAATAAGCTGCCAGAGTCTGTTGTGGGTGCTATGATGGTCAGCGAGTTCAAGGCAAGGTATGATATGAGAATGTTGTATAGTTGTGTGGAATGATGTTTAGGGCCTCCGTCGATGAGTCTATGGACTCCCTGGAGTCGCCCGAAATAATAATAATAATTATCAGCAAGATTTGGGATCTTCATTATTTGGAAATTTTACCACCTACAGAAAAAAATACACCGAGAAAGCCATGCCGAGTATGTACACGAAACAAACAACGACGTGAAACTTGTAATTATTGTCCTGTTTGCCAGGAAAAACCACCATTGTGCGTGGAAAATTGTTTTAAAGTGTATCATTCGTAATTTGAATAAATTGGTTTTTATTTTGTTTCATTTTATTATTTTTATTGATTTTTATCAGTTTTAAATTGATTTACAAATTACGTGTTATACTACGGATTAGTTCGCGCTTGCCATAGGAGGTTGGTAATCGACATACGAGTATGTTCGCAGTTGGCTTCTGAGGCACATACATAATATACTATATTTTAGTTGAAATTATTTCCCTTCTATCAAGCCCCCAGACATGCTCTCCACTTTATTCAGAATCCAAGGGTTCAAATTAAGGTAATTATACTAAGGGTTAACTAGTGTTTGGCATAGCAGGTTGGTAAATCGACATACAAGTATACTCGTAGTTGGCTTGTGAAGCTCATATACGAACTACGAGTACACTCATAGTTGGCAGCAAACATGTTAAAGGCTATGTGGAGGTCTCCTCTCAGTTATACAGCTTTGACCCTTAAGCACTCCACTATTCTTTTCTGATTAGTTTAATTTCCCAGAAATGCAGGTTAACTCATGGAGCTGAAAAGTAATGAAGGATAATATGGATGTTGGAAGTTTTTTCTCACTTGGTTAGACTACTATAAATTTAGTTTAATCCTTTTTCCAATTGCAAGCAAACAAAGTTTGTGCCTGAAGTAATTTCAGGACTGAGACAACTCGTGGTAAAAGTGGACCAGGCTCTCATCACTACTTGTCTTAGTGTCTCCAATAATGCCAAGCACTGACATGTATAGTGCTATGCATTAAGGGAAGGGCCACTACCCAGACCGGTTTCGACATTTATTGAGGTCTCATCAGTTGGAGTCAGACCCAGAAGTTGTGATACTAAAGTAGAAGCAATGGAGAAGTCATATTTACCTATATGAGTTGCCAAAACATGTCTCACCTTATTATTAAATTACTCTCGATTTAGAGAAAGATGTTGGAAGTTTTTTTCCATTTGGTTAGACTATAATAAATTTAGTTTAATCCTTTATCCAAGTGTAAGCAAACAAAGTTTGCACCTGTAGTATCTTCAGGACTGAGGCAACTCATAGTAAAGGTGGACGAAGCTCTCATCACTACTTGTCTTAGTATGACTTCTCCATTGCTTCCGCCTTAGTATCACCACCTCTTGGTCTGGCTTCCACCGACGAGACCTCAATAAAGGTCGAAACCAGTCTGAGTAGTGGCCCTTCCCTTAATGCATAGCATTATACATATCCACAAAATGTGCTTTGCATTATGGGAGATACTAAGACAAGTAGCGATGAGAGCTTGGTCCATCTTTACCATGAGTTGCCTCAGTCCTGAAGATACTTCAGGCGCAAACTTTGTTTGCTTACACTTGGATAAAGGATTAACCTAAATTTATGATAATATTGATATTAACATATTATATTCTTAAAAATCTTCTGCCACCAACAATAATAAACATGACAGACTTTTCTAATAACATTTTTGGCCAGAATGACATTAATGAACACTTCCTAGTGTTAAAAAACTTTTTTATTATCCCGATGTTTCGATCTTCACATCAAGATCATTATCTGGAGTGTACATAAATATACAGGACAAGCTGAGTTACATCATTAACTGTAAGCTAGAGAAACAATGATTTGATCACATGTTATTCTACTGGCATGACCTCTGGTGAAAAAAAAAAATTATAAATTACATCAAGCTAAATTCTATTTTACGATGACAGGAATAAGCATTCTTTCGGATGGTTTTCTTTTGGAAACAATTGGTGTCCTATTTCTAGTATTACAATTCGTATTTTTGATTTACAATACTAGATTTTCTACAGACCTGTTTATTGTTGTTCTTAATGAGGATGGTTCCGTGGATCGAATATATACCTTCCCTATGTTTGGGATTTTTAGACCATCATTATTGTTCAGATTGGGGTGGTTGATAAGAATCTCACAGGTTTCCTTGAATTTCCGTTCATACCATGCTTTAGTGTGATGTAGAGACAACTAGTTATTTTCCAGTCAATTCTGTGTAAGGTATTCAGGGCATGATCAGAAAGGCCAGCTTCACCATAATTATTATATTTGATGTGTCATTTATGTTCCTTTTGTCTAATAGGAATTGTATGTCCTGTTTCTCCTATATATGGTATGTTGCAAGTACAATAAATCTGGTATACTCCAGGGTGGGCTAGTGGAGGGAGTGGGTCTTTTTTTTTTTTTTTTTTTTTTTTTTTTTAACACAGTTGTAAATTAACATGGTTATAAATTCCAAAAATTTTTTTAAATGAATGCTGATCACTGTGTAACCCTAAAAGAAAAGAACACTTTCTAGCTTATAACAAATTTAGTTTAATCCTTTATCCAAGTGTAAGCAAACAAAGTTTGCGACGAAGTATCTTCAGGACTGAGGCAACTCGTGGTAAAGGTGGACCAAGCTCTCATCACTCCTTGTCTCAATATCTCCCATAATGCAAAGCACATCTCCTTGCAGACATGTATAAAGCTATGCATTAAGGGAAGGGCCACTATTCAGAACGGTTTCGACCTTTATTGAGGTCTCATCAGTGGGAGCCAGACCCAGAAGTGGTAATACTAAGGCAGAAGCAATGGAGAAGTCATATTTACTTATACGAGTTGCCAAAATATCTGCAAGTAGCTGAAGTTTGATACCAATTTTTCCTTCAGTCACATTGAAAAAAATTAAAGCAGTATGAATTTGCTTTATGTGAAGTCTTTAGATAGCATGTGATCAAATATTCCTGTTCTTCCTGAAGGAATTCAGATTTCCTTGCAGAAGATTCTAAAACCAAACAAGCTTAGGTTTATGGGATGGAGTATTATCCTGCTGGAACATAAAGAATTTGCCTTTCACAACTGCTAATAATATCTATCAAGGTATCAAAATTGCCATCATACAACGTTGTGCAACCTGGTTAGTGCATCCAAAATAATATGACAGTGAATTAAGAATTTTGATGATGTGCACTACAGTTCTATATTAATAAGCTTATTAAATTACTTAAGGAATTTACAACGTACAAATGATATAAATTAAAATTAAACTTTAATCTATATTCTAATATTTCGGCAACGTGACATTGCCATTTTCACAGGAACTTAAAATAAAGGCACGTGCACGCAGGCACTACACACAGTAATTGAGGACGAAACAGGAAGCTGTTGTTTCTCCTAAAAGTCCTGATGGTGCCCGCAAGCGAGCTATGTATGTATTCTCAGCCGTTGGGCTGAAGGTCTTCTGATGTAAGTCTCCCAAATTTGGGGCAGTCTCATGCAATCAAATTTGTTGAGGTTTGGCCTGTTTCTTAGAGCTGAGGCCGATTCCATGAATAGCCTTTAAAATTTGAATTTACTACAGTGTATTACCATGGCTTTCTTCCACCATACTCTGTGGCGAGTATCCAGAGCATGGTCTGGAAGACCAGAGTGGCTGTACTGGTGAAAATGGATGTAGTCCTTGTGTTCTGAAATTCTGATGTTCGCTGTCCTGCCTGTTTGATCAAAATAGGACAGCTTTCAGCTGCAAGGGACCTGGTATACACCAGGTAGGTCTAAGGGAGGTGGTTGGTCTTTCTTGGGGCAGATAAGGGACGCCAATTTTTTATATGGTCTGTAACAAGAGGTCAAGTTATGTTTTTTTAGAAATTTGGTAATTTTTTCCGAGGTGCCTCGGATGTAGGGAATGGTGATGGATTTAGAATAATCCTTGTCATGAAGGGGAGACAGGGGGGTTGTGGTTAACTGGTGTCAATATTTTTGGATTTTTTTTTTTGGGGGGGGGGGGAGCCATTGGCTGAGAAAGTGTTGAGAATGTGGTTTAGTACCGTGGTTAGGGCACTGTCATTTGAACAGATAAGTTTAGTCCTGTTGTGTAGTGTCTTAATAACTCCATATTGTTGTGAGGGGAGGGGGGGGGAAGAATTGTTGGTGAATGTATCTGCCTGTATGGGTGAGTTTTGTATAAATTGAGAAAACCAAGATTCCGTCAGGCTGGTGGGTGACTAGTGCGTCTAAGAAAGGAAGGCTGTTATTTTTCTCCTTTTCCAGGGTGAACTTGATTCTGGGGTGTTGATTGTTTAGGTGTGTTAAGAAGGAGAGGAGTGTATCAGAACCATGTGGCCAAATAGCGAACACATCATCAATGTAGCAAAGCCATAGTTGGTTTCTGTGGGAGAGAGTTTAAGGCTTTCTCTTCAAAAGTCTTCATAAAAAAGTTGGCCAAGGGTGGGGAGAGTGGTGAACCCATGGCTGTCCCCTCCATGTGTTTGTAGAATTTTCCTTGTCAAATGAAATAGTCTAAGTTCATAGTGAACTGAAATAGGACTGAGATATCGGGAGGAAATTTAGCTTGGATTAGCTCTAAGGTTTCTTTGAGTGTGAATAAGGAGGAGACGTCAAAACTGACCATTATGTCAGTATGTTGGAGTGTAAGGTTTTCTATGCTGGCTTTGAAATGGGCTGAGTTATTTGTGTGATGGTGTGTTGTCAGTATAGTGTGTGAGCGCTTTAGCCAAATGTTTAGCTAATTTGCATGTGGGGAAATCAATGCCATCCACTATGGGACGTAATGGCACATTTTCTTTATGTATTTTTGGAAGTCCATATATACGGGGGGGGGGGGTATGGAGTTAAACGGTTTTAATTTGTTAGCGACTTCTACAGGCCAAGAAGTGATCTTTTGTACGTTGTAAATTCCTTAAGTAATTTAATAAGCATGTATAACCACATAGCGAACCTTTCTACGAGAATTTCTATATTAATAGTATATTAATTCTGACTCATAATATATATATATACCACTTAAACATGATTTAAGTAGCAGCAGTAGCAAAGTAATAGGAAACTTGTTTAGTCCCTTAACTAACAGAAGCAGTCTCGTATAAAGACCAATTCTTCTCATAACTCAGAAAATAGTTTTTGAGTGTATGTCATTATATCAAAAGCTTAATTCATTATTAAAACTTAGTAAACTTACAAAATGTTGACTAGAGCTATTTGTAGAAACAAAATTGCTCAACAATTCCACTTTTGGTTCTTGAACATTTGGGTATTCTGTCATCTAGAAAAAATAAAGGAATTACAGTGATATAATATATATATATATATATGTTCATATTATTTACTGACTGAATTCCAAGAATTAGGAAAACAAATTAGTTTAATTTAACACACAACGTTTCGGTGGAATGCCGACTTCTTCAGGCATGAGAACATTAAAAAAATAAATAAAAAACACCGTAAAGAAACACTGTACCACTACAATAAGACTATGAAATGGAATTAAGTTTGAACTGAAGCCACAGTCTGGGCTAAAGTTCTATTGTTAGGCACATGCAAGCGTGTGACTTCACAAGTGCACCAGTATCTGATAGCAAAGTTATGTGAGTCTGGCAAACTATTACTAAGGTTACTGTTTATGTGAGAAGAATCTAGGATAATTTCTTTGGATTCAACTATGCAGCGTTCTACTTCATCATGGCATATATGAATGTTTGATGCTGTATTCCAGTCTATTTCATGTTGGCGGCATTCACTATTCGTGTTCACTGAGAACAGGACATGGCTTGAGAGGGTGCTTGCTCCGGTTCAACTATAAGCGATGTCTCTCTCTGATGTTTCTGATGTTCTTCGAGACGCAGGAGGATGGACTTCTCAGTTTGGCCATAATATGGCTTCCCACAGTCACATATGATTTTATATACACCTGGAAACCGAAGGTGGTTGTGAGCCTGTTGGCTTAGAATTGATCTCAGTTTAGGAAGAGTGGAAAAGCACGTTTTTATATTAAATTTTTTCAAAATTTTTCTTAGTTTCTGGGAGAGCGAGCTGATGCACGATAAAGAGATATAACCCTTGGGGTTGTCCTGTGTCTCTGTGTTGTTTTGAGGATGGCAGTATAGTTGTTTATTGATAGTTTTTGAAGAGTAGCCATTATTTGTGAAGGTACTTTTGAGATGTTGTAGTTCATTTTTTAGCTCCTCCTTATCTGACAATACAGACCTGGCATGATGAGCCAGAGTGGAGATGATACCTAACTTCTGTGCTGGATAGTGATGTGAGGACGCAGGCAGGTATCTATCTGTGTGTGTGTGTGTTGATTTTCTGAAGATCAAGATTTTTAAGGGGTCAGACATCTTAATAAGTTTGATGTCCATTGGTGCACCCAGGAAGGAGGCCAAAGGGCCCTGAGCCCCCAAAAGGAAAAGGAAAAAAACACTAGAAAAATTTCCAAAAATCTTTTCCTAATTAAAATAAAAAAATTTATGTTGTGTCGTGTCTTCTATTTCTATGCTACTTGTGAATTAGCAGTCACATGAGGTAGGAATATTCTATAGTGCTCAGGAATCCTGGCCGCTGTGAACACAAGGTGAATGAAGTAGTACTCGGGCACTACTTTGTTTGTCCAAACCAGACCAGAGGAGATCACGGGTATCATATTGCCAATCACTGCAGATGCTCAGTCATAGCTCATATGCAATACGTAGTGTGTATTCTCAAATCGTCTACTCAACTCCCCCTCCCCCCAAGATTAAATCTTGAGTGCTTGGCCCCTCCAAGATTAAATCCTGAATGTGCCACACTTGATGTCTAAAAATGGCAGAGATTCATTTCTTCAATTTTGATGGCAAACTTGATGTCTGGGTGGAAGTTGTTTAAGTGATTTAAAAAAATGTGAAGATTATATATATACATACTGCCAATCTTTGCACCCATGCTCATTCTTCACTCTTGATTTTTTACATCCCCAAAGAGTTTGGAATACAGCTAATTCTATTTTTACACGATTTCACAATAACACGGTTTAGAAAACAAAGGCAATTCTATTTTTACGTGGAATATTTTAATTTAACACAGTTCAAATGGTGCTTATTTTTAAAATTTCTGTTTGAATTCAGTTCTATTAAAAAGGGTATTTCCATTATAATTATCATTTTCTAGAATGGTACATACGTACTTAAACTTGAATTTTGGGTAAGTAACCACCTGCATATCTTAAATATCAGGGATTACTCGATGCTACAGAATGTAGACAATTGTGGCACCAAAAAAAAAAAAAAATTAATTTTTGTAATTACGAGTCCCCAAAGTTAAGCCAATAGATGATCCAGTATATTCATTTGCTATTGATTTCTGGAAGCAGAAGGGTACTATGCCGATTCCTCAAAATTAAGTTGGTCCATTACAGGAGGCCCGCCTATATGAAGCTGCTTGGAATGGGTTAAGCTGCTTGCTAAACAATCATTTCTTGTTTACAATTCGAAATGTTTATACATCTTGTTTGTTGTTCATGAAAGTTTGTTCGTGCAAGAGAGTTACACAGGTGTGTATTAAATTTTGAAGTTTTGTACATGTAATATGAAATTAGTAAAATTAATTCTTGATTATTTTCAGATATTTTCATAACATTATCCCATTAATCACAATGTCAGCTAATTCAGTTAGACAGAAGAAGAAGAAAAGAAGCTATTTTGTTAGAAACTATGATCCAAATTTTAGATCTGTTTAGCAGTTGGAGAAGGTTCAACATCCTTAGGGAAATATTTTGGATTGAACGAAGGTATGAGAACGATTAAGAAAAATGAAGAGGCCATTAGAAAATCTGTTCTTTATGGAACAAAATTAGGTGGCAAGTCATCATCATATACGAGAGACATTTTAAAAGTGAACTGGAAAAGGCCCTAGTGATGTGGATAGAAGATTGCTCACAAAAAGCAATACCTTTAGATGGAAATTTCATCAAACAGAAGGCATTACAATTGTACAAACAGATTCAGGAAAAGGAGCCAAAACAACAAAGAAAAATTATGATTTTCCTGCAAGCACAGGTTGGCTAACAAAATTTTTCAAAAGATATGTGATTCATAATGTAAAAATTAAAGGAGAAGCTACATGTGCAGATGAACTGGAAGCTAGGGAATTTCTTTCAAAACTGTCCAAAATTAATGGAAATGGTGGCTACACTCCTGATCAAGTTTGGAACACAGAGGAGACCGGCCTTTTTTGGAAAAAAATGCCAAGTAGAACTTATATAGTGAAATCACAAAAAAAGTGTTGTTGGCTTTAAAGCAGCTAAGGATCGTGTGACTATTATTTTGCAGCAATGCTTCAGATGATTGTATATTAAAACCATTACTCATTAATCGATCCCTAAGACTGCAGGCAATGAAAGGTGTGGATTTTAACATGTTACCAGTGTACTGGAAGGCAAACCAAAAAGGTTGGGTTACAAAAGAAATTTTTAATGAAAGGTTACATCAATGTTTTGTTCCAGAAGTTAAATGCTATTTGATGAAAAAAAATCTGGACTTTAAAGTTTTCTTGATTATAGACAATGCACCTGGCATTCCTGTTTTAGAACACCCAAATGTGGAATTTTGTTTTCTGCCACCTATACAACATCCTTAATACAACCACTAGCCCAGGATGTGATTGCTACCTTCAATACTTACTACATAAGAAGAACATTCCAATACATTTCGGATCAACTAGATAAGGATAATTTACTGAAAGTTATTGATGTGTGGAAGACATTTTCTATTTTGGATTGCATCAAAATTGCTAAGTTGGCATTATCAGAAGTGAAACCATCAACTTTAAAGGCATGCTGGAAAGCTACTTGGCCAGAATGTGTGAAAAAGAAAAACCCTATACCTTTGCATATAACTGAATATCCCAATATCATTAGATTAGCACATGCAGTTGGTGAAGAATGATTTGATGTCTGCAGATATTGAGGAATTGATGGTTGACAAGGCTGTTAGTGATGACGAAATAATAAAAGCTGTCTTTGAGAATGTCGATGAAAAAGAAAAAGTGATGATGATGATGATGATGATGATGATGAAGAGATTCCACTCACTAGATTAATTAAAGAAGGGCTTCAAATGGCTAGTAAATTGCAAAGTCATTTTCTTACACGTGATACAAATACTGAACGAGCGAAACAGTTTTAAGTGTGAAATGAAGTCATGTATGGCATGATATGAAGAATTATACAAAGATCTAGTCTAAACAGGATCTCAACAATTAATTATAGAGTTTGTGGTTGAAAAAAAAAAAAAAAAACAACCTTCAGAATTATTGGAAATGAGTGTTAATTTAGTTCCTTTTACTAAAGAAAACGCTTCACCATTGCAGTATGAACAGGATGGCCAAAGTGTTTCAAGTGATGGAAGTGATTTAATTCTAGTCTCACACAAAAGAATGGCTACTGTCAGAAAGTAACAGCAAGTAAAATTTAACTAATAACCATATGTGCAGGTGTAGTGGGACCTTTTTGATTTTTTGGTTTTATTAGTGGCACACTGTTTTCTTTAAGAAAGATACATATGTATATACTTTAAATAAGTATTAAAATAAAAAGAAAATATTCCATTAAAATTAAAAAGAGTTTTATTCAACGATTTTCATATGTTTTGTTTGAAAATAACTTATTATTCCTATCAGGTTTTCACATCTGGAGCCATCTTCTATTTTTTCATATGCATTGTATTATTTTTTACACAATTTTCATTTACATGGTTTTTTCTGGAACCAATCTACTGTGTAAATGGAGGAAGAGAGAGAGAGAGAGAGAGAGAGAGTGTGTGTGTGTGTGTTAATAATTAAAAGGAGTGACAATTTTTAAATAAAAATTACAAGGATATTCTGAGTAATATAGCAATTTAATTATGGTGAAATGTAAGTATCTAAAATACAAGTATGATGATGTGCCCAGTTTTTCAAAAAGATCAGCAGACTGTCATACCAGTGCGTGATTACTTTTGATTTTTAATTCATACCTTTTAAATACATAATTTTGATTTAAGGTCCTCTATCCTTTTCATTTATTTATGTATCAATCCTACTATTTTATCTTCTTATTTATTGGTTCTACATCTTCACATTATTTCAAAGATTTCGCTATTTCATTATTTCACAGATATCAGGGAGTTGTATATGGGAAAAGTGTATCAGGGTATAGAAAGATATTTAGTGGGATGTAGCTATAGACCAGAGGTAACGTTTAAGCAAATTCATCTGGCAAGGTGCAAAGCACGTAATCATGTATGGGGGGGGGGAATTCAACCATAACAATATAAACTGAGCAGAGGGAATTGAATTATTTGACCTTTGAGGGCTTAGGCAGCATGTGACGGAAGGAACACAAACATCAAGACTTCTGGACTTGGTCATACCATTAGAGGATCTGATTGTGAATTAGATATCATACTTGCCTGCAGTTGATGAAAGTGACAATGCAGTTCTCACTTGGAAGATGAACAGACATGTAAAAGTATCAAGGTGAAAGTTATATATGTGATTATATATATAACTTTCACCTTTATAAGGCAAGTAGCTATCATCATCATATGTTCACTGGGCATCCACAGATGCCATAGTCACTCCAATGATTGGTGATGTGCCACAACAGGCCTCGCCATGTAGTCCTGTTGTGTGCTTTTCTAAAGGCTTCAACTCTCTGAAGATCAGTCACTCCACACACACACACTCCATCATCACACCACACCATCCATCCATCTCATTGACAGTCTACCCTTCCTCTTTGTCCAGTAACTTTACCTTTTATTACTGTTATGAGAAGTCCTTCTATCCTTTCGATGTGTCCAAAATATTTTAACTTTCTTCTGTCAATATTTTTAAGGAGCTTTAAATTTCTACTGATCTTTTCTAACACCCATTCATTTGCATGCCTTTCAGTATACGATATCCTGAATAGCATTCTGTAACACCACATCTCAAAAGCAGCTATTCTTTAATTATATGACTTCTAGGTTCCAAGTCTCACATCCATAAGTTGCTGTTAGAAAAACAACTCCATCAAAAATTCTCAACTTTGTTCCCATGGAGAAAGATACATCCTTCCAGATTTTAGACAAGTTTCTGACTGTTGTTTTGGCATTCCTAATCTTCTTCTGACATCTTCTAAACAGCAATTCTTCACATTAATAATGGATCTCAAGTACTCAAACTTGCTGACTTCCTCAATTCTTTCTACATTAAGGTACACTTGTTTCTCAAGAGCTTCCCTGTTTGTATGTCCTCTGAGAACCATAATCTTTGTCTTGCTAGGATTGAGTTGAAGTCCTCTGTTATTACTGATCTTGTTGAATTTATCAAGAATTTGTCCTAGTTCTTCCTTGTCATTACAGAGGAGTACAGTATCATCAGCATACCTCAGATCATCAGCAACTATCATAGGCTTAGAAATCAGCTTGGAACACTACAGTGGATGAAAGAATTCAAAGGAAGAGGGGGGAGGATCGAATAATGGAGATACTTAAGAAAAAATTGCTGATTGCAATGACAGACTGCATACAACCTCATGGGCTCACTTTAGTGAGTACGGCATGACAAACCCGAGGTACCTGATGCTGGACCATGCCTTATTTCATGTAATATACATCTGTTATATTATCTGTAGACTGGTCCTCTACCCTTCTTTCTTCTCTTCTTACTCCTTACCCCCAATGCTATTAGAGTATTCAAAGGCTAGGGGTGAATCTTTCCTATCTTGCTATGTCATTTCGCCTACTGCAGCCACCGAAGGGGCAAGCTAGCCCCAATAGGTGCCAGTCCCAAGCCCGGATAAATGGTGAGGGTTGACGTCAGGAAGGGCATCTGGTCATAAAACTTTACTGCCAGCTCTAGATATGATTAAATGAGTCGAAAAGAAAGTGATACAAAAGCTAGGGCGTACCCCTTAAGCGATGCGCAGCCATATCACTCTACAGCTGCGAGAAGTGGACGAGGCTACCGCATCAAGGGCGGTTGCGGTTAAAGAAGCGAGCCCAGCAAGTGGAGAGAATGTTGCGAGTGGGAATGTTGAATGTTGGAAGCAAGACTGGAAGGAAAAAAGAGGTGGCAGACATGATGCGGAAGATGGACATTTTATGCATGCAGGAGACAAGGTGGAAGAGAGAAAAGGTGAAGGAACCAGGAGACAGGTATAAATTGTTCTACTCTGGAGCGAATAAAGAGGAAAGAAATGGTGTCGGAATTGTGGTGCGTGGCAAAATGAAGGGTGAAGTACTGGAAGTGGGTAGGAGGAACGACAGGATCATGCAATTGAAACTGGGTCTTGGAGAAGAGCAACTGGTCATCTTATGTGTATACGCCCCACAAGTTGGCTGTACAGCAGAAGAGAAAGATGAATTCTGGAACATGCTAGATGAAGAAATGAGAAGAAAACAAGATGGTGATTGTCGGAGGAGACTTGAACGGACACATAGGGAGACAGAATAGGGACTGTGAAAGGGTGCATGGTGGCCATGGAGTGGAAATAACGAACAGGAAGGAGAGAGGCGTTTGGACATTGTAGTAGTGTTTGATCTGGTAATTGTGAACTCCTTCTTCTGTAAGAGGGAAGAGCATTTGATAACATTTAAAAGCGGCTACAATAGTTCACAGATTGACTACATTTTGACAAGAAGAAAACATCTTAAGGCAGTAACAAATTGTAAAGTAATCCCAACAGATCAAGTGGCGCAGCAACACTGGCTGCTGTGTGCAGACTTTGAAATAAAGTTGAAGACAAGAACCTTTGGAAGCCATGGGAGGAAGAAAATTAAGTGGTTTTGCTTAAAAGAAGAGAGTGTGAGGAACTGTTTTAGAGAGAGAAGACTGGTGGAGACATAAATCAAAAGTAATTCTAAGCTGTGCAATTGAGGTGCTTGGTGAAACATCCGGAAAGATTACAGAGTTGAAGGAGGGTTAGTGGTGGAAGAATGATGTACAAGAAGCCGTGATGGCTAAGAGGAAGGCAAAGCAGAAGTGGGATGAGTCAAGAGTGGAAGAGGACAGGGAGGAATACAGAGAGAAAAAGCAAGAAGCCAAGAGAGTTGTTGCACAGGCAAAGGCCATGGCATATCAAGACCTTTATGATCAATTAGAAACAAAAAAAGGACAGAGAAAGATTTATCAATTGGCAAAATACAGAAATAAGGCTTCAAAGGACATCGTACACGTGAGGCAGATCAAAGATGCTAAAGGAAGAATATTATGGAGAAATGTGGACATAAGAAACAGATGGAGAATATACTTTGAGTGACTTTTGAATGTGGAAAATGAAAAGACTCACAGAGAAGATGAGCAGCCTTCTGAAGGGATGGTGCAGAACATCAGCAGAGTGGAAGTAAAGGAGGCCATGAAGAGGATGAAGAATGGAAAATCGGTGGGCCAAGACAGGATTCCAGTGGAGGCATGGAAGGCTCTGGGGGGGAAGAAGGAATTGACCTGCTGTTCATGAAAGTTTGCCAACAGGAAAATATACCTGAGGAATGGAGGAAACGTACTCTTGTCCACATCTACAAGGGTAAACAGGATGCACAAGACTGTAAGAATTACAGAGGAATAAAGTTGATGTCCCACACAATGAAAATCCTAGAAAGGGTTCTTGATGGAAGACTGAGGAAGGAGATGGAGATTGCAAAGGAGCAATTTGGCTTCATACCTGGTCGATCAGCCACAGATGCTATCTTTGGGGTATGACAGATGATGGAAAAGTTTCGAGAGAAGCAACGGGAGCTACATCTAGTATTTACTGATCTGGAGAAAGCATATGATAGAGTGCCAAGGTAAGAAGTCTGGAGATGTCTGAGGGAGAAGAAGGTACCGGAGAAATATGTCAGGTTGGTGCAGGAGATGTACAGAAATGTGAAGACAAGTTTTCAAACCTGCCTAGGAGTGACAGAAAGTTTTCCAGTGACAGTTGGCTTGCATCAAGGGTCTGCATGAAGTCTGTTCCTGTTTAATATTGTAATGGAGGTGGTGAAGGAGGAAGTGAGATAAGATGCGCCTCAGGCTATGTTGTATGCAGATGACATCATGCTGTGTGCAGAATGAAGAGAAGAAGTGGCAGCCAAACTGGAAAGTTGTAGGAAAGTACTGGAAGAGAGAGGTATGAGACCGAGCAGAAGTAAGACCGAGTATATGTGTTGCAAAGTGGATGGCAGCCAGGAGGCAGATCTGGAGCTGGAAGGAAATGTCATCAGGAAGTTCAGTGACTTTAGATACTTAGATTCAACAATGAAAGAGGATGGTGAGGCTGAGAATGAAGTGGGATGCAGGATACAAGCAGGATGGAGGAACTGGAGAGAGATGGCTGGAGTGCTATGTGATAAGAGGGTGCCGATCAATCTAAAAGGCAAAATTCACAGGACAGTAGTGAGACCAACTATGATGAATGCTTTGGAAACTGTGACCCTGAGGAAAAATAACATCAGCAGGATGGAGGTAGCGGAGATGAGAATGCTTAGGTGGATGTGCGGTGTGACCAGAAAGGATCATCTGAGACATGACTATGTAAGGGGAACAGTGATAGTTACGAACTTAGGAGCAAAAATACAGGAGGCAAGGTTGAGATGGTTTTGTCATGTGATGAGGAGGGAGGAAGAGTATGTGGGAAGAAAGGTCATGCAGATGAATGTGCAGGGGAATAGGAAGCATGGACAGCCAAAGAAGAGATGGAGGGAGATGGTGGAGGAGGACGATGAAGAACTTGGATGTAGCTACAGCCCAAGACAGGAAGTTGTGGAGGAGACTCACCACAAATAGCAACCCTACTTAAGTGGGAAAAGCTGCAGAAGAAGAATGACAGACTGCATACCTCGAATGAAAAAGAGAGTGATTTGGAGTTAAATAGATGACTGCAGAAATTAAACAGGAATTGCAGATGAGGAGATCATGGAAGATATATAAAGAGAGAGATGGAGAACAGCTGCGTGAAGAACATAAGGCTCAGGCTAGGAAGGTAACCAGTACAGTAAGGAAAGAAAAATCACAATATGAGGGGAAACTCCAAGGAGAATCCCAAGGAGATTTTTTGCCATGTGGCAATAGATGGAAAAATGATTTCAGATGAACTGGATGGAGATGGGACTCAGCTGACCAAGGCAGATGACATAGTTCTGCTATTTAATGATCACTTTATTAGGGTGTTCCATCCTGGTAAAGCATGCTTTATTCCAAGAGGGATAAGGAGGAGTGAAGCTTTAGAAGTGAATGAAGAGGATGTATTCTGAGCACAGAATAGCTAAATGTCACTAATGTAGAAGGACTAGATGGAATTTCACCATGTTTTAAGCAAATGTGCTGCAGAACCGTTCATGCCATTGCCTGGGCTGTATAATGAAAGACTGGCAATGGGACAAGTTCCTGGGGAGTGAAAGGAGGGTAAGATAGTGCCACTACATATGGTGGTAGAATGGAGGTATCAAATTGGTAAGAATATGAATACAGAATTGGGCAGAGAGGTAGGCAATATTTTGCAGATCAGCACAAATTTGTTAAAAGTCACTCTTCTTGTAGATAAACTTATACATTGGTGATAAGTCTTCTTCTCTCTTCCATTATCTAGGTGGATGATGGAAGAATATTTATACTTCTGTCTATCCCTGGAGAGTCCGAACAATTCTGTCCAGTTGGTGTCACTTGTTGCGATTTGGTTTTCAGGTCCTCTTTTATTTTGTCTATCCATTTAATTCTGGGCTGCCCTTTGGATCTTTTACCTTCCATCGTTGTATTCAGGGCTTCAGCTGGTAGTCTTTCTGTTCCCATTCTGGTCACATTGCCAAACCATCGCAGTCTTCTTTCTTGGATTTTGTCTATTATTGTTATTTCTTGTTTCAGTCGTTTCTTTATGTCTTCATTTCTTAGTCTATCAAGCAGAGATACTCCAAGTAATCTTCTTAGCTAACCGATTTCAGTAGTTAATAATTTTTTCTCTTCAGCCTTTTTGAGATTCCAGCATTAACAGAATACAGAATATTGGGAGGACAATTGTTTCATAGATTCTTACTTTTGTTACTTGTTTGATGGCTCTTGACTTCCATATTTTATTAAGTTATTCAAAAGTTTGGGATGCTTGGCTGATTTGTCTGTTTATATCTTTCTAATTTCACCAGTGACTTACTCGATAACTCCCCCAAGGTAGGCAAAATTTTCTAGATTCTCACTATTAATTTTCAGATTGGTGCTTCTTTTCCTATTTGCATAATCTTTGTTTTGTCTATATTTATAATTAATCCAAATTTTATACATTCATTTATTTTATCAGAAATTCACTGTAGATTTTCTTCTGTGCTTGCAAGTAATGCAATGTCGTCTGCAAATTTTAAATTTGTTTCATTTTTCCCATATATTTTGATTCCGGAGTCTTCGTTTTTTAAGGCCTTACTGGTTACTTCTTCCAGTGTAAGACTGGGTCTGGTGACAGATTGCATCCCTGTCTTACTCCGCTCTTTGTGTGGAACCAGTTGGTTAAGGTGTCCTCCATTCGTACTGCACTTTCAGATTTCTCATACAGATTCTTTATTATTCTTATAGTTTTGTTGGAAATTTCAAATTCTTCCATAGTTTTCCATAGTTCTCTTCTATGGATTGAATCAAATGCCTGACAAAAGTCTATGAAATTTATATAGCAACTTTGGCTGTACTCTAGTGTCTTTTCTATTGGGTTGGCAAATAAGTTTGTTCGGTTTAAGCATTAGTACAAGTTTACACCGCTTCACCTGTCGCTATTCTTGAGCTACCATGCAATGCTATTGTGCAGTTGAAAGGCGACATTTCACATAACCTTTCAGTGAATTTTCATTCGGCATACTTCAGTTGCGTGTGTGTAACATATTTTAAGAAATGGAAGGAAATAATGTACATTACCGGCACATTTTGCTTTTTTATTTCAAAAAAGACAAACGAACTGTGGAGGCTCATAAGAAAAAAATATGCAGCGTATATGAGGATGATGCCTTAACAGAACGCGTATGCCAAAATTAGTGGTTTGCCAAATTCCGTTCTGGAGATTTCGACATCAGTGATGTGCCTTTCGCCGGTCGCCTGACCGAGGTTGATTCAAGTGTTGTAAATGATATCGTCGACAAAAATCCGTCACAAACAGTGCAGGAGATTGCTGCAGTACTGAACATATCCCATACAAGTGTTGAAAACCATTTGCACAAGCTGAGATATGTTTCAAAACTCAATGTTTGGGTGGCGTATGAATTGACTGAGGCCAATATGACTGCTCGCATATCCATCTGTGATTCGCTGTGACGTTGCCAAGAAAACTACCCATTTTTGAAGCGGATGATTATGGGAGATGAAAAATGGATCGTGTAAGATAACATGGTACGTAAAAGATCATGGGGGCACAAGAGCGAACCGCCGCAAACAACCTCGAAAGCGGGATTGCACCCAAAGAAGATCATGCTCTCTGTGTGGTTGGAATATAAAGGTGTTGTCCACTATGAGGGGGTTACTGTCAGGCAGAACAATTGATTCAACTGTCTACTGCTCACAATTAACGTGACTGGCCCATGCAATTAGCACAAAACGCCCTGAATTGGCAAATTGGAAAGGAGTTGTCTTTCACCACGACAATGCCAGACCCCACACATCGTTAACAACCTGGAGTAAATTGTTACGTCTTGGCTGGGATTGTTTTGCCGCATTCTCCGTACCTGGCACCTTCCGATTACCACTTATTCTGATCATTGCAGAATTCCCTGAACGGGAAAACCTTTGCTAATGAGGAGGCTGTCAAAAGACACCTGGATCAGTTTTTCGCCAGTAAACCTCAGTTTTATGAACGCAGCATAATGAAATTGGTGGACAAATGGCAAGAGGTTACTGATAAAGAGGGTCAATATATAACTGACTAGTATGTATTATATATATATATATATATATTAAATAAAACGTGTTTCATTCCACTCTGAAAAACTGAATGAACTTATTTGCCAACCCAGTATTAGCTGTCTTAAGGTGAATAGTTAATAAATTGTGCTTTGTCTTGGTCTGGTCTGAAACCTGCTTGTTCTTCTCCTAGTGCTAGTTCTATATATGGTTTAATTTGTTTTTGGAGTACTTTTGTAAAAACTTTACTTGGAATACTAAGAAGGCTAATGCCTCTGTAATTATTGCATCTCGTTTTATCTCCTTTTTTGTATATAGGAGTTACAACTGATTTGGTCCAATCAATTGGCACTGCTTCATTTTTGTAGATCCTGTCAAATAATGTTTTTAATGGTTCCAAAAGTTGTTCCTTTCCTGCTTTTAAGAATTATGCGTGTATTTGATCAATACCAGGTGCTTTCCTAGTTTTATTTTTTTCTATGCTGTATGCTATTATTTCTTTGGTAAAGATATTTGTTTCCTCTTCCATTTCAGTGGCTGGAATAGTAACATCCTGGGAGCTATTTTTATTATATAAGTCGCTAAAGTATTCTTCCCATCTGGCCATTCTTTTTGTTTTATTTTAACTACCTTACCGGCCATTAAAGATCAAATACGCATTCTCAAATGCTTCGTATCCATCATCAATTTCAATGTAATATCAACGGTATTACAATTTTAATATGCACTTCGCATCCATAGTAATGTGGACGTATATATACGTCCTGGCCGGTAGCGTGGTTAAATTAGTTGTCCCTCTTTGTTTTTGATCATTATCATTTTTGTTGTCCGTGTCTTACTAATTTGGTCTATTTCTTTATATAATCATTATTATTATTATTACGTGATACCTCCAGGGAGTCCAAAGACTAGTGAGAGTGTCCCAACAGCATCGAACAATTGATCCCTTCCAACTACTAACCACGCTCAAAACTTGCTTAACTTTTTGCGAGCCATTAGTAGCAGAGGCTCTACCAATCGACCAACTTTTGCTGGCAAATCCATGAAGGCTATTTTCTTTTGATAGCTTCTCTGCCATTTTGCATTTTTCTTCTAACCAATTATTCTCGTCTCTTTTAACTAGTTTTCTAATTTCTCTGGTTAATCTATTATATTCATTTCTGTTATAGTTCTGTTTTAGTTTCATGGTTTTGCTTTGATCACTTAACCTTTTTACTTCATTCGAGTCGAGATCCAATCCTTTTAACTTTCTCTGTTTGTGTAATATATTGTATTTTCTGCCAATTTTAATATTATTTCCTTTAATTTGCACCAATGTTCTTTGATGTTTATATTCTGTTTTGGTAATTCCTTCAGGTTTTTATCTGGTTCTAGTTGATATTTTCCTAGAATATTGTTGTCTTGTAGTTTTTTACATTCAGTCTCCTTTTCACTCTAAAACTGCTTTCAGATTTTAACTTTATTCTTAGGCTTGCTCATACTAGCTTATGGTCTGATCTACATTCTGCAGAAAAGGATCTGCAATTTAGGATACTTGATTTCCATCTTTGGTTTACAATAATATAGTCTATCACATTGTTGGTTTGTCTGTCTGGTGATATCCATGTCCATTTTCTTTGGGGTTTTGGTTGTTTATAGAGAGTGTTGGTTACTGTTAGTCTATTATTTGAGCAGAAGTTTAGCAGCCTTTCGCCACATTCATTGCTTTCTCCATACCTGAACTTTCTGATTACGCTTGGCCAGGTATCCTAGTCTTTGCCTACTTTTGCGTTTAAGTCCCCCATTACAATTAGGAGATCTTGACTTGATGTCTGCTGTACTGCTTTTTGCAAATCTATATAGAACTCCTCAATGTCTTCTTCTGATGATGTCGAAGTTGGTGAGTATACTTGAATAATAGTCATTGATCCAATTGATGTTTTAAATCTTGCTTTAATTATCCTAGGTGAGATAGGATTGTAAGATAATAGAGAGTTTTGAGCCTTTGGTTTTAATATAAGTGCTACTCCCTCTTGGTGTTTGTTGTCCTCCCTAACTGAAGTTAAGATTTTGTACTGTCCATGGTGGAATTCTCCTTTTCCAGTCCATCTGGTTTCGCAGAGTCCAATCACTTCCCATCGGTAGTTGTCTAATTCATGCAGTAGTATTTCCAATGCTCCTTCCTGGTAAGCGTTCTTACATTCCATGTTCCTATGCTTGTTATGTTTTTCCTGTCTACTAGGTGACATTTTGTTCCAATAGTATATTTTTTGACTTCACTATTTTGGTTCCGTAATAGTGGGCGCGACCTCTGATTTACCAGACGGTGGTTGAGCCAGCATGTATCTTTAGGTTGGTTAGAGTTCATTCGGTTTCAATGGTTAAGTTTCGTCAAGTGTCAACCACCACTCCTTGACCTGAATTCAGCTGCTCCTAACATGTAGTGCAGACGCTGTTTGCAGCTGATTCACCGAATACAGTTGCTGCTTGAGATCGCCATATCTGGCTACCCTCACTTAGTTTAGCCTGTGGGTCAACACAGTTTACCGGGGTGTGGCTGCTAACAGTTTACAGTAACTTCTTGGGGCCATAAGTAAGAGTTGGGTGTCCAGTGAGAACCAATCCATCTGAACCACAATTACGTGCAACCGTCCAAGTGGACAGGTACTATCTCTCCTCGACACCCCATACACCCATGGTGATACATAACTGTCAATTTTTAGGGAAAGACAACATATACTGTTATATTAATTAAAAAAAACTTTAATTAATACTTTCTATATTTCAGTAATGTTACATTACCATCTTCAGGGAACATAAAATTAATGATATGTGCATGCAGACACTAACACTGAACAAATATGGCTTAAGACAACAACTGCAGTCAGTCCTAAAGTCCTAAAAAGTGCCATCTAGTGGGTTAAATTGAGTAGTGGTCTTGGCTGTTGGGCTGATGTTCTAAGAATGCCAGCTTCCCATATTTGGGGCAGTCTCATGCATCCAAATTTGTTAAGGTTATTGGGGAGTTTTTTTTAGAGCTGAGGCTGATCCCAGGAATAATCTCTCATATTTATACTTGCTGCAGTGTAGTAAGGTAGCTTTATTTTGTGGTGGGTGTCCAAAGCATGGTCAGCAAGTTCCGAGTGGTGTAGTGGTGGAAACATAAGGATTATATTCAGATATCCTGATATTAGCTGCCCTGCCTGTTTGGCCACAGTAACACAGTTTCCAACTACAAGGGATCTGGTATACTAGAGGTAGGTCTACGGGAAGTGGCTGGTCCTTGGGGGAGCAGATAAGAGATGCCAGTTTTTTATATGGTTTATAACAAGTTGTCAAGTCATATTTTTATAGGAGTTTTGTTAGCTTTTTTTTAGAAGTACCTCGAATATAAGGAATGGTGATGGATTTAGAATAGTCCCTGTTATGGGAGGGTGGGTGTTGAGGTTAATTGGTTTTAATATTTTGGGGATTTTATGGGGTTGTAGCCATTGGCTACAAAAATGTTAAGAATATGGTTAAGTTCAGTGGTAAGGGCATTGTTATCTGAGCTGATTAATTTTGCCCTGTTATATAGGGTTTTTATAATTCCATATTGTTGGGGGGGGGGAATTGCTGGTGAATGTATCTATTGTGTGTGTAGGTTTTCTGTAAACAGAGATAGCCAGGGATCCATCAGACTGGCGTATAATCAGTGTGTCTAGGAAAGGGAGATTGTTAGTTTTCTTTTTCCAAGGTAAACTGGATCCTGAAGTGTTGATTGTGTAAGTGTGGAAAGAAGTTGTGGAGTGTGTCCAAGCCATGCAGTGAAATAGCGAACACATCATCTACATAGCATAGCCAAACAGTGGGTTTAAGTGGAGCTGAGTTTAAGGCTTTTTCTTCAAAGGTCTCCATAAAGAAGTTAGCGAACCCAAAGCTGTCCTCTCTATTTGTTTATAGAATTTTCCCTGCCAAACGAAATAGGCTGAGTTCATGGTAAACTGAAATAGGACTGAGATATCAGGAGGAAATTTGGCTTGGATAAGGTCCAAAGTATCTTTGAGTTGGACATTGGTGAATAAGGAGGAGACATCAAAACTGACCATTTTGTCAGTGTGTGTTGAAGTGAGAGGTTTTCTACACTGGCTTTAAAGTGGGCCGAATTTTTTATGTGTGAAGGTGTGTTGCCAGTATATTGTGTGAGCACTCTGGCTAAATGTTTGGCTAATTTGTATGTGAGGGAATCAATACCATACACAATGGGACATAATGGCACATTCTGTTTATGGATTTTTGGAAGTCCATATATTCTGGGGAGGGGGGGGGGGTCTAGAGTTAAAAGGTTTTAGTTTGTTAGTCATTTCCTCAGGCCAAGAAGTAACCTTCGTAAGGAGCCTATGGAGTGTTCTGATTTGGGAGCTGGTGGGATCATATTCTATACAGAGGTAATTAGACCAATCTAATAGTAAAGAGGAAAGCTTACTTGTGTAGTCAGTTTTGTTTAGAATTATAATGGCATTTCCCTTATCTGCTTCAGTAATTATTATTTTACTGTTATTTATTATTTCCTGTAGAGCTTTGAATTCTTCTTTAGATAGGTTGCTTTTTGGAGGTTTGGCTTGGGTAAGAACACCGGCTACATCTAGTCTGATATTGTTGGTAATATGGTTGGGAAGGTTGTGGATACCATGTTCTACCTGAATCATTATTTCTTCAGAAGGGATTTTTTTCAGTGCTATGGCAAAATTGTGGCCTAGTGCGCTGATTGCTTCAGGCCTAAAGATAAGGGATGACAGGTTTATTACTGTGTTGAGAGGTAGTTAAGGTTTGCAAGATGAATTCTTTTTTAAACTTTCCAATTTTTTGATGTGCCGACATCGTAATTTTTGGTATTCCCTTTTCTGCTGAACAATTAGAGACATCGGAGAGGATCGCCCAAAGGTCATCATTCAGCATGGCACCAAGCTCTTCTTCTTCTAGTGCATGAATAGCTATGGGTTCTCCACATCTGGCCAACTTCTTTATAGAGACTTTGAAGAAAAAGCCTTAAACTCGGCTCCACTTAAATCCACTGTTTGGCTACGCTATGTAGATGATGTGTTCGCTATTTCGCTGCATGGCTTGGACACACTCTACAACTTCTTTCCACACTTACACAATCAACACTCCAGGATCCAGTTTACCTTGGAAAAAGAAAACAATAACAATCTCCCTTTCCTAGACACTCTGATTACACGCCAGCCTGATGGATCCCTAGCTTTCTCTGTTTACAGAAAATCTACAAATACAGGTAGATACATTCACCAGCAATCACACCCTTCCCAACAATACGAGATTATAAAAACCCTATATAACAGGGTAAAATTAATCAGTTCAGATAACAATGCCCTTACCACTGAACTTAACCATATTCTTAACACCTTTTGTAGCCAATGGCTACAACTCCCATATAATCCGAAAAATACTAAACCAATTAACCTGTTGAGGTTAATTGGTTTTAATATTATTTGACAACTTGTTATAAACCATATAAAAATTGGCATCTCTTATCCGCCCCCCCCAAGGACCAGCCACTTCCACTAGACTTACCTGGAGTATACCAGGTCCCTTGTAGTTGATAAACTGACTTACTACGGCCAAACATATAGGATAGCTAATATCAGGATATCTGAACATAAGGATTATACCTGTTTCCACCAATACAGCCACTCATGACTTGCTGACCATGATTTGGACACCCATCACAAAATAGATTGGAAGAAAGCTACCTTACTACACTGCAGCAAGTATAAATATGACAGATTATTCCTGGAATCAGCCTCAGCTCTAAAAAACTCCCCAAACCTCAACAAATTTGGATGCATGAGACTGTCCCAAATATGGGAAGCTTGCATTCTTAGAACATCAGCCCAACAGCCAAGACTACTACCTAATTTAGCCTACTAGGTGGCACCTTTTAGGACTCTAGGACCGACTTCAGTTCGGTCCTAGAGTCCTAAAAGTTTGGTGTTGTCTTCAGCCAAAAATTGTTCGGTGTTAGTGCCTGCATGCATGTATCATTAATTTTATGTTCCCTGAAGATGGTAATGTAACATAACTGAAATATAGGAAGTATTAATTAAAGTTTTTTTATTAATATAACAGTATGTTGTCTTTCCCTAAAAATTGTCAGTTAAGAGGCATTCTTGTTTTAGTAAATTGGTTGCCTTTTACAACAGAAGTGGATGAGAGCAAGACATATATTGTCTTTTTTGTTGTTGTTGTTTTGTTTTTTGCAAAAGCATTTGACCAAATGCCACATAACAAGTTAGTAATTTAAGTCTGGGGGAGAGGCAGTATTGAGGAGTAGAAGGTTACAAGTGGACTTTCACAGGGTTCAGTTCTGGGATCATTACTTATTTTGCTTTACTAGGGGGAGATATATATTTTATTTGTAGGCAGCATGAAGTTTGGGGGAGCATGATTGAGACATTGTTAGTAAGAGGAATTTACTAAGAATTAGTAAATTAACAGGAATTTGATAAGAATTTCACAGGCCACCTTAAATTTACATTCATACAATGTTTTGGTGTGATGTGAGATTCTTATCAATCACCCTAATCTTAACAATGATGGTCTAAGAATTCTAAGAATATGGATGGCAATATTATACCCACCTATCCTTTCTCCCTAAGAGTTAATTATAAATATCACCATAGGTAATCCAGGATTCTAAATCTGATATAACAATTGTCATGTTAAATTAGGACATTATTTTTACTAACAAAACTATCTATATGAAAGAATGTTTCTCTTATGTGGTCTTAAATAGAATATATCTCTGATGTAGTTAATTTATTTTATTTCATTTATTTACAGTAATTTTATTTTATTTTCACTATAGGTCAGGCCAGTAGAATAACCATTAATCAAATCATTGTCTCTTCAGCATACTGTGTGAAATGTGATTTAGCTGGTCTCTCTCTCTCTCTCTCTCTCTCTCTATATATATATATATGTGTGTGTGTGTGTACTCCAGGTGATGACCTTAATATGAAGGTCAAAACGTTAGGAAATTAAAATAATTATTAACAACACGGTTGTAGAGTCCATAATTTGTGTAAAATGAAATTTAATTATATCAATTCTTACAAAAAGTTGTAGTACTCCCATATTTGAATATATCGCTGGTTGAATATCATCTACTCTATCTTTCTGTATGTTAGGCTTCTATTGGCTTTTTTCCTACAAGTATTGATATCTACTCAACTGATGCAACTATCCATTCCCCCTTAAATATTTTCAAGCATGTTTTGTCAGAGCTCTCATTTAACAATATACAATCGGTCCTTGACTTATGATAGGCTTCCATTCAACAAATCCTGTTTTAAGTGATTTCCAACTATAAGAATTATAAGAATATGTAACCAATTAACCAGCCTGAATGATAAAATATACAGGTTGTTTGTTGCTATATTTTTAACTAATTACTCCATGTTTAGAGTGAAATCATGCAATTTATAAATTACAACATAAATTACTATATATATACAGTAGTACTATACTGTAATAAATAATGAAACTTGAGTATACATTACTTATCTGCAAAACAATCACATGGAGCAATAGTAATTGTTAAAAACTACTGCTTTATTAACTGAATGATTCATCGGAGAAATCAAGAGAGGCTAGATGATCAACAAAATTTTTCAAATTCAGGAACTGCAACAAAGTATTCTGAGAATGATTCACCAGATGCATAACTTGTGGAAAGTCTAGAATCATCATCAGGGGTGACAGCACAGTAGGTCTCTTTACAAGTTTGTACATTACATCTAACTCAGCCTACACATTTTGCTTTTTCTTCTGCATAAATTTCTCTATGGCAAGCAACTGCAGCTTGCATCATTTTGACCACTTTGCTAAATCTGCTGGTTGGGTCCACTTCAAGCAACTGAATTGCCTTATTAACAGATATGCCTCTGCAAAGAGTGTATGATAGTAAGGGACAGAGAGATGAGAGTGGGAGAGAAATGACAGAGAGAGATTTTAAACCGTCAGAGTCAGGGATGCCAGTGAGAGAAGGATGAATGAATCAGTTCAGATTGTCATGTATAGAGATTCAATGATTCAGGGTGTGCAGAGTAGAGTGCCAGAGAAGTGCTTGCCTGGTGGAATGAAAGTGTATGTGGCAATGGCAGTGAGGAGGAGTGAAGGTGTAAAAGAGATGACAGTAATAGTTGGGGCGAATGACCTGAGAGGAAGAATGAAAGCATAGCACAAGATTTGCGGTTGATGTTAGACATAGTGTAGCAGAAATGTGTCCAAGAAAATAGTGAGCGTGTTGCCCCAGTATGAGAATGAGGAGTGATGGAAAAGAAAAGAGCAGTGATAAAAAAAATGAGATGATAGCGAGAATGTGCAGGAAAAAGTCTGGAATATGTGGATGAGTGGAGTACATTTGAGGAGAGAAGAGAGCTATATGCAAGGGATGGACAGCATTTGAATGCAGAAGGGCACAGGCATTTGGAGAGAGAGAGATTATTGTTTTCTGGGAAAGTGAGTATGTCAGGACAGGAAATTATAACTGCACAGGTGGAATATCGCAGAGATGGGCTCATGTGAGGATAATGGCTAGAAATATTGTGCATCCCCTAGAAAGCCATTTCTAGGGGATGCACAATAGTAATATTGTGAATTCCTAGAAATGGCTAGCGGATGAACAATATTACAGAGCCATGTGCAGTATGAGGGGTCTAATAATGGCAATAATAATACTTGCAATACACTGGTTTTTCTGTATACAAATTTTAGAAGCATCAATAATAAAGGGAATGAGTTTGTGGCATTCACTGACTCAGTCTCTACAAAGGTTGTTGGTATCAATGAAAGTTGGTTAACTGAGGAGGATGTTCTAACAGGGATAGAAATTGAAAGGTATAGCATATTTCAGCAGGATATGGAAGGTAAATGTGATTGTGGAGTATTATTCATGATAAGAGATGAACTGTGCACTCTCAGGGTAGAGAATCTCAGTGGAAATGACACTAATGGCTTTGAGAGTACATATGGTGTGAAGTTCATAAGACAAGATATTTAGTGTAAGGTTGCTACAGACCAGGGAATGTGGATGGTGATCGAGCGGGGAAGATGTTTGGGCAAATTGGTTTGGCAAGAGGAAAGTGAGAGATCATTATGGAGGACTAAATCTATAGTAATATAAACTGGGCAAAGAAGACAGCATGCAGTAATAAGGGAACTGAATTTTTGGATTTCTTGAGGGACAACTGTCTTAGGCAGCGTGTGGTGGGGGTAACACAAGGATCAAGAGTTTGGGATTTGGTCATAGCATCAAAGGATCTGATTGTGACTGAGATGACATACTTGCTCCCCCCCGTTGGTGACAGTTACTGTGTAGTTCTGACTTGGAGGATGAATAGGCATATGGAGTCATCAAAACAGAAGGAAGTTATGTGGAATTATAAGGGGTAACTATCATAGACTTAGAAATCATCTTGCAGAAGTACAATGGATGAAACAGAAAAATTAAAGTATGAGAGATAGGCACTGCAATCCAAGGAGTCTTTTCGCTATGTGGCACATAGGAGGAAAATCTTTTACAAGTTTTCTGTAACCTACAGATTATTTATTACATTACATTACAAACTATAATAATGAGAATAGCATATATATCTCAAAATCAGAATTGCTAATACCTCAAACAATATACATTAAAACTGAAATATTTACTTACAGGTGTCTTATCAAAAAATATAATCAGCAAACTGTTAATTATGTCCTGCAAGAAAAGAAATCCATTATGTAGAAATACTTTATAATATTAATTTTCATATTAAATTTAAATAAAGCCAAAAATTTTATATCACTCAGAATTATTTATTAGGAAGAATAAAAATGTTCATAATTAGACTTTTTCCAACTCCACATAATGTGTAACTTTTTGGCTAAAGAGCATTTTCAACTGTTAAAAATCAGGCAAATTTCACTAGTGCTCAGATCAGGAAGCAAATACCTATGACACAAAGTTCCAAAGTGGGCCATCACAGAACAAATGTGTAGAAATTGAACAAAAAACTGTTTGTGACATCCCAAATCTGAATAGAAATCTGTTGTTATCAATATGCAACTCAGCTCATTGCAGGGTTCAAAATTTATTGAATAAAGCAAACATAATAATCAAGAAATAAATAGCTATAACAGAACATGTGCACTAGACATAATAAAATAACATTCCCTCTTTACACATGTAACAAAAACTCCTTTCTATGGTCCTCCTAAAATATAAAAGAATGGCAAATTACTACACCCAAGAGTGGACAATACTGGCTCTCCCACTACCTTGCAAAACATCCCTCTCTCTCTCTCATCATCTCTGGAATCTCACTAGTAACACCCATTCTTGTATCTAAAACGGTCTTGACTTGAAAGAGAAAATATAAGATCTACATCTGTCTAATAATGAGATTATGGTTTCTTTTGATATAGTCTCCCTATTCACCAACATACCACTCTTCAGTTTTTAGAATCTGATTTCCCAGAAGATATTGTCAACCTACTAAAATTTGCCATCAATGCAGGCTATTTTACATGACATAAGTTATTATTAGGGGTGCTTAAGGGTCAAAGCTGTATAACTGAGAGGAGACCTCCACATAGCCTTTAAAGGAATGCGGAGAACCGATCAGGGCTTCTGACCTAATGTCCAATCCTCACCTTCTCGTGGTGCACCCTGTTGGGTATCTGTTTGGATACTGAATGAACGAGGATGGGCTGGCAATTTGGGATTTAGCCGACCAAATTGTATTCTTATTGGTTAAACCAAAATAAAAAATGATGGTACAACATGACAAAATTTCATGCCGGCTGGGGCGTCGCCCGGTTAAACAAGGCCCCATTGTTTTCGTCAGGGAACCAGGGCGAACAGCGAAAAGTTAGCTACTGGAACAAATCTGAAAACAAACCCCAACTCACCAGAGTTAAAGATTGGTACTATCAACATAAGAAGCCTGAATTGCAAAGAAATGGAGCTAGCTGAGGAATTAGATAAGTACCAGATCGACATAATAGGGGTGACTGAAACAAAAAAGACAAAAACTGGTGAGATCTTTCTGAAATTTCTGAAATTATATGAAATTTTTCATATAATGAAAAATTTCAGCAGACTATCTTATAACATCCATTCAGAAGTTTACAGACGCCTATCATATCATCCCTCCTATTAACTAGACTCTGTAATCCACATACTCGCAATCTGTCTTCATAATTTAAATCCCATAATCCAAATCTAATCTTCATAACTCTAAGAAGAGTTACACCCTTTCCACAGCTTCATTATTATGTGCAGACCAAATCTGCACACAATAATCCAGTTGTGGACTTATCAAGGCCTTATAAAGAGGCAAAATGATTTCCTTATCCTTACATGTTAAGGTTTGATTCAACATTGCAAATATCCTCTGATTTATATTTGCAACCTTTGCTATGTAACCTTTGAATTTCAAATTCCTATCCACCATTATGCCAAGATCCCTAGCCTCATTAGCTTCTTGTGACATAACTTTTCTTATACTGTATAATACACCAATGGAAATCTCATCATGCTAAAGTGCATGACTTTACACTTATTAACATTAAACTAACAGTCATTTTCATTTGCCCAAATTTCCAGCCTATTCAAATCATTTTGTAAGTGTTGGATATCAGTAACATCTCTGACTGCTCTGACTATTTTTGCATCATCAGCAAACAACTGCATATCTCCTGTTAGACCCTTCCTAATGTTATTAAATTATAGACTGAACTCTGAGGTACACCACTGGTCACCTTAAATCTGGCAGATTTACACCCACTGTATACCACTTTTTGATATCTGTCTGTCAAAACATCCATGATCCAAGTCAAGAGCATATACTCCATTCCCATATTCTCTAGTTTATGTAACAGCCTTTTGTGTGGTATCCTATCAAATGCTATAGAAAATCCAACAGTATCACAGTGTATCCATTCCTTTTATCCAACTCGGCTATAACATTATTATAAAATGTGAGCAAATTGCTAAAACATGACATTCCTTTAATAAACCTATGTTGCTCCTTGCAGAGTATAGCTTGTCTACCCATTTCTCTATGTGAGTTCTTACCAATTTCTCTAAAATCTTCACTACCACACCAGAGTTACTGATAGGATGGTAGACATTTCAGTTTTTGCACTGCCCTTGTACAATGGAACTATCATACATTCCTTCCATTCCAGTGGTATTATTCCTGAGCTGGGACTCAAGTTAAACTGTATACCACTAAAAGGCCTAGCCAATTCGGTTGAACATTCCTTTAGCAAATGTGCTGATACTCATTCTATCCCTATTGATAAATTCTAATCCAGGTTATAGAACAGCTCTTCAACCTTATTTTCATGCACCTCTAACACTTCATTCAATGCAGGAGTAGACCTGTGCACCATGATATATACACCCACATTGATATATCTTAGCAAAGTGAGCACTCATTAATTGAACAATCTCATTAGCTTCTGACACTAGAGTGATAACTGCATTCAGTAAAGTTATTCTTCCACATTCATTCTTTCTTTTTGCTTGCAGCATAACAATAAAATTCTTTTGGATTGCCTTTATCCTGCATCGCCAATTTCTTTTCATACTCCGATTTAGCTTTCCACCATACTTGTTTTCTGGCTTGTGCTTAATATATTTCATAACTCCTCTCGCTCTTATTCTCACAACATTCTTTCCACATGATCTTCTTCTTGTGGATCGCTTGCTTAATAAGGTCACATCCATTTCACTCCCAACATATTTATTCTTCAAACAAATAATTATTTAAACAAATAGAAGAAACATCAATGGGCAGTCCTATCTCACCAGCCTTAGCTTATTTTAGTAGGGAGTATCTAGAAAAGAATCTCTTTTACATTATATTTCCTCAGTCTCATATATGGTTGCATTTTGTTAATGATGCTTTTGCAACTGCTCCCATTCTGAGTAAGAATTACTTTAGCTCTCAGAGAAAATCAACTCCTTATAATCCTGTATCAAGTTCACTACTGAATGTGAATTCAATAACCAATTACCCTTTTTGGATACCTTAATAATTCGTAATCCAAAAGGTCATCTTGAATTTTTCGTTTATCGGAAGCCAACCTTTATTGGCAGATACATTCACTCATCCTCCCATCATCATTTATCTCAGAATCGGGTATTAATAAGTCTTGTATACAGAGCTTATATGAACTGCTCTTCTGATTCCTTTTTATTCGATGAACTGAATAAAAATTAAAGGTAATCTGATATGTAATGGATACAACAAAATTACAATTCAAAAATTTATTGATATTTATCATCCTCCTACCAGACTACAATCTGTGAAGAAAAAACTTTCAACATCTATCTCTATTCCAGAATATTTTAGTAGTAAGGTGTGACACCTTTTCACTACTTGTATATGGAAATATGACTTCTGCATTATTTCAATCTTCATATCACTTCTGGATCTGGCTCCCACTGATGTCATTGGGTTTTACTTCTTGGGGAGTAGGGAGGTTCTACTTGGTGACTGGGTTTTGCCTATCACTAGGTGGAACCACCACTGAGTTTCTTGTCCTGGAGTGATTCAGATCAGGAGTAATGAGTTTAGTAGTAATCCTTTAGGGTCATTCAGTGAGAATTAGAGTGATCTTGTAGATAACTCAAAAGTTTTAAGTTTTTGGAGAGGTATCATTGACTTATGTTTATAAGTCAATAGAGGTCGAATATAGTCTGAGTACTGGTCCTTCCTATAATGCATAGCATTTATATATGTCCATAAGGATATGTGCATTGCATTATGGGATACTAAGGCAATTGATAAGTCATTAGTCTCTATATACAAGTAGTCCAGTTATGAAGTGACGCCACTTACACTTGGATAAAGGATGAAACCAAGAATATAATTTTTTTTGCATCTTTAATCTATAGGGTAATCAATTCAGAAAGGCAAGGTGGATGGGGGGACCTAAAGGGATGCTGCAGTTTCTATATACTAATGAAAGAAATATCAGGAATAAGGAGGAAGAGTTTTTGGCATTGGTTAGTGCAACCTTGCCAAAAGTGATAGGCATGTTAGTGCAACCTTGCCAATAGTGATAGTGAGACTTGGCTAATAGCAGATGATGTAGTTACAGGGATAGAATGTGAAGGGTTTAGTATTTTCAAGGAAGACAGAAATGATAGGATGAGGGAGGGGTGGTACTGCTAATGATAGTGAATGAACTGTAGTCAAAAATAAAAGGAGATAGGTGGGAGAGTGGCTGTTCATTTGAAGCAGTCTGGTGTTAGATTAAGGCCAGTAAGACAAAATATACAGTTGGTTGTTGCTATATGTCAGGGAGTTCCAAGGATGATCTGCAAGACAAGCACTGCCAAATTAGTACAACATGAGGAATATTCTTTCAAGAAGGGATATATGTCAAACTACAAGGCAGGTGATTATGATAAGGAAGAAGGAAGGTGATTATGATTAGGAAGAAGCTTAAATATGCCTTGTAGTTCCACCTGCAAGTGGAACTAGACTGCAACACCGCAGGGTAAGGATGCTAGTAGTCTATGGCACATAGTTAAGGGTCATCTAGAGGAAGCAATATTAAATTTTATACCTAAGGTAAGGAGGGTTAATCAGGTAGCAGTTAGATAGATGAGTAATATCATTAAGCACGAGCTACAGAAGAAGAAAATGCTGTGCAGGGAACATAAAGAGATAGGTGACCAGCAAACTCACAAAGAGCACAAGACTAAGACAAGAAAGATGATCGGCATGGCAAGGAAAGCAAAATCAGATTATGAGAAGAATCTAGCTGAGCAAGCCAAAGGAAATCCGAAAGAATTCTTTTATTATGTGGTGAGTAAGAGAAAGAATGACTATGAAAGTTAACCTTCATGAGCAATGATGGTCACATGGTGACAGAAGCAGATAAAACAGTCGGGTTACTGAGTAACCACATTGCAATGATATATCATCCTGGTGAGGTTACTGCTTTAACATATATGACAGATACTAATGCAGGAAAAGAGATGGATGAATTGAGGTTCTTAGGATATTGCTGAATCTCAATGCAAATACAGCTGTGGGATTAGATGGGATATCAGCTCGGGTTTTGTGAGAATGTGCAAGGGAACTGGCAATGCTCTGACCAGGCCCTTTAATTTAAGTTTCAGCTCTGGTAGAGTCCCAAGGGAGTGGAAAGAGGGCAAAATAATTCCCTCGCATAAGGGAGTTTCTAAGACTGCAGTAGCAAATTATAGATCAATCAGTATTTCAGTCATGGTGGTAAAAGTACTGGAAAAATTGGTCAAAAAGAGAATTCAAGAATGGGTGAATAAAAATATGATACTGCAAGAGGGACAACATGGTTTTGTGAAGGGTCGGTAAAGTCTTAGTAATTTACTATCTTTTTATGCTAGAGTAACAGCAGAATTGGATAAATGAAATAGCAATATGATGATTCTGCTGAATTTCAAAGGCATTTGACAGAATACCACATGAAACTCTCATACAGAAATCAGAACAAATGGGATGGATATGATACTGGTTAAGTCGATTAGAAGGTGGCTGCAGGACAGATATCAAAAAGTGGTATATGGAGGAGCAGAATCGAGGAGAAAACATGTGACTAGTGGTGTGCTGTAAAGTTCAGTGCTGGGATCATTGCTGTTTAATTTGTACATGAATGATATAGGAAATAACTTGAAAGGAAATTATTATTATTACGAGCGACTCCAGGGAGTCCTTAGACTCATTGAGGGAGGCCCTAAACATCATGTCCACACAACTATACGACATCTCACAGTATCTATCATACCTTGCCTTGAACTCACTCACCGTCATAGCACCCACAACAGACTCTGGCAGCCTATTCCACTCATTTACCACTCTAAAAGTAAAGAACCCAGCTCTAGCACCCCTGCTAACCACACTCTGCCCAGCTTCCATAGGTGTCCCCTAGTTCTCCCACCACCAGTCCTGATCTCAAAAATATCCTCTGAATTAATCCTATAGAAACCCTTTAGCAATTTGAATGTCTCAATCATATCTCCCCTTTTCCGCCTAGAAACTAATTTCTGCAACCCACAAATCTTCAACCTGTTCTCATATGGTTCATTCCATAGACCTGCTATCATCTTAGCCACTCGCCTTTGGATCCTCTCCACCTCCTCCCCATCAAGAAGGAACCTAGGTGACCAAAGCTGGGCACAGTAGTCGAGATGAGGTCTTATCAAGGCTCGGTACAGAGGTACAATAACTTGCTTGTCTCTGCTCATCAAGGTATTTTTCAACAACCAAGTGAGTTGATGAGCTGATTTAGATACTTTTGCAATGTGTCCCCTAAACTTCATCTCCCTATCCACCAGCACTCCCAAGTCCCTGGCCTCATCAATCTCCTGGAGTACAGTTCCACTAATGTGGTATACTGCTGCTAATCTTTTCACCCCAAAATACATAACCTTACATTTTCTCACATTAAATTGACATCCATTCTCCTTGGCCCAGAACTCCAATCTATCCAAGTGGTCCTGCAAGATTTTGACATCTTTTGCATTCACTATCGCCCTACCCACCTTTGCATCATCAGCAAACAAATGAACTGTTCCTCTTAGATCCTTCCCTATATCGTTAATGAACACATTAAAGAGCAGTGGTCCAAGAACAGACACCTGCGGCACACCACTAGTCACAGGCCGTCTTTTGGACTCTACTCCTGAATAAACTACTCTTTGATACTTCTCCATCAACCACCCACCTATCCATCTCACCAACCCTATATCCATTCCCATATGTTGTAGTTTACGGATTAGAATTCCATGTGGTATCCTGTCAAACGCCTTTGCCAGGTCCAGCAGTATCACTGTAAACCCATTATCCTTATCCAGTTCAGCTGTCAACTTGTTATAAAACTTGAGCAAGTTACTGAGGCATGATCTACCCTTCACAAAGCCATGCTGTCCCCCATACAGTATCTCATTTTCATCAATCCATTCTTGTATTTTTCCCTTGACTACTTTCTCCAAGACCTTGAAAACGACTCCTGATATGCTGATCAGTTGGTAATTTGCAACCGTAGTCTTGGATCCTCCTTTATGCAGTGAAACTATTTTCCCCTCTTTCCACACCTTCGGGACTAAACCAGAACCGAGACTCAGATTAAACAACATGGTCAAGGGCACTCATAATTCCTTAGCCGCTTCATGCAAGACCCATGCCGGTATACCATCCAATCCCACAGATGTATTCACATTAAGGTTCTGTAATTGACTATTCACCTCCACTTTATTCATCATAATTCACATATAAACTAATGGTTCCTTCATTTTTTCAATGTCACCAACTGGATGATATACTTTTGCAAAGTGCTCGTTCAGTAACTCCACTATATCGACTGATTCAGTGACCTCCTTACCATCGTCATTTCTTAAAATCATTTTGCCATGTATAGTTTTTTTCTTGCTTGCAGCATATTGAAAGAACTGTTTGGGATTCTCTTTAGCTTGCATAGCTAGTTTCCTTTCATAATCCTCTTTTACTTTTTTTTACCACACTCGATACCCTTCTGGCCTGCACTTTATACCGTTTGTGTGCCTGCAGGTCACCCCTTTCTTTAAATTCCCTCCACATTTGTTTCTTTTTTTGCAGCTCAAGCTTAATGGTGTTATTCATCCATTTAACACCTACTTGTTTTACTATTCAGACCCTAGGTACACAAACAGTCATAACCTCCTGTAAATGCTCCTTGACGCTTCCCATGCTCTATCGACATCCAGCCCTTGCAGTTGTACATGCCATGGCACTGATCCAAGCAATCTCCTAAGCTTGTCATACTTGCCAGCACGGTAATTCCACATATACCCTGTCTTAATTGAATTCTGAGATGCTACTACCAGGTCAAGCACTCTCACACCCCTAGTATTTTCAATTACATGCTGTCTCAGATAGTTATCCCTTAATAACTGAATAAAATCCATTTCCTTCCTCACGTGTGTCCTCTCCTCCTTCCAATCAATGTTACCATAGTTGAAATCCCCCATAATAATTACCCTCCTTCCACTCATTTCATCAATTTGTTTATGTACACTATCTCCACCATCTATTCCATCATCTAGTCTATAGCAGCACCCAACTGTATATTTTATTCTTCCAGTCTCAATCTCACACCAAATAGCCTCAAATGAGCTCATTTCACTATCCTGCGATACAACTTCAATTCTCCTTGGCTGCAGTTCATCAGCTATCATCAATAACACCCCTCCCCCCATTTTATTCTCTCTGTCCCTCCTAAACACACTATAACCTACACATTCTATCCCACTAACTATATCATCTTCGGTCAGCCATGTTTCACTAATGCCAATAACCTGTGGCCAGGAAGAGCCAATCAAGGCCAAAAATTCTTCCTTCTTGTTCCTAATATTCCTGGCATTAGTATACATGAAATGCAGTGATCCCTTTGTCCCACCCCTATCTTGATGCATTATTCTAAATATCCCATTCCCATTTTTTGTCCTTTGTACTGGCTTGGGGACATTATATACATTCTTACACTCAACTGTCTCACTGATGTCCGCATATCCATTCCCCCCCCCTCCTTGGTAGTTCTAGTTTCCCTGCACGTCCATTTTCACTTCATTCAGCAACACTTTTTCCAGTCTCCGCACACCAAATCCATTCAAATGTAGGCCATCCATCTTGTATAAATCCTTTCGCCCATCAAACTCATTCCACACGTCCACGAATTCCGCACCACACCATCTGCATAACCTGCGCATAATGTCATTTGCAATTATGGCCCTCCTAAACTCCTCTCTGTCATACCGTGCCAACAGACTCACCATTCTAACTCTGTCATTCTTTTCTTTCGCTACCTTTAACAATACTTTCAAGTCCTCTCTCATAAAAAATTTATCTCCTTTCAATTCATTCGTACCCGCCACAACTATCAATTCTTTCACCCTCTGTTTTTGCGCTCTAATATTCTCACTTGCAGACAAATATTCAGTTGTCTGCTGATAATATAAAATGAAGTAGAGTAATAGTTTAACAAGGATATGTAGAAAGCTTGCAAGACAATTTAAATAGGCTGTCAGTATGGCAAAAGATATTGGGTTATGTTTATTATTTCTGGGAAAACTCCCAGAAATAATAGTATAATAGTTATAATAGATAATGAGTTAAATTTAATGTGGAGAAATGAAAAGTTGTGCATTTTGGGATAAACAGATTACAAGCTGTGTATCACATTGATGGCACTGTACTCCAGGAAATGGATGAAGCTAGAGATTTAGGGGTGGTGGTAGACAGAGAGTTAAAGTTTAAAGGACATATTGCTAAGGTAGCCCACAAGAGTATGTGGCTGTAGAACACATTAACAAGTAGAGATAAGGAAGTTGTTATGCCTCTTTATAAGGCCTTGATACGTCCACATCTGTATTACTGTGCTCAAGTCTGGTCTCCTGGGGTTTTTTTTAGGGATGAGTAAGTGGTGGAGAAGATTCAGAGGTGAGTGACCAAGATGGTGAATGGTCTGTGAAATGTTCTCTATGAAGATATATTGAGGGTGTGTGGACTGCAGAAGTCGGTTGATAGGAGAAAAAGAGGGCACATGATAGAAACATTTAAGTTGCTTAAGTAGTTTTATACAACTGATGCAGGGTAAATGTTTCAGCACCTAGCTGGTTGGGTCAGAACAAGAAGTCATCCCTGGAAATTGAATAAAGGTGTGGTTAATATGATTGTGATGACTACCTCATAACCCTATTATTGGAGAGTTGTGAATGAGGGAATGTGCTTCCAGAGTCAGTTGTGAGTGCTTTGTTTGTTAATTGGTTCAAGGAGAGGTATGATAGATTGTGTGGATATTTTGGGTCTCCTGCGATGAGTCTTCAGACTCCATGAAGGAACCTGTATAATAATGTATTATTGTACAGGTGTATTATTCTATTAATAATAATGTATTATTATTACTATAATAAGAGGAAAAGCACTGGCTGAAGTACAGAGCTCTGGGAGACTCTACCACTCAAGAAGAAATAGAGTGAGAAAAGTTATCCAATATGACATGCAATGAAAACAATCACAGAAGAAACTGGGACCTAACTGTGAAACATGAAAGGTAAGCCATAAAATGGTAGAATGGTAGTAGACATGTACATCTGTGCCAGACCTAATAAATCATTCAAGAAATATAAAGAGCAAAAATGTTCCATACCTTTCCATGGCTTGTTTCCAAAATAGAATAAAGTTCATTAGAATATCTGATGGAGAGTGAATAAATCCATATTGGTAATTATAAAATAATCTAGGTACTAGAAATTGGCTAATGTTTACCTTCTTCACTGTTTGGAGAAAAGTGAAGTGAGTACAATGGGACTCGCAGGAGAGAAAACCATGCAATCCTCCATATATGATTAACTAACTCACCTAAGATGAAAAGATTTTATAAATATTCCACACATCCTAGACTGGATTCCAAACCTACACCTTTCCAATAAAATGATACGTTTGTTCTTTTGATTATGATATAGAGATACCTAGATGAGTTATCCAATATGACATGCAATGAAAACAATCACAGAAGAAACTGGGACCAAACTGTGAAACATGAAAGGTAAGCCATAAAATGGTAGAATGGTAGTAGACATGTACATCTGTGCCAGACCTAATAAATCATTCAAGAAATATAAAGAGCAAAAATGTTCCATACCTTTCCATGGCTTGTTTCCAAAATAGAATAAAGTTCATTAGAATATCTGATGGAGAGTGAATAAATCCATATTGGTAATTATAAAATAATCTAGGTACTAGAAATTGGCTAATGTTTACCTTCTTCACTGTTTGGAGAAAAGTGAAGTGAGTACAATGGGACAAAAGTGTGACAGAACTGCCAACAATGGTTTGTTGGCAGTTCTGTCACACTTTTTTCTGGGATGTGCTGAATACTGACTTGTTTTAATGTTGTCCATAACATTGGTTGGATTGTTCTGAATTACAGCCAAAGCAAATAAGCTATCAGGCAAATTTATCAAATCTGTAAAGTTCATATTTATGAATTTAGGGACACAAAACACACGTGTTGAAAATATTATTTTACTGATTAATAATAAAATAATAATCTGACGTTTCGATCCCTGTATTGAGGTCATCATCAGAAGGATACATGTGTATAAGAACCAAGCTGCATGTTGTTGCACTCTGTACAGGTAAATTACATCTATGTTGTTAACTAATCTTTTTTCTTAGCCTGCCCTCTAGTGATTAAAAACATAAAAAAACCTCCAATAAACTCTGCTAAAGTCCTCACGTACTAGGATTCTTCTGGAATTATACAGTTCATATTGTTATATTACGATTATCTTCTGGATTTGTACAGTAAGGTTGTTATTGAATGCTGAGGGAAAAAAAAAAAAAAACACTTCAAGTCTTCTTGTATTGACATTTTTCTTTGTGGTTGCTATGAAGGTTGCAGATGGGTCCTCCACATTCTTGGAATGGTTAGACCATCATTTTTATTTAGATTGGATCATGTTTGAGCATTTCACATGCTTCCTTGAATTTCCGCTCGAACCAGGTTTTGGTGCGGTGTAGGGACTTGGTACCTTTCCAATCAATTCTGTGGTATGTTTGGAGTGCACCACCAGAAAGGCCGGTTTTTCCAAAATGGAGAATTATGGAAAAATTCTCCATTTTATGTGTTGTTTGTGTTCATCCTTCCTGATTGGGATGGTTCGTCCTGTTTCCCATTTGTATGGTATGTTACATGTGCATTGTATTTTGTAAACTCCTGGGTGGACTAGGTGTGGCAGAGGATCCTTGGAAGAACCGAGTAGGTGTCTTAATTTTGTCGGGGGTTTAAAGGTGGTTTTGATGTTGTATTTGTGTAGTGTTCTGTCTATTTTTTCGGAAATGCCTCTAACATATGGTATAGCAATAGCATTCTTGAAATCTTTTTTGTTATTAGTGGTATCTTTGTGGAGGATCTTGTGATTGGTTTTTATACTGTATCCATTTTTTATAAAGGTATGTTTGATGGTCTCATATTCATGGTTATGTTCATTTGAACAAATAGTTTGAGCTCTGTGTTTAAGGGAACTTATGAACCCTAGTTTTTGTGTTGGGTGGTGATAAGAAGTTTTGTGTGTGTACTGGCCTGTGTGTGTAGCTTTGCGGTAAACTGAAAAGGAAAGACAGCCTGAAGGAAGACATCTGTGTGACAAGTGTGTCTAGGAACGTAAGAGAGTTGTTTGTTTTTTTTTTTCTATTTCAGTGGTGAATTGGATGCGTTTGTGTTGTTTGTTCAGGTGGCTAAGGAATGTATTTAGTGCTTCGTGGCCGTGGGGCCAAATGGCGAAAACATCGTCAACGTATCTGAGCCAAATTTTGGGTTTTAGGCAAGCCGACTCTAGAGCTCATTGCTCAAAGTCTTCCATATAAAAGTTCGCTATTGGGGGAGAAAGTGGTGAGCCCATGGCTGTACGCTCTTTTTGAAGGTAAAAATTGTTTTGCCACATGAATATCCGGAGCAGAGTATGTGGGCAAAGAGAATTTATGGCCTGCCAAAAGTACACAAAACAGACACACCATTACGTCCAATTGTGGAAGGAATCGACAGCCCAAATTACCACCTAGCCAAAAAATTAGCAGCCACACTCAAGGAATTGGTTGGTCATTCCCTTCCTACATAAAAATTACACAACATTTCATAAACAAAATTAAAAACATTACACTCAACAACCAAGATCTATTAGTCAGCTTTGACATAACTTCCCTTTTCACCAATGTCCCAATCAATGATACTATCTTGCTCTTACAGAACATATTTCCACACGACATCACGGCCCTCTTTGCCGACGTACTCTGCTCCGGATATTTTGTATGGCAAAACAATTTTTACATTCAAAAAGAGGGTACGGCCATGGGCTCACCACTTTCCCCCTAATAGCGAAAGATTTTATGTAAAAGAAGGAAGGCATTTGTTCAGAATTATTATTATTATTATGGCTACTCCATGGAGTCATTAGATTCACTGCAGGAGGCTCTAAAATCATGACAAGCACTATACAACATTTGCACAGTATCTGTCACACTTTGCTTTGAACTCATTCACAGTTGTGGCAGTCAAAGCACACTGGCAACCTCTCAACCACTCATTCGCTACTGTCCAAGCAAAAACCTAGTTCTAACACCCCTGCTAACTACACTCTTACTCATTTCACAAGGATAGCCTCTAGTTCTCCAACTACCAGTCTTGTTCTGAAAAATTTCCTCTGAATTAATCTTGTAAAAAGCTTCAGTAATTTGTATGTCTCAATCATATCACCCCCTTTTCTGTCTGTCAACCAGTTTCTGTAACCCATAAATCTTCCACCAGTTCCCGTGAAGTTCATTACATAGACCTGATATCATCTTGGACACTTGTCTCTGGATGTTCTCCACCTCATCGCCAAGAAAACCTGTAACCGAGATCTATGAGCAGTTGTCGAGATAGGGTCTTATCAATGATCAATAAATAGGAATAATAACCTGCTTGTTTCTATTTGTCAAAGTATTCTTCAGTAACCAAGTAATCTGATGAACTGCTTTAGCCACTTTTGCTATGTACCCTCTAAACTTTCACTAACCCTCCCATATCTTTGGTTTGGTTAATTTCCTGGATTACAGTTCCAATCAAATGTGGTATACAGCTGGCAATCTTTTCACCCCAAAATGCATAGCCTTACACTTTGCCACATTAAACTGACATCCATTCTGCTTTGCCCAAACTTCCAGTCTATCGAAATTATCGTGCAAAATTTTAACATCATCTGTATTAACTATTGCTCTACCCACCTTTGCATCATCAGCAAACAAACAACTGAACCGTTTCTCTCAGATCCTTTCCTATATCATTAATGTACAAATTAAACAGCAACAATCCAAAAACAGAACAGAACAGAACTGTGCAGCACACCATTAGTCACAGGCCGTCTTCTGGACCACTCCTGAATAAATTACTCTTTGATTTCTCTCCATCAACCATCCTCCTTATCCACCTCACCAACCCTATATCCACCATGTGCTGCAGTTTACTGATTAGAATTCCATATGGTATTATTATTAATTATTATTATTATCATTACATAACACCTCCAGGGAGTCCAAAGATTCATCGAGGGAGGGCACCTACTCTACAACTCTCCGTCTCCACCAACTGTAACTACCTTCATCAGCTACACCAACGGCATCTACTGCCGACCACCACCACCACCACTAGTATTTTCACAGAAAATCATAAATATCCATGCCCATGGCGAGATTCGAAAAAGCAGCCTTTTGGCTGGAGAGCGGATATGCTAACAACTCGGCCATCCAGGCTGGCATCCTGTCAAAGGCTTTTATAAAGTCCAGCAGTATCACTGTAAACCCATTACCTTTATCCAACTCAGCAGTCACTGTGTTATAAAATGTGAGCAAGTTACTGAGGCTTGACCTATCCTTCACGAAACCATGTTAATCCTCATACAGTATCCCATTTCCATCTATTCATGCCGTTATATCGCTCTTGACGTACTTCTCCAGTACCTTGACAATAAGTCCTGATATGATGTTCCATTGGTAATCTGCTACATCAGTCTCGAAGCCTCATTTATGTAATGGAATTATTTTCCCCCTCTTCCCACCTCCCTTGGGACAAACAAGAGCCAAGATTTAGATTAAACAATGTCAACAAAAGGCACTAATAATTCCCTAGCAACTTCACATAAAATTCAAGCTGGTATACCATCCAATCCCACAGCTATATTAACAATAAAGTTCTCTAATATTCTATGCACCCTCCATTTCATTTACCTCAGTTCCTATATAAACCTTTGCCTCTCTTGTTACTGTGATATCTCCACCTGGATTATATCCTATTGTAAAGTGTTCAATTAGTAATTCTACTATTTCGACTGATTCAATTACCTCCCTACCATTGGCACTCATTAAAATCATTCTGCCATAAACATTCTTTCTTTTACTTGCAGCATAAAAGAAGTGTTTGTGATTATCTTTGGCCTGCATTACTAATTTCCTTTCATACTCTACTTTTACATTTCTTACCACACTGGTTACTCTTTTGGCCTGTGCCTTGTATTGTTCACATGCTAAAGGTCACCTTTTTCCTTAAATTCCCTCCATAATTGTTCTTTTTTTTTGTTTTGTTTTACAGCTCCAGCTTAATAATGATATTCATCTATTATCTCCCACTTGATTTACTCTCCTGATTCCAGGTATGCAGGTCTGCCATTACCTCCCTCAAACACTCCTTTACTGCTTCCCATGCACTATCAACATCCAGCCCTTACAGTTTCATATGCCATGAAACTGATCCAAGCAATCTTCTAAGCTTGTCATACTTACCAGCACTTTAGTTCCACTCTCTTTGGCTGAAAATTTCATGCATTCAGCCACCTCCCAGGTCAAGACCATATGATCACTCTCACTAATTTGCAGAAATGTGGTCATATTGGTTATAGACAAATTCTCAGATGCAATTATTAGATCGAGCACTCTCATACCCCTAATATATTCCACCATCACATGATGTCTCAGGTAATTATTCTTTAGTAACTGTATAAATTCCATTTCCTTCCTCCCATGTGTCTTCTCCTCTTCCAAGCTGAAAAAGTCACTAAATCCTATACTTAATGCACTGCCTTCTGTTGGACTCATTTTCCCAATATACTTCTTGAGGGCATCTCATCACTTAGACAGCAGCAGCATCCCATACTATATTCTCAAGCAGTCCTAAGTATTAACCATGCTTAGAGCCACTTAACTGAAGTGAAATTAGGGGATTCCATTTCTTTTGCTTGACATGGTTAAGCAAAGAAAATACTAATTTATTTTCCCAGTATTGATGACAGCACAGAATGATAAAAAAATAATTAACATTTATTAACTTATTTGCTGATATTTCACTAGTGTTATATCTAGAATCTTCAGAACACAACAATTTGGCATAACAGTGGAAGTTGTTTAAAAAATGTTAACAGACAACACAAGATACTAAAGTCCTAATTAGGTGCCATCTATTTGAAAAAAGAGAGAAACCAGGAATTAATTAGATCTTAAAATGACTGTCTCCAAGATTTTTGGTAAATATATACAACCATACTTGTTGAGGGTTGGAGTATATTTTTAAGCTGCTGTTGATTCCCAAAACAATCTCTCTGGCTTATGACTTCTGTGTAACACTTTTGTTTTCTTCCATTTGATCCTATGTGTAGGGGTATCCAAGGCATGGTCTGCTAGATCCAACTTGCCATAGCGATAGTGTTGGATGTATTTTTTATGTTCACCAAGGTGGTTGTCAACAGTCTTCCTGTCTGTCTATAGTAAGCCAGGTACAAGAACAAGGCACTGCATAAAATTCTGAATGTGATAAAGAAGTCAGTTTGTCCTTCAGTGAACGGATAAGAGTTGGCAATTTGATATATAGCTATACACCAGCTATGCATCATATTTAAATATGGTGCATAGCTGATATTTATTGAGCACTCTAGATATCTTTTCAGATGTGACTTGAATATATGGGAGGGTAACAGTTTTGTTGTAATCTTGTGTGTTAGGCAATGGAAGGGAATTCTGGGGAGCATTTAGTATTTTTTCTATCATATGGAGATTATAGTCATTGACTAAGAAGATGTAATGCAAATGAGTGAGTGCAACAGTAAGAGCATTGTCATTGGAAGATAGCTCTGTGAATTAGTGTTTTTAGGATACCATAATACTGAGCTGGATGATGATGTGATTGTTTGTGCAAATATCTCCCTGTATATGTGGATTTTCTATAAACAGAAAACGATAAGGAACCATATGGAAGCCATCTGTTTAGTGTATCTATTAATTTCCTGTTCAGTTGTCAAGTGGATTTTAAGGTGTTGGCTATTTAAATACACTAAAATATCCAATGTGCCTGGACCATGTGGCCAAATAGCAAACATATCATCAACATAGCATAGCCAAACCACTGGTTTGAGAGTGGCTGTATTCATAGCTAGCTTTTCCAAGTGTTCTGTGTAGAAATTGGCTAAAGGGGGGAACCCATTGCTGTCCCATCTAGTTGTTTGTATATCTTCCTTTGCCATGCAAAATAACCTGCAGGCACTATAAATTTAAATAGTTCAAATATATCTAGGGGTGAAATGTGACTTTAGTAAATCAAGGGTTTCAATTAACAGTACATTTATAAATAGTGAAGTAATATCAAAACTAATCATTACATCTGAAGTCTTTAAGATATGGTTTTCTAAAATACTTTTTAGGTGAGCAGAATTTTTAACAAAGGAGGGAGAATTATTTGTGAAGGTGACTAGTAATTTAGCTAAATGTTAGGAAGTCTGTATGTTCGATTGTTCAATACCGTGAAAATAAATTATCATGTACTGCCAATACATAAGCCTTTCCATGCAAAAGAAAATACTAACTTCCCTAGGTGAGACATGAACCCACAACCCCACCATCTCTCACAAGTACTGTCTTATAAGTACAGTGCGCTACCCAATTACGTCACTAGGGAATATACCTTGGTGACCAAAACTAATAAATTATTAAGTTTCTTCACTTGGTAATACTATAAATTATTAAGTCAATTTTTCACTTTGTTACTTTGAAAGACTAATAACGAACCTAGCAGTGGCAGAACCATACTAGAAAATTTTCAAGAGGAATGCAAAGAGGAGTACATATCAATACTTGAGGTAAAAAAATGTGTCAAAAATTTGAAATATGGAAATACATTTGGAGGAGATGATATTTGGCCAGAAATGCTTAAGTATGGAGGTATAACGTTTTGCAGTTATAATACAGAGGGCCTGTATTATAATTAGGTCGAATTCCCAATGATTGGAGTAGTACTTTCACAGTATTCATCTATAAAAAAGAGAATAAAACTGAATGTGAGAATTACAGAGGAATTTCTCTATTACATGTTGCAGGTAAGATTTATGCAAGCATACTTGAAACGAGGTTGAGAAAGATTGTGGAAGAGAAACCTGGAGAAGAACAAGCCAGGTTCTGGCCAAACAAAGATTATCAAGATCAGATTTTCACTTTAAGACAAACAGTTGAGAAATTGTGGGAATATGACAAGGATCTGTACTTAAGTTTTGTAGATATGGAAAGAGCATATGACAAAGTGCCAAGAGCAAACCTTTTTAAAACCCTATATATAATCTATATTTAAGATGTTAGTCAGCAGTTTGTGTTTCAGTGAATTCTAACTGCTGACTAACTGTTATCAGTCAGTAGTTAGAATTGAAGGAAACACAGGAAGGTGATTTAATATAAAATCAGAGGTAAGACAAGGATGCATATTATCTCCATTATTAGTTATCATCTATATGGATCACATTATGAATGAAAACAGCATTACGCCTGATAGAATTGGAGATGTCAAACTTAGCTCTTTGCTTTAGGCAGACAATGTTGTATTAATACTACTAAACACATCTAGTGAAAGTCACTAGGATTCACTAACTAAATTGAATAACAGGTGTAACAAATTTGGCATGAAAATCAGCAATAAAAAGACCAAAATGATGAAAACAGTCAGGAGCACAGAAAACTTCAGCTACATTCTGAATGGAGATACCATACAACAAGTAAAATATTTCAGTTTTTAGTGAAGAAGGCAGGTTGTTAAATCTAGAAACAGGCAACAGAATAAGCAAAGCTGGTATGGCAGGAGATAGCTGAATAAATTTATATGAGATAAGAGAAATTAGTCAAAACACCAAACTAGCAGTATACAAGACAGTGTTCAAACCAATTTCAACTTATGGATCTGAGAGTTGGGTTAGAAATAAAGCACTTATCAAAGACTAGAGACCGCGTAAATGAGGGTTCTGAGAAAAATTAAGGGAGTGAATAATGGTATCAAAGAAAGAATCATATTGAAAACAAAGATATTAGAATGAACTTGAAAGGTTAGCAAAACAGGTGATTGATGATAAGATAGCAGGAAGGAGACCCAGAGGAAGACCAAGGTATAGGAGAATAGATTCAGTCAAGAATCTATTCTCCTTAGAAGCACTAATTGTTTGATATGACAATATTGGAGTGCTCACAATAGATTGATTTGGAGGAAAATTATTGATAGGAGATTAACAATAATGTAAACTTAATCATGTAGTGCTATCATAGTAATCTGAATATCCCTTTGGGGTATTCAGATTACTATGATATTAGAAAATTGATGATATTTCACCTTGGTCACCAAAAAATTTTCACAGGCACAAAGAAATACAACTAAGTCCATGCACATAGGTGCACTAGCAGAAAAGCAAACACAAACTGAGTAGGAAAAGCAGGAGTCTACATTCCTTACACCCCCTGTGAGCATCATCATCATCATCATCATTAAATTCCTGATATGTACGCTCAAGGAGTGTAGACAATATGATAGTACTACATTCAAAACTTACATCATTACTAACTTCCTATCTACAATTTTCCTCCAAATTAATCTGTTACCTGTCAAGACTCCAACATTATCAGATCTTATATTTCTATCTTGTAAGGCACTTTTTACTGTATCAATCCACCTATATCTTGGTCTCCCTTCGAGTCTTTTTCCTGTCAACCTGACGAGAGAACATTTGTTTTGCAAATCTTTCCTCTCCCATTTTGTTTAAGTGACCATAATGCCTAAGATTAGCTCTGCTAACACATTCCTGGATGCTAACAATGTTAAGTGCTTTCCTAATATCCTCATTTTTAATATGATAATGCCATTGACGCCATCTGTTCACAAACCTAATCTTTCTCAGAACTCTCATATCTGCAGTCTCTAGTCTTTGGTCAAGTGTTTTATTTCTAACCCAGCTCTCAGATCCATAAGTTAATATTGGTTTGAACGCTATCTTATATACAGCTAATTTTGGTTTTTTTTTCTAATTTCTCTCTTATTCCATACAAATTTATTCATTTGACCTCTTACCATACCAGCTTTGTTGATTCTGTTGTCTATTTCCATATTTAATTTACCATCTTCATTAAAAATCGTGCCTAAGTAGCTGAAATGTTTTATATGTTCTATAGGTTCTCGATTCACAATGCAGTTGATATTTTCAATGCTTCTCCCTATTTTCATTGTCTTTGTCTTGCTATTGCTGACTTTCATACCATATCTATTACAACAGTTATTTAATTTAGTCAGGGAATCTTGCAGACTTGGGTACGATTTGGGTAAGTATAAATATATCATCCACATAAAGCAAAGAGTTGACATTAACATCTCCAATTTTGATATCATCATGAAGGAAAGTAGCATTTAATACTACTTTCCTTCATGATGTGATCCATATAGATAATAAATAACAGAGGGGATAATGTTCATTCTTCTCTGACACCAGATTTAACATACAATCATCTTCCGGTACTATTCTAACTGCTATATTACAACTCAAATAAAGATTAAGTATTGCTTGATATAATGCTCCAACAACTGTAACGTTCTGAATAGCTTTTCTTTTGACAACTTTCATATGCCTTTTCCAGATCTCAAAACATAAACACAGATCTTTATATTCCCATGGTTTCTCAACTATTTGTCGTAAAGTGAAAATCTGATCCTGACAGCCTCTATTTGGAATGAATCCAGCTTCTTTACCAAGCTTCCCTTCCGATCCTTCTCAACCGTTTCTCAAATATACTTGCATAAATCTTACCAACACCACTCAGTAGAAAAATACCTCTGTATTTCTCACATTCAGTTTTATTTCCCTTTTTATATATGGGTACTATGGGAGCTTACTCCAATCATCTGGAATTCATCCCTCTGTCCAGACCTTTATACCTAGATACGTGAGTAATTCTGGTCAAATATCATCTACTCCAGCTGCCTTTCCACATTTCAGACTTTTGATGGCTTTTTCTACTTCAAGTATGGATATGTATTCCTGATTGGATGCCTAGTCAGTGTTTTTTTTTTTTTTTTTACCACTATGCTGTCAGTGATTGTTTCATCGTCTCTGATTCCTTTTGCAGCACTCTTTCCTCAATTTCTGAGCTTTTTCAACAGCCTCCAGAATATATTGCCAACTTCCTGATATTTATTTTCTATGTTCTGACCAAAGTCTTCCCATGACTTATGTTCAGCTAATTTCACACGGTGTTTAGCTTTCTTACATTTGTCTCTGTATTCTCTAAGAGCCCAAGCTGATTTATTTGCGAGGAACTTTCAATGTTTTCTTCTTTTCCTTCACTTCCTATGTCCATCATGGATTTCTGATTTTTCTATGCTTAAAGACAATCTCACCATATGCCTCTCTGGCTGAATCAATCAATGTTTTCTTCAGAGTTTGCCACTGAATCTCCAAGGTTTGATTTCTGTTTTCAAACTCTTTCACTTTTTCTTCAATAATCTTTGTGTATTTTATACTACAGTTCACATCTGCGAGCTGCTCAACTTTTATTCGCTTTAAAACTTTCTTACATGTTATTCTTTTCAATATGAAATTCAATTTTATTCTACTCAAGACTAAATAGTGATCACTTCCAATTTCAAATCCTCTGTACACTCTAGTGTCCTGGACCAGTATCAACAATAACATAGTCAACGAGACTTTTCTTATTCCTTGCCTCTTCTCTCCATGTGAATCTGTGCACATTTTTATGTTGGAACATTGTGTTAGTAGTAACCTATATGTGCATGTGGTGATGAAATCTTGCTGAAGGTCTCGGATAATGATTTCCCAAATTTCAGAAAAATTCTGAACAAATTCAGCTGCTTCATTTTATCTAAAATCTGAGGAACATCATCTTAAGACTTCAGCAAGATTCTATCAAATACCCATATAGGGTGCCACCAGTTGGGAGTATAGATTTTTTTTTAATGTTGTTTCCATCCAACACAAGGTTATTTACAAACCTATATATACTTTTTGGTACTGTGGATGGGCTAAGGAATTATATATATATATATATATATATATATATATATATATATATATATATATATAATTGATAAAAGAATCAGGGAAAAAATTCCTTAGCCCATCCACAGTACCAAATATATATATATATATATTATTATACATGAGGAATAGATATTTTTGCAATTTGGAATGACTCTTTCTCTGAGCTACAGCAGTTTCTCAATTAAATGCGCTTGATCCCAGGATCCATTTCACCGTTTTGAAGAAAAAGTAAATAAGTAATTAACCTTTTATAAGTTTAGTATAGTGGCTCTACACAAAGAAGGCCAAACAGAACAGTTTATAAGAACAGAAATGTTCTCAAGCAAGCAACAGTAAAGTATTGAGACAGTATTCTAACTGGAGTTTTCAAAATAATCACTGCAATAGCAGTTCAAAGGTAATAACTACATCAAGAGATGAATGAAGATTGAAGAATATCGTGAAGAAAAAATGCTTCCCAAGTGTAAAGTATTTTCACAGGAGATGGAAAGAACTATGTGTGAATGTGTCTAAAACTATGAGGTTGAGAGAACTTCACAAATTGGGTTTTAAATTAGGTATGCCTAAGATGAAGCCACTTATGACTTCCAAGCAAACTTTTACTTCGAAAAATTGCTAAATGAAAAAAATCAGTGACAGCACAGTAGTAAAAAAACACTCAACAGGCAAGCAATCAGGTATACAAATCCATTAATTAAATTAAGGGGATATTAGATCCCACAATGTGGGATCTAATATCCCCTTAATTTAATTAATGTTATTTCACCGAAATGAAGCCTGTTGGCTCTTTATATTTAAGTATACATATCCATACTTGAAGTAGAAAAAGACATCAAAAGCCTGAAATGTGGAAAGGCAGCTGGAGTAGATGATATTCAACCAGAAATGTGCAAGTATGGCAGTATAAAAGTCTTACAGTGGCTGTGCTGCATAGTTCAGAAGGTCTGGACAGAGGAACAAATTCAAGATGATTGGAGCAGAGCTCTCATAGTACCCATATATAAAAAGGGAAATAAAACTGAATGTCAGTATTATAGAGGTATTGCTCTACTGAGTTTTCCTGGTAAGAGTTATGCAAGTATACTTGAGAAACAGATGAGGAGGATTGTGGAAGGGAAGACTGGTGAAGAAGAAGCTGGTTTCAGGCCAAATAGAGGCTGTCAGGATCAGATTTTTACTTTACACTAAATAGTTGAGAAATCATGGGAATATAAAAAAGATCTATATTTAAGTTTTGTAGATGACACAATGAAAAAGGAAAAGTTAGTCCTTGTTGGGGATCTAAATAGCAGAGTTGGAAATAATTGTCAGACATACAAAAATATTTTGGGAAAATATGGAGAATAGAGCAAAGCTAATAATAATGGCAAATACCTGTTGGATTTCTGCACAGGACATAGAGCCAAGAGAGAAGCTATTCAAAACACTACAGTTACATGGTGTGAGTGGGGCATTATAGTCACCAGCACAGCCTGCATTACCATTTAGTCATACTAGGCAACCACCTAGGGCACAAACCATGATGAGGTGCAAAACTTCAAGCTATTCTTTATTCATATTTTACTAAAATATCAAAATTAAATAGTCACATATGATTTAGATATCGATTCTTTTTCCTTATCCCTCACACATCACACTATTTAACTCTTGGTTCTTTTTTGTTCCTTACTTAAATAATTTGAACTTACCGCTATTTAAAATTCAGTTAAGATATATATTTTAAAATATTAACATTTTAAAATATTAAATTTTGGGATTTTATAACTTTTTTTTTGTAAATGAATTATAATAGAGAATTTTCAAATTAATTAAAAAATAAAATAAAAAAGCCTTATTAATTTACCTATTAATTTAACCTGAAAGACAATTTTATTTTGTTTAATGTCAATTAGAAATATTTTAGTTTATGTGGGGATTTTCCAAACAATGTGTGGAGAAAGTGGGGATTTTCAGGATTTAAAATTTCATTTTAAAAAATATCCAACTTGTGAAATAAGGGGTGCACTTGTAAACTTTGCCTACAGTACAAAATAACCTGGCACCGACAGTGGTCAACAGCTAGAATTAAAGGAAGTACAGGAAATGGTTTAATGTTAAATCCGGTGTAAGACAAGGATGTACATTATCCCCTCTGTTATTCATTATCTATATGAATCACATTAAGAATTAAAGTGGTATTAAACCTGATATCAAAATTAGAGATGTTAATGTCAGCTCTTTGCTTTATGCGATGTTATACCTCTAAATAAATCTGCTACAAGTCTGCAAGATTCCTTGACTAAATTGAATAACTGTTGTAATAGATATGGTATGAAGGTCAGCAATAACAAGACAAACACAATGAAAATAAGGAGAAGCATTGAAAATATCAACTGCATTGTGAATGAAGAACCTATAGAACAAGTAAAACATTTCAGCTACTTGGGTACGATTTTTAGTGAATGTGGTACATTAAATATGGAAAAAGACAACAGAATCATCAAAGCTGGTATAGTAAGAAGTCATTGAATAAATTTATATGGAATAAGAGAAATTATTATTATTATTATTCAGGCCTCCATGGAGTCAAAAAACTCATCATGGGAGGTCCTTTCTAAGAAACACAAGTCTATCAAGACTCATCGAGGGAGGTCCCTCCTAGGAAACACAAAGTCTATTATACCACTCCTTAAATGCATTGACCGTTCTCACTCTCACCACTCTATCAGGCAATGCATTCCATGGTTCAATCACCCTCTATGCAAAGAAACCACTCCACACCCTATTTCTCAGATTCCTTTCATAATTTCCAGTGATGGCCCCTTGTCATGACTCATTCCCTGCTATTCAACCAATTAGCCAAAATTAGTTAACCATATACAAGAGATTGTTCAAACCAATTTTAACTCATGGATCTGAGAGCTGAAGTAAAACACTTGACTAAAGATAAAAGATGCTAAGAAAGACTAGGGGCATGAACAGATGGCATCAATGGCAATATCATATTCAAAATGAGGATATTAGGAAAGAACTTCACTTGGTGTCGAGGCTAGCTGGTGAACGGTCGTGCTATCGGAGAGCTCCTGAGAGATTTGTGTTTTTTGTTGATTTATTGGTGTTTTGGATTCAATTTTTTTGTTTTGGTGTTTTGGATTCAATAATTTTGGTATATTATTAGAGCTTTATTAACGTGGTTAGTGTACTAAGTGTTTTATAACATAATCTATGTCGGAAGTCGCCGCTAGCTGAATTCGTAATGAGTAGTGTTCATGCAAGCTCCAGATAAGATAAGTATCATTTTCAGTTATCGATACAAATTACTTAATATTGTGTAGTTTTGTTTTGTTTGCCTTGCGTATTTTAGTGCGTCTATTTTTGGTGTGTTATAACGTTTAATTTGACAAAACACGTTACAGATAAATATGGCACCTGTGCGCAGGAAAATGGCGGCCAGTAATGAAGGTTCGCCATCGTTATCTAAGAACGGTAGCATAAAAGAAATGAGTCAGTGTACTAGCTGTGAAATGTACGGTTTGCGGAGTGCGGTCGGAGTGTGGTTAGATGATGATAAAGGATTGAATGTGTGTAGAAAATGTAGGGAGAATGCGGAATTGAAGTGTATTTCGGATCGTGAGTGTGATATTTTTGTCAACCTTCAAAATGAAGGAAATAGGGATATGACAAGAAACGGCAAGGTTGTACATGAAAATTGTGAGAGTGTGAATGTAGAAAGTGTGAATGATAGTATAAATGGTTTCTCAGAGAACAAAAAAGATGAGATAGATGCATTGAGTGAGATTGCGTTGTTGAATAGTGCGATAGAAAGAGCAAAACAGCAGCTAGAGTGCATGAACAAAAGTAGACTGAATGAACCAACCAATAATAAAAGGTATGACAGGAAAAATAGATGTATGAATGTGAACATGAACAAAATGAAGGATAGAGTGCTGTATGGAGACTCGTTAGTACGAGGTGTGTTAGTAGAGGACTTGACAAAATCGTACCAACCTGGTGCGACCATAAAGGACGTAACTGCGTCTATTAGAGAGCAAAAGGAAAGGGTGAAAGAAATGATTGTTGTGGCAGGTACGAATGATTTGAAAGGAGATAAAATGGAAATGATAGAAGACCTGAATGAATTGTTTGAGGTAGCAAAAGAAAAGAGTGAGAGAGTTAGAATGATTAGTCTTTTGCCACGGTATGACAGTGAAATGTTTAAAAGGAGGGCTATAATTGCAAATGACTTTATGCGTGGGTTATGTATGACGAGTGGTGTGGAATTTGTGGATGTGTGGAGTGAGTTTGATGGGCGAAAGGATCTATATAAGATGGATGGCTTGCATTTGAATGGTTACGGTGTAAGAAGACTTGAGAAAGTGTTGCTGAATGTAGTGGATGTGCAAATTCAGGGAAACTAGATTTGTTAGGGGGGGGGGGGGTAGAGATACAGTCCTTATGGAGGCAGTTGAATGTAAGAATGAATATAATATGCCAGAGCAAATAAGGACAACAAATCAGAGTGGGATAGTTAATATAAGGCATCAAGGTAGGGTTGGGGCTAATGGGGGTCTTAAATTCATGTACACTAATACTAGGAGTATTAGGAACAAGAAGGAAGAGTTTTTGGCCATGGTTGGCACTTCCAGACCACAGGTTATAGGTATTAGTGAAACATGGCTGACTGTAGATGATATAACTAGTGGGATTGAATGTGATGGGTATAGTGTGTTCAGGAATGACAGAGAGAATAAAATGGGGGGAGGAGTATTGCTGATGATAGCTGATGAGCTCCAGCCAAGGAGAATAGAAGTTGAATTGCAGGATAGAGAAAAGAGCACATTTGAGGCCATTTGGTGTGAGATTGTGGCTAGCAGAATTAAATATACAATTGGGTGCTGCTATAGACCAGGTGATGGAAAAGATGGTGGTGACAGTATGCACAAGCAAATAGAAGAAATGGGTGGAAGGAAGGTGATTATTATGGGAGATTTCAACTATGGTCGCATTGATTGGAGTGAGGAGAGGACACACGGGAGGAAGGAACTGGATTTTATGCGGTTATTAAGGGATAACTATCTGCGACAGCATGTAATGGAAAATACTAGGGGTCAGAGAGTGCTTGACCTAGTAATTACATCTGAGGATTTGGCTGTAACAAATATGACCACATTGCCACCAATCGGTGAGAGTGATCATAGGGTCTTAACTTGGGAGGTGGCTAAAGGTGTAGAATTTTCAATTAACACAGGGTACATGTGGAATTATCGGGCGGGAAAGTACGACAAGCTTAGGAGTTTGATTGGTTCAGTGCCATGGCATGTACAACTGCAAGGACTAGAAGTTGATAGTGCATGGGAGGTAGTTAAGAAGTGCTTGCATGAAGCAATGGCTGACTGTATACCTAGAGTCCGAATAATAAATCAAGTAGGGGTTAAATGGATGAATAACACCATTAAGCTTGAGTTGCAAAAAAAGAAACAACTATGGAGGGAATTTAAGGAGAAGGGTGACCGGCAGGCACATGAACGGTATAAAGCGCAGGCCAGAAGGGTGATGAGTGTGGTAAGAAAAGCAAAGAAGGATTACGAAAGAACATTGGCCATGCAGGCTAAAGAGAATCCTAAACAGTTTTTTAGATATGTAGCAAGTAAAAGGAAAAATGTACATGGCAGATTGATTTTAAAGAATGCCGATGGTAGGGAGGTAACTGAATCAGTTGAGATAGTTGAGTTACTGAGTGAGCACTTTGCAAAAGTATATCATCCAGGTGGTGACATTGCAGAAACGAATAAACCAGTAGATTATACGGGAATTGTGGTTAATGAAGTGGAGGTGAGTAGTCTATTGCATAACCTCAATGTCAATACATCTGTGGGATTGGATGGTATACCAGCTCGTGTTGTATGAGAAGCAGCTAAAGAAATGTCAGTACCCTTGACCATTTTGTTTAATTTGAGTCTCGGGTCTGGGTTAGTCCCGAGCGGGTGGAAAGAGGGCAAAATAGTTCCACTGCACAAAGGTGGTTCCAAGACTGCTGTTGTAAATTACCGACCGATTAGCATATCAGGAATCATTGTCAAGGTCTTAGAGAAAATAGTCAAGAGGAAAATACAAGATTGGATAGAAGAAAATGGGATACTGTATCGAGGACAGCATGGTTTTGTGAAGGGTAGGTCATGCCTCAGTAACTTGCTCACGTATTATAACACAGTGACGGCTGAACTGGATAAGGGTAATGGGTTTACGGTGATTCTACTGGACCTTGCCAAGGCCTTTGACAGGATTCCACATGGAATTCTAATCAGTAAATTGCAGCATATGGGAATGGACATAGGGTTGGTGAGATGGATAGGAGGGTGGTTGATGGAGAGATATCAGAGAGTGGTTTACTCGGGAGTAGAGTCCACAAGACGGCCTGTGACTAGTGGTGTGCCACAAGGATCTGTTCTTGGACCACTGCTGTTTAATTTGTTCATAAATGATATAGGAAATGATCTGAGAGGAACAGTTCATTTGTTTGCGGATGATGCGAAGTTGGGTAGGGCAATAGTGAATGCAGATGACGTCAAAATTTTGCAGGATGATTTGGATAGATTGGAGGTCTGGGCTAAGGAGAATGGATGTCAGTTTAATGTGGCAAAATGTAAGGTTATGCATTTTGGGGTGAAAAGATTGGCGGCAGTTTACTGCATTGGTGGAACCCAGCTCCAGGAAATTGATGAGGCACGAGATTTAGGAGTGTTGGTGGATAAGGAATTGAAATTTAGGGGACACATTGCAAAAGTGACCAAAACAGCTCATCAAATCACTTGGTTGCTGAAGAATACGTTGGCAAGCAGAGACAAGCAGGTTATTGTTCCTCTCTATCGAGCCTTGATAAGACCCCATCTAGACTACTGTGCTCAGATTTGGTCACCTAGGTTTCTTCTTGATGGGGAGGAGGTGGAGAGGATCCAGAGGCGAGTGACCAAGATGATAGCAGGTCTGTGGAATGAACCGTATGAGAACAGGTTGAGGATTTGTGGGTTGCAAAAATTGGTTGATAGGCAGAGGAGGGGAGATATGATTGAGACATTCAAATTACTGAAAGGTTTCTATAAAATTAATTCAGAAGATATTTTTGAGAACAGGGCTGGTTGTGGGAGGACTAGGGGACATCCATGGAAACTGGGCAAAAGTGTGGTTAGTAAAGGTGTTAGAGCTGGGTTCTTTACTTTTAGAGTAGTGAATGAGTGGAATGCGCTCCCTGAGTCTGTAGTGGATGCTGTGACAGTGAATGAGTTTAAGGCGAGGTATGATAGATACTGTATGAATGTCAGATAGTTGTGATGAATATGATTTGGGGCCTCCCTCGATGAGTCTAATGACTCCCTGGAGTTGCCCGTAATAATAGTAATAATAGTAATAACTTGACATTGTCAGAATTCAGGAATGCGACACCAGAACTAATCTCAGGTGGTATGGTCACTTAAACAGAATGGGAGAGGATAGATTAGCAAAACAAAGTGTTCTCTACTAGGTTGGCAGGAAAAAGACCAGAGGAAGACCAAGATAGGTAAAAAGTACCTTAGAAGATAGAAATATAAGATCTGATCATGTTGGGTAACAGGTTGATCTGGAGGAAAATTATAGATGGGAAGTTAGTAATGATGTAAATTTTTCATGCAGTGCTATCATATCTTGTACACCCCTTGAGGGTACGTGGCAGGAATTTGATGATGATGATATTTAAATGTTTGGCATCTAATGCTGTTTGCAAAGACTAACAAAATTTTCTCTCCATTGTATCATAGTAATGGTTCTAATTTTTCTCATAAAACTTGATGTCTCATTTATGAAGCATTTTGTGGGTCAGTTGAAAAGAGCTCATGTGATGACAAAGCTCAAGCTTCACTCTTATGATATTCAATACCTCGAAGATGTTTTTCAATATGTTGCTCAATATTGAAAAACGTGTGTGTGTGTGTGTGTGTCTGTGAATTGATATAATTCACAGACACACACACAGAATTACAGAGAATTACATACACACAGAATTACAGAGTCTGTGAATTGATATAATTCACAGACACACACACACACACACACACACAGGCTTCATGTAAATTACCTTAATGTGTGAATTGTGACGGATTATGAAAGGGGTCATTACCCAGACTCATTTTGACCTTTACTAAGGGCTCATCAGTGGTAGATAGACCACGGAAGAAATTAAGGCTGAATCAATGCACAAGTTACACATGTTCCATATACAATTAGTAAAATTGAGTATTGACACATTATTAAAATTTTCTGGATCAGAGATAGCTGAAGAAAGATTTTTACTTAGTTATATAAGTGTATTAAATATATATATATATATATATATATATTTGGAATATTATGAAAAAGCTTTAATGACTGATACCGAGAGATAAAAAGATGACATGATATATTTGAAAAGATACTACTAGTACACTAGTTTCGTTGAATTGATCAACATCTTCAGGTATCACAATCAAAGAAGTATATAAAGAATTACAGAGTCTTAAAATTGTAATAACAGAACAAGTACAAAAAGACAGTAGCATGTTTGTTTGGAACTCAAGCTCGCATCTTGTTTTCAAACACGCTACTGCCTTTTTGTACTTGTTCTGTTATTACAATTTTAAGTCTCTGTAATTCCTTATATACCTCTTTGATTGTGATACCTGAAGATGTTGATCAATTCAACAAAACTAGTGTACTAGCAGTATCTTTTCAAATATATCATGTCATCTTTTTATCTCTCAGTGTCAGTCATTAAAGCTTTTTCATATATATATATATATATATATATATATATATATACTATGAGAATTCATTTTTACTCAGTTGGAATATTATGGAAAAGCATTAATGACTGTTACCGAGAGATAAAAAGATGACAAGATATATTTATAAAAATACTACTAGTTTACTAGTTTCGTTGAATAGATCAACATCCTCAGGTATCACAATCAAAGAAGTATATAAAAAAATTACAGAGACTTAAAATTGTAATAATAGAACAAGTATAAAAAGACAGTAGCGTGTTTGAAAAACAAATGCGAGTATGAGTTCCAAACAAACGTATACTACGCACTGTTGCGAGTGCGCCAGTGCTGAACATAAGCAACGTGTACGTCAGAGAGATTGTAACTCAGGCTGTTGTTGATATGAGAGGAATATAGAGAAATTTCCCTGGATTCGACAATCTTTCTTTCAAGTTCATCGTAGCACACATGGATGTTAGAAGTTTGAGTCAAGTTTACAATGTGTTGGCAGCCTTCGTCTGAGTTAGCTGAAAAGAGAACGTGGCTAGAGAGAGCGCTAGCTCTAGTCCTGTTATAGGAGATATCTCTACGGTGTTCATCCAAACGTAGAAGGATGGATTTAGCAGTCTGTCCATAGTATGGCTTTCCACAATCACACAAAATCTTGTACACTCCTGGAAACTGAGTAGGAAGATGTTTCTGTTTATGTTTGCTAAGTAATGAACGAAGTTTTGGAAGTGTAGTGAAGCAAGTTTTGAAGTTAAATTTCTTGAGGATCTTGGCCAGTTTTTGTGAAAGAGAGCTGATGTAAGGCAAGGAGATGAAGGCTCTTGGGGAAGAGGGAGCTTCAGAAGTAGTTGAGTGCCTGGGGGAAAGAAATTTGTCAATTTTCTTTGGAGAGAAACCATTGTTGATAAAAGTTTTTTTAGGAAAAAGGAGTTCATTTTCAATTTCTCTTTCTTCTTTAAATTAGCATTAAAAATTTAAAGAGCATTAAAATCTCAATTTTTAGAAAGCCTACTCATACTGATAGATACCTTCATGCTTCCTCCCATCACTATCCCCCACAAAAATGTGGTATTATTTCCACCTTAGCTCACTGAGCCAAATCATTACTTACAGAAGAAAGAGAAATTGAAAATGAACTCCTTTTTCTTAAAAAAAACTTTTATCAACAATGGTTTCTCTCCAAAGAAAATTGACAAATTTCTTTCCGCCAGGCACTCAACTACTTCTGAAGCTCCCTCTTCCCCAAGAGCCTTCATCTCCTTGCCTTACATCAGCTCTCTTTCACCAAAACTGGCCAAGATTCTCAAGAAATTTAACTTCAAAACTTGCTTCACTACGCTTCCAAAACTTCGTTCATTACTTAGCAAACATAAACAGAAACATCTTCCTACTCAGTTTCCAGGAGTGTACAAGATTTTGTGTGATTGTGGAAAGCCATACCATGGACAGACTGCTAAATCCATCCTTCTATGTTTGGATGAACACCATACAGATATCTCCTATAACAGGACTAGAGCTAGCGCTCTCTCTAGCCATGTTCTCTTTTCAGCTAACTCAGCCGAAGGCCGCCAACACATTGTAAACTTGACTCAAACTTCTAACATCCATGTGTGCTACGATGAACTCGAAAGAAAGATTGTCGAATCCAGGGAAATTTCTCTAGATTCCTCTCATATCAACAACAGCCTGAGTTACAATCTCTCTGATGCACACGTTGCTTCTGTTCAGTACTGGCGCACTCGCGATAGCGTGTAGCATACATTTGTTTGGAACTCATACTCGCATTTGTTTTTCAAACACGCTACTATCTTTTTATACTTGGTCTGTTATTACAATTTTAAGTCTCTGTAATTTTTTTATATACTTCTTTGATTGCGATACCTGAGGATGTTGATCTATTCAACGAAACTAGTAAATTAGTAGTATCTTTTTAAATATATCTTGTCATCTTTTTATCTCTCGGTAACAGTCATTAAAGCTTTTCCATATATATATATATATACAATATATACAAGGGTGATCTGAAAAGTTCTTGGCTTAACAATGAAAAAAAGAATTTATAATTTTAAACTTATTTATATTTTTCAACATAATCTCCCTTAAGACTAATACATTTATTCCAACAATGCTCCAGCGCCATTATCCTGTCCCTGCAGTGGTTCTCAGTAAGATCTGCAAAATACCCCTCTACAGCTGCAGTCACCTCTTGATTTGAATAAAAATGCTGACCAGCAAGGAAGAGTTTTAGTTTGGGGAAGAGATAGAAGTCAGAGGGAGCCAAGTCTGGGGAACAGGGTGGATATTCCAACAATTCATAGTGCAGAACCCTTAATTTTCAAATTGCCAAAACACCTTTGTGGGCAGGTGCATTGTCCTGATGAAAGATTTTTTCTTTTGCAAACCAAGTCTTTTCTCACAAATTTTTTTTTCTCTAGTCTGGTTAAAAAATCGGAATAATATTCGGTAATATTGTTTTACCCTTTTCAAGATAATTAATAAACAAAATGCCTTTAGCATCCCAAAACACTGATGCCATGACCTTTCCTGCTTATGAAACCAACTTTGTCTTCTTTGGTGCTGAACACCAGCTTCTGTCCACTGTTTTGACTGCTGTTTGGAATCTATTTAATGGTGAATCCAAGTCTCATCCATAATAATAAATCAATGCACAAAATCAGTTTTATTTTTGTTAAAATGCTGCAAGCACTGTTCAGAGATTTTCATGCGAGTGAGTTTTTGATCTGCTGTGAGCAAGCACAGCACCCATCTTGCACAAAGCTTTTTCATTTGCAATTCTTCGTGCAAAATATATCCTACATGTTCTTTTGAAATGCGTATAGTCTCAGCAATTTCATGCACTTTGACTCGCCGATCATCCAATACCATATCGTGCACTTGATCAATGATTTCTGGTGTTCTTACACTTTCTGGACGTCCTTCACGTGGATCATCTGCAAGGCTGGTACGGCCACTTTTAAACTCAGCAGCCCATTTATTAATTGTCGTAAACAAAGGAGAAGAGTATCCATAAACTTTTATGAACTTCGAATGAATTTCTTTTGCCATTAAACCTTCTTTTACAAAGAATTTTATTAACTGCACAATACTCAATTTTATCCATTTCAAGGGATACAGACAACACTTTTGCTTCAGACAGCTGTATAAAACAAACTACTTGATAGAATGACTTGCAATTTCACATGGATGCTAATGACAGATGTACCAACTTAGAATAAAAAAAATCTTGCCGATAGTGTTGCCACCTATGGTCGAGGCCGAGAACTTTTCAGACCACCCTCGTGTATATGTATGTGTATATATATATATATATTTTTTTTTTTAAATTTTTTTTTTTTTTTTATTTTACTTAACAAGAAATTCTTGTTTTAATCCTTACTGGTGTAAGCAAACAAAATTTGCACATAAAGCATCTCCATGACTGCACTATTTACTTCACTATTAAGAAAGCTGATGAGTCAGAAGCTACCTCTACATACACAAGCAGGCTAGTCATGAAAATACCTTGCAAACTTACTTGATAACCCATGGATGATGATTAAAACAAGAATATAATTTCTTTTCAAGCAAAATATTCTTTATAACCAAGTGAAAAAAATTCCTACACATTTCTCTGATACAGAGTGTTTAAATAATACATCATTACTTATATATGGAAAAAATATGAATTCTACAGTACTTCAACCCTAATATCTTCCTGGTTCTAGCTCCCACCAGAGATATTTCAATAATGTTGATATCTGGGAAATGTGCTGAAGGGCTTCTCCTGGTCTCCAACAAGGTAGGCCTATACCTGCTGGAAGCCCTGCCCTGTTGCTGTGCTGAAAGGGTGAAGCAAAGAGATTTGTAAGTTTTTTTTTATTATTTTATTTTTTAGTTAAGAGAGCAACCTTTTTAGGTGAGTTGTGAGTTTTTGGAACCAAGAGAATACCGAATCAATGAAATCCTCAATAAAGGTTGAAACTGGTCCGGGTAGTTACCATTGCCATAATTTACAGCATGCGAAATATAACACATTTTGTCTCACTACTTCCAAAAGGAAATGTGCTTTACAATATTCTAATATAATTTATGTGAGGTCTACATACAAAGCCTCTATATATACAAATGGACTGGTCATGAAGATATTCATCACACAAACTTTGTTGGCTTACACTTCAGTAAGGATTAAAACAAGAATATGACTTAAGTATAAATAGCTAATAAGCTTCATTTCGGCAATGAAAACATTACTAAAATTAAGGGGATATTAAATCCCACATAGTTTTAAAACTGAATAAGAAACTCAATGATAGGAATCAGAGAGTTTATTCGGCAAGAAACTCTCTGATTCCTATCATTGAGTTTCTTATTCGGTTTTAAAACTATGTGGGATTTAATATCCCCTTAATTTTAGTAATACAAGAATATGATTTCATGTCAAGTATAATATACTTAAATCAAGTGAAAATGGCAAATGGGAAACCTTGTTTCTATCAGAGTTTATTTCTGACTTGAACAGAAACTTCAGCCATATTCTCGGCCTAAACTGACTTTCATTACCAATACAGAAAATCATGAACAAATCCAAATACAAACACAGAAAACTGTCTCTTGTACGAATGGCAGTTGCCCTTGGTTTCTTTTGAACATTGTGGTGCAACTTCTAACCATTTATTTCACTCCTCACATCCATACACCACTGCTAACCTCTCAGTATTTTCTCCTCCAATTCCTGCACAGATGACCAATGCAATTCACACCTCCTACCACATCAAAAATGGTTCAACTTCTGGTATCTTTCAGTTGTAAAACATCCTAAAAATACTGAGTGGTCTAGATATAAAAAAAAAGAGAGAAAGTTCCTACTCAACTGTGATTGTGTGTGTGTGTGTGTGTAGTGAGTGAGAGAAAGTCATTAATAGTAAACTTCACAACTGGAGGTGGCCAGTCAATCAGAGAAGCTCAACTAATCTATACAATACACATGCACAGGCCATGAAAAGGTCTATCTGAGTGCAAATCAGTAATTTTAACATTTCCAGGACATCTGATTAGATCAAGAATAAATAATACATACTCAACAAACAACAGCCACATGGTGTTTCTGACTTAGAGGAAACTATACCATTCAGTGCATGCTATAGTGGAATGCTGCATCTGTTAAGATTTTCCTACCAATGCAGGAACCTTAAAGTGCTGTTCTTTCACTTACCCTCTTTCTCAGTGCTTCAGTCTTACAACTGTAATTTTTTATTCATTTGCTCATAATAGACTTGCTCATTTTTTTAATGAAAATGTACATATATTGAATAAGGTAAAAAGAAAAAAAATTAAGTATCATCTATTTCTACAAAGTTCAATACCTACTGGATCTGCAATTATATCCATTGCTGGAAGGAATAATGAACCTGTAAGAATTTCTCTAACAAGACTGCATGCACTTCTGAAATAATAAAAAATAAAATTTAATAGATATTATTTCTGGAAAATTTTCCATGTTACTCCTCTAAATAAATATTAATTTTTATGGCTATTGTGCCTATTTTTGTTTAGGATTACCCCTTTTTGTGATGACATAGGCTTTATACTCAATTTTTAGGGTATTACTGATGTTTTAAAGATACAGATATATGAAGAAGATAAGGAAGGAATAATTTTGGACATACCTTTATAGGATGTTCCTGGTTTGTCATCTTATTGAGTAGCATCTGGCAATATGACTGAGATGAAAGGAAGAGGTGGGGATGGAAATGTGGAGATAAAGAGATGTGGGAGAATTGCAGGTCAGACACAAAGTATGTGAAATTTAAAAGTCAGGTTTAAGGGTGGGCAGTGAATACTTTGGAAAGAAGGTGAAAGATAGAAATTTTTTGGGAAAAGGAGAATGATAAAATATGAGGTAAACAAGATTAGGGGTAGGAGTAATAGGGTGTGAGCCGTTTTGACTGTGTGCGTCTTCAGAGCTCATGGGAAAAGTGGAGGCTATGTCATGTCGGCTTGGTGGTTTTTGTCTTGGGTGTATCTGTGTTGTTTTCTATTGGTCAGAGTCATGACTTAATTTTTATGTTTTGGAGCTTCCAACTCTCAAAGCTTATATACGGGCAGTGAACGTTGAGTTTTTGTCACATTTTATGGCTATCATTTCCAATATTGTAAGCATTGTTTCATTTTCCTGTATGTTTACTATTACGGCTTTGTCGATTTGCGGGTCATGCTTTTGTTTGAGAGCATGGACTGCTATTTCTGTTTTTCCTGTATTTTGTTTTTCTTTTGATCATTATGTTTCTTATTGCTTAGAACTGCTATGTCGCAGTCAGAACATCTAAGCAATAAGAAATCCAGAGCATTCCAGAACATCTAAGCAATAAGAAGCATGATAACCAAAAGAAGAACAGAATACAAAATACAGGAAAAACAGAAATAGCAATTCACGCTCTTGAACAGAAGCATACCCTGCAAATCAACAAAGCCATAATAGTAGACATATAGTAAAATGAAACAATGCTTAGAATATCAGAAACAATAGCCATAAAATGTGACAAAACTGAATAAACATTCACTGCTCCTATATAATCTCCAAGAGTTGGAAGCTCCAAAACATAAAAATTAGGTCAAGACTCTGAATAGAAAACAACACAGATACACCCAAGACAAAAACACCAAGCCAACATGACATAGCCTCCACTTTTCCCACGAGCTCCGAAGACAACACACAGTCAAAATGGCTCACACCCCGTTACTCCCACTCCTAATCTTGTTTTCATCATATTCTATCCTTCTCCTTTCTAACTTTCAGCTTCTTCCCAAAGAATTCACCGCGCCCTCTTAAATCCAGGGTTTTAAATTTCACATACCTTGTGTCTGACCCACAATTCTCCCACATCACTCTATTTCCACATTTCCACCACCCCTTCCTTTCAGTCATACTCAAGTAATATCGCCATATGCTGGATGCCACTCAACCAGGAACATCCTACAAAGATATGTCCAAAATTATTCTTCCCTTATATTCTTCATATATCTATATCTTTAAAACATGAGTGATGCCCTAAAAATTGAGTACAATGCCAATGACATCATAAAAAGAGGTAGTACCCCTAAAGAAAAATAGGCAAAATAGCCATAAATAAGAAAATTTAATAGAATAAATGAAGGACAAACGTATTCAAGTTTTTTTTTTTTCATTTGTAATGATTCCAACAAATATCCTACAAAATGTATTTATATAAACAGAAGTGATTAAAACTACATTTTTAATCACTTTATTTTTTTTTGGTATTTCAATTGCTTCTTTTACTGTTTTCTCTGGCAAAGACTTTGTAATTATAATTGAATTATTTGAGATAAAACAACATATACATTCAATGAGGCAGTCACGATGAATAGAACAAAAGAAAATTGATTTTTTTTTTTTTTTTTTTTTGTAAAAGTGTGTTTAAAAGAACAAGATCTCATTTTAGTAGACTGATGAAGTAATAGAAATAGACTTAGTAGACTACAGAGAAGATGTAATTTGCAGAGTCTGGTGGAGAGAAGGAAGAGGGGAGATATGATAGAGACCTACAAGTTGGTAAGGGGTTGTTATAAGATCAATGGTGGAGAAGTTCTACAGAGAATAGTGGGAGATCAGGGGAGAACCAGAGGTCATCCCTGGAAACTGTATAAAGAGGGTGTGAGTAGGGGAGTGAGAGGCAGGTTTTTTTCGTGCAGAGTTGTGAATGACTGGAATGCCTTGCCTGAGAGTGTGGTGTCTGCAAGGAGTTTGAGTGTGTTCAAGGCATGGTATGATGAGATGTGTGTGTGATAAAAGGACCTCCCAGATGAGTCTTTGACTCCATGAGGTCTTGTTTAATAATAATAATAAAGTTTTTTAGTTTTATTAAACAGGGTGGCCATAAAATAACTTTCCCTCTTTGGAGGCATCTGTAGCTAAAACCAATAAATGGAATGAGACCAAATTTTATATTGAGACTTTTGAAGGCATGGAAAGATGATTTCCACAAAAAAAATATTTAGTACCAAACGTTGCCGATAGGGGAAATTTTGGCACTGGTGGAACTGAAAACAAGCGGGTAATTACATCAAAGGCAGATAAAATGGAATAATAACATTTCGACGGTGTAAGTGACAGCCGCGTCACTCATTCCAGCAGGATATGTGGTACGTTACAATGATAATAAGAATAATAATAAATTAAACTAAAACAACAACTTGCGAGTGACACAGAAATTAATGCAGTGATTGAACTCACAGGAAATAATCTTTTATTCATCTTCTTGACTGCTTTTCGTCCTCTGCCAGGCCTAACTCCTAGTGATTCAGTTTCTTCAAACTTCTTAATCATAGCTCTCAGTGCTACTGCTGACACAGGACCTGTATGCAGGTTATGAAGCCTTCTAATTTCCCAGAGGGCCGCTACAGCATTGCACTGTTTAAGGTAAAACAACTTAACAAGTAAAGCATGCTGAGGCAAGGTAGGATGCATACTGAGCACAATTCATCTGTCATTCGAATAACTGCCTGAACATTCCTAATCCCTTTTTAAGTGGAATTGGTGGCACTGTTGTCATGTACGCACAGTAAAATTTTCATAATCCTTTTTACCTGCGTTTACTGCAAATATTTGACTGCTTTCGGCTCTGCAGCACCAAATTACCCCTATTGGCAACTTTTGGTACTAAATCTTTGTTTCGCAGAATGCATCTCCCCATGCCTTCGAAAGTCTCAATATAAAATGTGGTCTCATTCCATGCATTAGTTTTAGCTACAGATACCTCCAAAGAGGGAAAGTTAATTTATGGTCACCCCCTGCATGTACATTTACATAAAATCATCTTGCATTACAGTTTAAATCAAATCTAAATCCCAAATTGCCAGCTCATCCTTGTTCTTTCAGTATCCAGGTCAATACCTAACAGAGTGCACCACAAGTAGGTAAGAAATGGACATTAGGTCAGAACCCTTAAGCACCCCACACATATAGAAATGTTTTGGGAAAATGTAGAGAAAAGAGCAAACCAAATAAAAAAAAAAATGATAAGTACCTGTTGGATTTCTGTTCAGAATATGGATTACTTATTACTAACAGCATGTTCCAACATAAAAATGTGCACAAATTCACTCGGAGAGAAGATGAAAGAAATAAGAAAAGTCTTATTGACCATGTTATTATTTTCCTACTGGTTCAGGACACAAGAGTATAAAGAGGATTTGAAATTGGAAGTGATCGGTACTCAGTTTTGAGTAGGATAAAACTGAATTTCATACTGAAAAGGAGTGTGTGTAAGAAAGTCTCAAAGAATCAAAGTGGAGAAGTTTTCAGCAGTGAATTGTAGAAAACTGGAGATTCAGTAACAAATCCTTAAGAAAACATTGATTGATTGATTCAACAAGAGAAGCATGTGGTAAGGTTGTCTGCAATGATACAAAAATCAGAACTCCATGGTGGACACAAGAAGTTTAAGAGGCAGTCAAGGAAAAGCAGAAAGCATATCTATCAAAAGTTCCTAGCAAGTAAGTTACAACTTGTGATCTTAGAGAATACAGACAAAAATGTAAGAAGGCATATCACTCTGTAAAACTAGCTAAACAAAAATCAGAGGACTCTGGGAATAACATAAAAAATAAATATCAGGAAAATATTCTGCAGTTGTCAGGGGGGAGCAGAGCCCCCTAGTACATATATATGTTTTACTTTGGTCTCAAGGCAATAATTTCCTGTATTTTAAAAATAATTCAGTTTAAAGGCATTCCACTAATCAGATATGAACGGTTGGGAATTTTCATAACATTTGATACAAATATAGAGATGTTTTAACAAACCTGAGCATCTGATAGGATACAACAAGTATGTACACATAATATATGTTTTTATTATTATTATTGTTAACATTTGACCTCCATGGAGGCAGAGACTCATCGTGGAAAGTACTCGCAATTGAATACAATGCTCATCCAACTGTCTTAAACTGATTCAACATGTCCACATCCACAACACACTCAGGCAATGCATTCCACTCACCAACCACCTCCATGCAAAGAACCTGTGTCTCACTCCTTTGCTCACACCCTCCTTATACAGTTTCCAGCAATGGCCTCTTGTTCTACTCCACTCTCCCATTCTATGAAAAATCTCTTCCAATGTAAAAATTTTTCCATAAAAACGTAGTTTTTTCTGTTTGTTTGAGTTAAAACCCAATGTCATGAATTATCAAAACATTTGGTTATGAATCTTGTAGAATCTAAAGTAAAGTTATAAGTTCACAACGAATCCTGCTAGTTGCAGCACAAATTTATATTGCAGGTATACACACACGCGTGCATACACACACAATATAAATTGACAGAGTAGTTCTGCAACACACATTCCTTAATGTTAACGATCATAGTGGAGAATTTATGGAGACAAAAACACACATTAGAGTAATTACTTCACTTATAATTAAAAAAATAACACTCAACATTTCGAATTCTGTATTGAAGTCATCATCAGGAAAACAAACACATGCACAAGACACAAGCTACATGACACTACACAAAAGTAAGATAAATCTAAATGCTTTGTTAATCATTTATCCTAGCCTGACCTCTGGTGGGGAAAAAATACTAAATTAAACATATACAAAAATTTAAATTAACAAAATAAAATAAAATTTTTATACATTATTATTTGACACTTCCAGGGAGTCCTAAGACTCATTGAGGGAGGGCACCTACTCTACAACTCTCCATCTCCACCACTCAACCTCATCCACAAGCCGCCTCATCTACACCATCATCATCTACTGTCCGCCATCACCACTATTATTTTCACAGACAATAACAAACGTCCATGCCCATGGCGGGATTCGAACCTGCAGCCTTCTGGCTAGAGAGCAGATACGCTAACCACTCAGCCAACCAGGCTGGCATATAAGTTATATCAGTATTATACATATCAGTATAATAATATACAGATGATTAAAAAATCTCAAAATAAATAAAAATAAAGTTTTATAGTGGAACTACATAACAAATTTCAACAATCCTCTTATAATAAGGTTTTCTTATGTTGGGGTTGTTCTGGATGCTATATGGTGTAAGATAGGTCTTCCAGATTCTTGGAATTATTAATCCATCATTCTTGTTTAGATTCTGATGATGTTTCAGATCTTACAGGCTTCTTTGAACTTTCTTTCAAACTAGGTTTTGGTGCAGTGTAGGGACTTGGTGCCTTTCCAGTTGATTCTGTGACAAGTTTGGAGTGTATGGTCTGAGAGGACTGTTTAACCATAGTGGAGGAATTTAATGTGCTGTTCATGTTTGTCTTTTCTTATTGGGATAGTGCACCCTGTTTCCTCCTATGTAGGGTGGTTGCAGAAACCCCTGTGTAGGTAAAGTAGAGAAGTGGATTCTTGGATGTGCTAACTATATTTTTTAATTTTTTTGACATGTAGAGGCTACATTAATGTTGTATTTAAGTAGCATTCTGTTTTTTTCTGATATGCTCCTAATATATGGTATGGCTATGGCATTCTTGTAATTTTTTTTGCTTTTAATGATATTTTTTTGGAGGATCTTGTGAACTTTTTTTTTTCTTTGCTCAAAGTCTTCCATGTAAAAGTTAGCTACGGATGGGGAGTGATTAACTACATTAACTACGTAAACTACAACATATGGGAATGGATATAGGGTTGGTGAGATGGATAGCTGGGTGGTTGATGGAGAGATATCAAAGAGTAGTTTATTCAGGAGTAGAGTCGAAAAAACGGCCTGTGACTAGTGGTGTACCACAGGGTTCTGTTCTTGGACCACTGCAGTTTAATCTGTTCATTAACGATATAGGGAATGGTCTAAGTGGGACAGTTCATTTGTTCGCTGATGATGCAAAGTTGGGTAGGGCGATAGTGAATGCAGAAGATGTCAAAGTCTTGCAAGATGACTTAGATAGATTGGAGTTCTGGACTAAGGAGAATGGATGTCAATTTAATGTGACAAAATGTAAGGTTATGCATTTCGGAGTGAAAAGATTAGCAGCAGTATACCACATTGGTGGAACTGTACTCCAAGAGATTGATGAGGCCAGGGACTTGGGAGTGTTGGTGGACAGGGAGATGAAGTTAGGGGGCACATTGCGAAAGTAGCTAAATCAGCTCATCAACTCACTTGGTTGTTGAAAAATACCTTGACGAGTAGAGAAAAACAAGTTATTGTACCTCTGTACCGAGCCCTGATAAGACCTCATCTCGACTACTGTGCCCAGATTTGGTCACCTCGGTTCCTTCTTGATGGGGAGGAGGTTGAGAGGATCCGGAGGCGAGTGACTAAGATGATAGCAGGTCTATGGAATGCACCATATGAGAACAGGTTGAAGATTTGTGGGTTGCAGAAACTAGTTGATAGGCGAAAAAGGGGAGATATGATTGAGACATTCAAATTGCTAAAAGGATTCTATAGGATTAATTCAGATGATATTTTTGAGATCAGAACTGGTGGTGGGAGAACTAGGGGACACCCATGGAAGCTGGGCAAGAGCGTGGTTAGCAGGGGTGTTAGAGCTGGGTTCTTTACTTTTAGAGTGGTAAATGAGTGGAATAAGCTGCCAGAGTCTGTTGTGGGTGCTATGACAGTGAGCGAGTTCAAGGCAAGGTATGATAGATACTGTGAGAATGTTGAACAGGTGTGTGAACATGATGTTTAGGGCCTCCCTCGATGAGTCTAAGGACTCCTGGAGTAGCCCGTGGTAATAATAATACTAATAATAATAATAATTAGCCCATGGCACACACCATGTTTTTGCAGGCAGAAATTATTTTGCCACACAAAATACCCAGAGTGAAGTACGTGGGTACAGAGAACTGTGATATCGGGCAGAAATACATTCTATATGAGAAGAATAGTATCAGTGATCGGGATATTAGTGAAAACAGCAGTTATGTCAAGGCTGACTAATAAATCTTCATCGCTGAGTGTGATGTTTCTAATTTTGTTTGTTAAGTGTGTATTTTTTTTATGTAGGAGGGGGAATGACCTACCATCTCCTTGAGTGTAGCCACTAGTTTCTTGGCTAAGTGATAATTGAGGCTGTCAAATCCTGAACTATTTTGATAGTGGTGTGTTTGTTTTGTGTATTTTAGGCAAGGCATAAATTCTGGGAGCACAGGTATAATGTAGTAATAGCTTTTTGTTTCTTCTGGCCATGTGATCACCGACTTAATTCTATTGTTTTTTTGATGCAGTTTGTAAGGTTGTAGTTAACCAATTGGTATGTGTTGTGGTCGGATACCAACTGGTTAATTTTTTCAAGTTATGCTGTCTGATCAAGAATGACAGTAGCATTGCCTTTATCTGCTTTAATAATAATGATATCTTGGATATTTCTTTAAGATTTAAGGGCTATTTTCTGCTTTGGTTATACTGCAACTTAGCTGTTTATTAGAATTTAGTATGTTCAATGATTTCATCCATATTTTATCGGCTTATTAGAGGGGGGGGGGGATTTTAGACCTCTTTCAATGTGGTATATGAAGTCTAGTATGTTTACTGAGTTTGGTGTGATAGCATAGTTTAAGCCTTTTTTGAAGAAGCGAGAGTTCACCTTCGTTAAGGTTGTAGCTGGATGTTGATAACTTGGCTGTGATCCACTGGTGGTTATTTACTCTTTACTTCACTTGTTTGCAACTGGCTGTTCCTTATGTCGCTGGTTTATGATTAGCTGCTCTTCGGGAATTGCGTCTGGATTGTCTGTTGCTTGCTTGCTGTTTCAGTCTTTGGAACTTTGCTATTAGTTTTTCTTTGTTTTTACATAACATGTAGATTGCAGAGTTGTCTGTGACCCCCTCCAGAATATCCCAAATTTTGATAGATAGATTTTTTATTGCAAGCTTCATATTCTAGTACGAAATATTACAATCTAGGTTACAATATGCATCAAGTTACAAAAAAGATATGAAATGCATTATCGTTATATACACATATTATTATAATATAATAGCATAATAAAATCACAGGAAGCATGCTAAAATGTACAGAGAAAGTTGCATAACATTAATTAGGAACAAAATAAAAGAAAGTAATTTTTTTTAAATTTTACACCTGAAACAGAATATTTTTAATACCAATATGCAAAAACCAATCATTTATATTACTGTTGGAAGTTTTTTTATTTATACTATTATTTTGAACAGAGATCTCTCATTTCTGCACGAAAATAAATATTCTTTCATTCAAGTTTTTTATTTGTTTAGGTTAGTTTCATTTCTTATTGTTAAAGGTAGTGTGCTGAATATTTTTGGTGCTAAATTAGTATAATGTTTGTGTATTGCTTCTTTATTTGCTTTAGAAATATATTTGATTAACATGATTAAATAATGATGTTAAGCAAGATTTTCCTGTACCTTGTATTCCTATGACTTCTAATTTTTTTTATTAAAATTTGATGTGATACAGTGTAAAAAGCTTTGTGTATATCTAAAAATGCTGCTAACGTTAGTTTATGTTCATCTAGGAAGGTATAAACTGTGTTTGTGAAGTTGAGTAAAGCATGTTCTCTGCTAAACTTTTGCCTGAACCCAAATTGATTCTTTGAAAAGTTGTTTTTGACCAAAAATTTCTCTAATATTTTCAAAAAGACCGGTAGAAAAGAGATTGGTCTGTAATTTTTCAAGTTATTTCTGTTTCCCTTTTTGTAAATAGGTACAACTATGACCTTAAAATCCGATGGAAATGTGAATGTTTCCGATAGAGTTAAAAATGTACATTAGAGGTTCCATAATGTACATTTGGCATTCTTTCACAATGCTAGTGTTAATACCATCATATCCTGAAATTCTGGTTGTTTTTAGGCAAGCTATAAAACTTTTGATTTCGTTTTCACAAGTGGGGAAAAGATATATGGAGTTATCAATTAATTCTCTTGGAAGTGCAATTCTGAGGGGTAGTTTTAGCATTTTTTAGAATGCTTCACTGACTGTGGCAAAGTGATTATAGAATTCTTCAGCTAATACTCTATCTCCATTTTCTCTATTCCTATCGATATCTTGAAGTAGTGGGAGGGTTTGTTTGTGTATATCTTTGCTGATTAATTTATATACAAACTTCCATTGTTTTCTGATGTTTCCTTGGTATTTTAGGAATTAATTTCTTAGTATTCATTTTTATTTTCTTTTATTTATGGCGTATTAGATTTCTAAAGCACTTGAAACTGTGTTCATAATATTGATTGTGCAGGTATTTTTTAAACTTTTATACACTTTATCTCTAATTTTTATGTAGTTGTAGAATGGAGTTTCTGTCTGTCTATGTAGTGTCTGATTTCCTATGTAATCAATGGCTTTGTTTCTTTCATTCTGTCTACCATTTTAACTTTAATTGAGTCTTGTATTTTATTATTTAGTATCAGAATAAATTTATGATACAAGGTGTCAATATTTGTTTTCATCGTTATCTCTTCCCAAGAGACAGTGCTCAAGTTACGCTTCAATACTCTATAGTCAATTGTTGTGTAGAGCAGCGCTTCCCAAACTGTGGGCCGTGGCCCCCTTGGGGGCCGTAGGTTTTGTTGAGGGGGGGCCGTGAAATAATGAAAATAAATTTAAAATGTTTTAAGACTAAGTAAATTTTTTTATTTTAAAAGAAACGTATTTAACTTATTATTTATTATTTCTTTTTTGTTATTTTATATATATTTTAATATCAAGAACTGTTGATATTGACTTTATATACATATCAAAACTCATTTTATATTATCACTGTCATCAGAGCTAGTTTTCTGTTACCAATAAAAGTTTCGCATATACTTCACACATGAAAAAAAGCTTAAACAAGTTCATGTGGGGAGATAGTAACTCGCTTGCAGTGAACATGCCCTCCCTAACAGCCACTATACTGCAGAGGCAATAAAAACAAGTGCTTTTATTATGCCAGTGAATAAGGTATGAGGAGTCTGTGTAATATATTTCTCAACAAATAGTGCAATTAGAGACAACTGGGATAAAAACACACTAATTAATGAATCGCATGTCCCCTCATACAGAAACTATGCTGTATAGGCTGAAACAAAACCATATGTTGCATGGGCAACACAGTATCTAACTAAAAACTATTGTTATTAATTAGATGTGTGTGAGTTCGATTTCCCAAGGCAGCAATAAAATTCAACCGAACGTGTTAAAATTCATAAAATGTTAAAACTAAGTAATATATATAGATATAATGAATGTTATGGCAGTTTCACATATGGAATTCGGTTGAAGAGAGTTAGCATTTCAACTCAATTGTCAGTTATGCTTTTATCTTTCGGTTGCGCGATCTTTTGTTAATACCGCACCAATCATATGCACGTTTTAATAACCTGCCTTTACTGTCTGTTTTGCGTTAGGCTTAATTACCTTAAAGGGAGAAAAGTCACAAAAGAGAAAAATGTTCCTGGTCCGGGGATTCCCTTATTCAGGTAATATTCACTAATTTCATGTTATCAGTCTGTGGTGTGCCAGTATCGGTAAGTGGTGATATTATTTAATCTATTCTACATTAAAAAATTTAACCCTGAGATGGATAAGTGGCTGATAAAAAATATAAAAAAATTCCCGCGAACAATCAGAAGCAGAAACAGACTCAAAAAAAAGGACAGTATTTCATATTTTACCAGAACAGCCCGCATCGTCTTCAGAACCAAACGGTAAGAGGCAAAAAATTTAATATAAGCAATTGATTTTTGCAATATTCGCTGTGTATGTTTTGTATTGAATATAAATACAATAAATATTATAATAATATATCTCTCTATTACGATTTTGTTTCGGGGGGGGGGGGGGTGAAATATTTTAATTTTTGCAAAGGGGGCCCTGACATCCAGAAGTTTGGGAAGCACTGGTGTAGAGGATGTTTTCGGTTATACTATCTCTCTGCTGTACTTGCAAATGCACTTTGATACTAATTCGAAAGTGATCTGCAAGAGGTTGGCACAGAACTGCTGCTGCTGCTTGGATTTTTGTTTCCACTTGAAGTTGTTTCCACTTTTTTTCAAGTGGAAACATTTTTGTTTCCACTTGAATACATGATCTAGGCACATTCTACTCCACTGAATTCTCTCATGGGGATGTCAATATATTGTTCAAGTCCTGCATTGCAAGTAAATCTAGATAATCTTGAGAGGAGTCACTATTCATATCCCCAATTATGAAAATATTGTCACTTCTGATCTCATCTAGACTACACTCGAGTTCTTGTATAAAGTCGGACTCTGAGTAGGAATGCGACCTATGTCAGCCATAGCATATATATATATTATTCACTACACTTCCAAAAATCCACTCGCTAGTAAGCCATCCAAAGCCTCATCATCATAATCTGAAATATCCTGGCGTATATAAGATATGTGTGATTGCAATATCCCTCATTTTGGTCAAACAAATATATCTATTGAATTACGTATGGAGGAATACAAGAGAGACATCTCTCACAAAAGAACACATGCCAGTGCCTAGTCTAGTCATGTTCTTTTCTCGAACAATCCTGATGATGAACACCAGGGTCATTCAGTCTGCTGGGATAGATCCGAAAACATCTTTCATTGCCATGATGAGTTTGAAAGAAAAATTGTCCAGAGAAATCATCCTTAATCGTGAACATTTAAATAACAATTTGAGCTACAACATCCCTGATAGCCACTCTGCTGTTGTTCAGTACTGGCGTTCACGAGAGTCTGCAAGCACGTACTCAACAAACAATGCCACATTTGAAAGAACAACTTAAATGTAAATACAATGTTTTTTATGTCAATTATATACTGCAATTTTCTGCTTCTCAGTTTTAAACTTCAGTGTTTTATTGCCGTTTCCTATTTTTAGAAGACACCTGAAGAAGGCTGTCAAAAGTAGAAACTAGTATTGTTTTATATCATTAAAGCCTTACAATTATTCTCGGTTTCAGTCATTAAATCTCTTTATAAAAATGTATCAAAACAACCAAGCCAATGTTCCTGAATGCATATATATATATATATATATATATATATATATATATATATATATATATATATTATGATGTTCTAAATATAAATTGACATATTCAGCTGTCTTCATTTTTATGTTAGTAATGTTATTAACAGATATGGAATTTCAAATAAAGATAATTACACCTCCAGATTTGTTATAATTTCTACATTGATAATTATTTTTTAATCTGTTTAAATGGTACAAATTGATTTCTTCATCTTTAATCCAGATTTCTTTCAATATCAGAACATCTAGCCAATAGTTTATATTGTCTAGTAGTAATTCAATGTGTTCTAATTTATTTCGAATAATTCTTATATTTATATGCAAAATATTCAAAGTACTTACAGTGTCTGAGGATAAAAAGTTTCTTAAACCCCCCCCCAAACCGGCCAGGACACACACACACACACACACACACACACACACACATGTTTTAGGTTTCCAGTCAAGTGCTTGTTTAGATATATTTTGCTATATATTTCACATATATCAGTTGTGCTTAGTCTATATTTGATATTTTTGTTTCTGTCCAGCCATTTGTCTGTGACAACTTTAATTTTATAATGATAGGCACTGCTCTGTTTTTCTGTCCACTAGGAACACAATGCATATCAATATCATCTTCATTATAGTTGATCTTGATTTTATGTACAATTTTCTTTGCTATTTCATGCATATTTTCACGTAGCTCATGAGGAACATGAACATTTTCCAGGTTTGAGCTATTTGCCTGTTGATTCAGGTCATCCAGTGTTTCATGAAGCTCCCTATCCAGTGTTTTTTGTAAGCTCCCTATGCAGCTCCACATTTGCATTTTCTAGTTCAAAGTTCTTTGTTTTAAATTCCTTAACTTCTTGTGCCAGGCCAGCAACAATAACAAGAAAGTGATCTATTTTGTTCAAGGTATATTCTTTCGAACTTCTTAAATCACTTACATCTTTTTTTAATTCTTCTATTATCCCCATTAAATCTGTAATACATATATTGCCCATGTGGGTAATGACTCATGCATTTCAGAGATTAGTAACATGGGCAATATATGTATTACAGATTTAATGGGGATAATAGAAGAATTAAAAAAAGATGTCATTCATTAGGAGTAGTTGCCAGTGGGCGTTGGGTAGCACTACAAAGCCGTCTGTCGTGAACAAAGAATTGGAACATTAAGCAGGTCTTTGTTGTTTGCCGAATTTGCATGAGTGCTTTTCCAGTTTTTTTCCCTGTCTTTGGAGAGCTTTTTAAATTGGCTTTCACTAAGACCAGCACAATAAAAATGATACCTACTTTTGCATTTATCTACACATTTCATAACAGATATAATGTCAATACATGTCACTTCACAAACTTTGCAGTGGACTGCCATTATGTTAGATAGAGTTTAGTGCTAAAATTAATCCCATTCTTTGTTCACCATACTCACCTTGTATGCTAGTCCAATAGCGACCATTGACTAACAGCAGGTTGAATAGGAAATTTTTTTAAAACTGCGTGCAGAGGTTAACTTTCATAGAGCTCAGTATTATATTACCTGGAAGAGCATATTACAGGCTGCACTTCAGGAATTACTATAATACATTTAAATTATTTTTTAATAATTAAAACATTGTTTACTACAGAGCACTATTTCATACGACTATTAGGCACTGTGCCACCAAGCGGAATCATTGGGATTTACGTGTCTAGATAGCTCTAATTTAATTGTAGAATGTTGTTTTAGGTAATTGTTAGATTTTTGCAGGCCTTGTGGATTTGTTCTCTCAACATATCTTTTTCCACACAGGCATAAATACAGAGCACTTTAGCTGAAGTAAACTTCTTTTTAAGCTTCATGCAATTAGGTATCAAGTTGCTGTCCCTACATCATTTTAGAAAGGCTAGCGGATTAATCAACATGGAAACACATATTTTTATCTTACTGTAGTGACTGCATTGCTTGTGGGTCAACTCTCCAGGATTATGTCAATTCTTTCTTTTAAGGTTACACGGTGGTCAGTGTCAGTATTCATAGTGAAGAATTGATGGAGACAAAAACACACAGAGTAATTACTTTATTTATAATTAAGAAAATAACACTCGACGTTTTGAGCTCTGTATTGAGGTTATCATTAGGAAAACATACACATGCAGTGGACACAAGGTATATGACACTACACAAAAGTTAAATAAATCTAAATGCTTTGCTAATCATTAACCCAAGCCTGACCTCTGGTGGAAAAAAATACTAAATAATATATATATAAAAATATAAATTAATTAACAATTCATCACAGATGTAATGATAATAATAATATACAGATGATTAAAAAAAATAAATAAATAAAAATAAAGTTTCACAATGGAACTACATTAAACAATTTCAACAGTTCTCTTATATTAAGGTTTTCTTGGATTGGGGTTGTTCTGGATGCTATATGGGTTGAAGATGGGTCCTCCAGATTCTTGGAATTATTAATCCATTTTTTTTGTATATATTCAAATGATGTTTCAGCATCTCACAGGCTTCTTTGAACTTTCTTTTAAACCAGGTTTTGGTGCAGCATAGGGAATTTTTTTATCATCTATATATTATTATACTGATATATATCAAAAGTTTATTTTAAGTAATTTATATATTTGTATATATTTAGTTTTTTTTTTTTTCACAAGAGGTCGGGTAAGGATAAATGATTAACACAAACATTTAGATTTATCTTAATTTTGAGTAGTGTCATGCAGCTTGTGTCTCCTGTGAATATGTATTTTCCTGATGATGACAGATGTCGAAACATCGAGTGTTATTTTCTTATTTATAAGAACAGGTGCGTTTCTGTCTGCATAAATTCTTCACTATGAATGTTGATCACCATATAACCTTAAAAGAATTAATATTAACAATGTCAAATTTTTGAATGATTGAAGAAAACATTGATTAATTCAGACAGAGAGGCATGCGGTGAGGGTGCCTGCAAGGATAAAAAAATCAGAACTCCATGGTAGGCACAGGAAGTTAAAGGGGGCAGTGAAGGAAAAGAAGAAAGCATATCAAAAGTTCCTGGAAAATAAGTCAGCTTGTGCTCTTTGTGAATATAGAGACAAATGTAAGAAAGCTAAACATGTGTAAAACTAACTTAGCAAAAGTCATGAGAAGACTTTGGTAAGAACATAGAAAATAAATATCAAGAAAGTGGCAAAATATTTTAGAGGCTGTTGAAAAAAACCTCAAAAATGGAGGAAAGAGTGCTGTAAAAGGAATTACAGATGATAAAGGTGACATGAAAACTGGAGAAAAAGATATCCTTGTTGTATGGAGTAATTATTTCGAAAAATTGCTAAATGAAACAATCAGTGATAGCACATTGGTAAAAAATAATGATCATGCAATCAGGAATACATATCTAAACTCAAAGTAGAAAAAGTCATCAAAAGCCAGAAATATGTGAAAGGCAGCTGGAGTAGATGATATTCGACCAGAAATGCTCAAGTATGGAGGGTATAAAAGTCTTACAGTGGTTGCACTGCATAGTTCAGAATGCCTGGACAGAAGGACAAATAGTAGATAATTGGAGTAGAGCTCTCCTAGTACCCATATATAAAAAGGCAAATAAAACTGAATGTGAGAATTACAGAGGTATTTCTCTACTGGGTGTCCCTGGTAAGATTTATGCAAGTATACTTGAGAAACGGTTGAGAAAGATTGTGGAAGGGAAACTTGGTGAAGAACAAGCTGGATTCAGGCCAAATAGAGGATGTCAGGATCAGATTTTCACTTTACATCAAATAGTTGAAAATCATGGGATATAACAAAGATCTCTTTTTAAGTTTTGTAGATCTGGAAAAGGCATATGATGAGGTGCCAAAAGAAAAGCTATTCAAAATGCTACAGTTGTACGAAGAATTATATCAAGCAATACTTAGTCTTTATTTGAGGTGTAAGTCAGCAGTTAGAACAGAATGTGAAATCTGATGTCAGACAAGGATGAACATTATCCCCTCTGTTATTCATTATCTATATGGATCACATTACAATGTATGTAGGAAAGTGGTATTAAACCTGATATCAAAATTGGATATGTTAATCTGATCTCTTTACTTTATGCAGATGATGTATACTTCTAAATAAATCTAGTATAAGTCTGCAAGATTCCCTGACTAAATAGAATAACTGTTGTAATAGATATGGTATGAAGATCAGCAATAACATGACATAGACAATGAAAATATAAACTGCATTGTGAATGGAGACCCTATAGAAGAAGTAAAACATTTCAGCTACTTAGGCACGATTTTTAATGAAGATGGTAAATTAAATATGGAAATAGACAACAGAATCGATAAATCTAGTATGGTGGGACATCAAATGAATAAATTTATATGGAATAAGAGAGAATTTAGCTGTATATAAGAGGTGTTCAAACCAATTTTATCTTAGGGATCTGAGAGTGGGTTAGAAATCAAACACTTGATCAAAGGCTAGAGACCACAGACATGAGAGTCCTGAGAAAGATTAGAGGCGTGAACAAATGGCATCAGTGGCAATATCATTTTTAAAACAAGGATATCAGGAAAGAACTTAACATTGTTAGCATCCAGGAATGTGTTAGCAGAGCTAATCTCAGGTGGTATGATCACTTAAGCAGAATGGGAAAGGAACGATTAGCAAAATAAGTTTTCTCTGCCAGGTTGGCAGGAAAAAGACCCAGGGGAACACCAAGATATAGGTGGATTAATACAGTAAAAAGTGATAATGATCTGATAATGTTGGAGTCATGATAGGTAACAGATTGATTTAGAGGAAAACTGTAGATAGGATTATAGTAATGATGTAAGTTTATGATGTAGTACTATCATATCCTGTACACCCCTTGAGGGTACATATCAAGAATTTGATGATGTCAAATTTTTTCCTAATATCTTCATTTTATATATGTTCTTGCCAGTGATGCCAACTGGTCAGAGGGTACACAATATTGCTGAGCCAGGTGAAGTATGAAGGGAATAATAATGGCAGCAATACGCTGTTTTTTCTGCATACAAATGCTACAAGCATGAGGAATAAAGAGAATGAGTTTATAGCATTGATTGATTCACAGTCACTCCAGTGAAACTTGGTGAATTCAACAGCAGTTATCAAAGAGGAAAAATCACAAGATACAGCATATTTCAGCAGGATGGGGAAGGCAAATATGATGGAAGAATGTTATTCATGGCAAGAATTGTGTCTTCTCAGGGTGGAGAATCACAGTGAAAATAACACTAATAGCTTTGAGAATATATTGTAAGATAAATGTTTATAAGACAAGATATTTAGTGGGCTGTTGCTATAGATCAAGGAATATACATGGTGATAAGCAAGAAATGTTTTAGAAAATGCAAAGCAACTGATCATTATGAGCTACCTCAACTACAGCAAAATAAAATGGGTTGAGGAAGCAGCATTTACTACTAAGAAAGTGAAGTTTGGGATTTCTTGAGGTAAAATTGTCTTAGAGAGCACATGTAGTGGAGGGAACATGAGGATCAAGAGTTTTGGATTTGGTCGTAGCATCAAAATCTGACTGTGCTTGAGATGTCATACTGGCCCCCAGTTTGTTAAAAGTGACCGTGTAGTCCTTATTTGAAGGATAAATAGGCACATAGAGGTATTCATGTGCAATTATAAGGGAAGCAACTATCATAGAATTAGAAATCAGTCACAAATATACCCTGCTGGCATTTTAAATCAATTTGCACATGATTCACTTTGTCCACACGAAGCCACCCTCGAAGGTGATCGAAATTGGATGCATGCTTTGTCTCATAGTGTCGTTTTATATTGCATTCTTTTGATACTGACACTGACTCATGACAAATTAAACACACTGGCTTATCATCAATCGGCACAAAAAAAAGTACAAATTGGTCCACTTTTCATTAAAAACCCGACAAGAATCACTTGATTTATGCTTTTTACTCGTAGACACCATAGTGATGGAAGGCGAACCCAAAAAATGATCCAAAATGGCCGTGTAATGGTTATTATTCACTGAATATGTCTCACACTAATAAAAAAAGTCTGGCAACATAAAACCACAATAGGCTATGGCTGACACGACAAACCTTTGTGTGCTTATACATGCATATCACACTGTTCATGACTGATTGACTGTGGATGAGATCCTCTTGTATTTATATGAAAATAACGAAGTATCAAGAACTATCGAGATGCATCTGGAAGGCACTGGACAGGCATTCAAACAAACTACTGCTTCAGCCATCTACCTGCGACGTTAGTACTAGTACTCAAGTACCGCTTGGTGATGGTAGATGGCTGAAGAAGCATGTCTATTTAATATTTATTTTTATAGGATTTTATGTCAAGTATCAAATGCACAGCGTTCCTTGTGAATCTGGAAAGCATCTTACAATTCTAAATACCGCAGTATAACTTAGTGGTCTGCAGACTTCATTGAAATTATTTTTAATTTAATAACATTTTAATGTTAAGTAGTTATTTTTTCAAAATGGCTGGCAGGCCACTGCAAAGAGCTCTGTGGGCCATGCGTGGAGGACCCTTATTTTAAGGGGATGTGCTGTGGAAGTGATCATTGACTTGGCTGTTTAATGAAAGTCTTGCAACATGAAAAGTTCCTGGAGAGTGGAAGGAGGGTAAGATAATGCATAAAGGTGGTGGAAGAATGGAGGTATCGGACCACAGGCCTGTTTATATTTCTTCTGTAGGTGTTAACATTTGGGAGAAATTGGTAATAACTTGTATACAGAATTGGGCAGATAAGGGCATATATTAATTCAGACCAGCATGGATTTGTTATAGGGTGTTCTTGTTTTACTAATAATCTGGTTACCTTTTACAACAGAGTAATAAGAGCAGTGGAAGAGGATAAGACATACACAGTTTTTTTTTTTTTTTGGATTTTTCAAAGGCATTTGACATGGTGCCACATGACAAGTTGGTTTTTAAGTTGCACTGTGTGGATTTGTGTATTAGGTTATTTTGGATGAGTTAAATTGGCTTTCTGATAGATAGAGCTATATGAGGGAGAAGGTGGAGTATCAGGTAAGGAATAGGAAGGTTACAAATGGAGTTCCACAGGGTTCAGTACTGGGATATTACTGTTCAATCTTTATGTGAATGATATGTCACAGGACTACATGGAGATATTAGTCTGTTTGCAGATGGTGTGAAGTTTGGGTGGGTTATTAGTAATAGTGCTGGTGATTATACACTGAAATTTGAAGTTCAGAAGTTCAGAGGATATACTGCAAAGATTGTGAACACATTTCAGAGAATTGCTTCAATGTTAAGATGGACACTGACCATGAGAGAGAAAAGTGTGGTGGTCCCCATTGTATAAAGCTTTAATCAGACCACATCTGAATTTCTGATCTGGTATTGTGTATCTGATCTTCTGAAGGATATGGCTATCTCTGATCTGATCCATTCTGATACAGGTGACTCACTGAGACTTATTCATTAGAATGAATAAGTTCAGTGACTTTGGGTTTGAAGGCTTCTTTGGAGGTAAGTACCAGGTAATTGCTAGATTTATTCCATTTCTCTCTTTCTCTTTTTTTTTCTCCTAACTTAGGATATAGGATTGCTTTAAGGACTTTAAATGGGTGATTGCAGTGGGAAAGCTTAATTCCTAATGCTCAGCATTTGTATATAGAAAAACCAGTGTATTGTCACCATTCTGGCTATGTAATATAGTGTGTCCTCCCCCCTCATTTCTCAAGCCATTACCCCCACATGAGACTATCCTTGCAACATTCCACTTGTGTAATTCTAGTCTGCAATTCTGTCCTGACACACTCACTTGACAAAAAAACAACAGTCTCTCCAAATGCCTCTGCCATTCTGCATTCAAATGAAATCCATTTCTTGAATGCAGCTCTTCTATCCTTAAATGTACTCCATGCATCCACATATTCCAGACCTTTTTTCCCTGCACTATTATCTAATTTGTCATTACTGCATTTCTCCTCCATTCCACATTATCATACTGAGGCAACACGCTCACCATCCTTCATCAGACACATTTCTGCTCTGTCTAACATCAACCAAAAATCTCAAGCTACCTATCAGGTCATTCCTCCCAACTATTACTATCATCCCTTCCACACTTTCAACCCTCTTCACTGCCATTGCCACATGCACTATCATTCCATCAGGCAAGCACTTATCTGGCACTCTACTTTGCACACCCGAATCACTGAATCTCCATACATGACACTCCTAATGGATTCATTCATCCTTCTCTCACTGGCATCATTGACTCTTATGGCTTGCATAAGAGTCAAGAGTCTCTTATCTTTCTGCAATTTCCTCTCTTCTACTGTTTCCCCCCATTCACTTGCCTTCCTCTCTCTTCCCCTGCTCTATGATTCCATTCTCTTACACCTACTCCCATTCTGCTCACACTAGCCAACCTCTCTGTCCTCCCAAGATCTTCATTCACCCTCCTCAACTCAGTCTTCATTCTTTCTATCTGCTTTCTCAGCAGTTCCATTTCTCTCTAATAATTTTCCTCTAGTAAGCTAAGACCTCTGTAATTTTCCCAAAAATCATAACCATATTTATGTGTACTAAAATACTTCATTTATAACTTCATAAATAACTTCATTTTTATCTAAGCAAGACATCAGTAGACAAAGATAAATTACATCTCAAAATCTCTTGCTCATGATATCCAAAAATAAACAAAATGAAAATTTATTTAATAGCAATTTGATAGAATAATACCAAATGATGATAAACTGTTTAACTTTGAATCCAATTCATTTTTATTTTTAATTTGTGGGATATCTAAATATATACATACTTCCTAAAGTATCCTCCTCTTATTGAAAAACTTCACGGCTTACACATGTAACAAAAAATACATAGAATTATATCCAATAACTCCAATATATTTCATCTAACATTCCATGGACATCATTGGGGAGACAGACCACGAACTAAAGCATGCATATACTCGTGTCTTCATGGGCTACTATATACATGCTTACTCATTCACAGCATACTTATTCATACAAGGAAGGCAAGTCAAATAATGGCCATCCTTGTATGAATGTAAAAAACATGCACACATACATACACAGAACCATATTAATTATAAACATTTCTCACCTGCAACACATATACTTTTTCTGCATAAGGTATGGAAAAAGACTTTCTGTTAGTTGCCTGATATAATGCAATTCCATTTTTCTGCTCTGCAAAGCAACATGCAGATTTGAGCCCAAAGAATTTAACACAACCTGTTGCACATTCTCAGATGAGTGAGCAGTTCTACATCCATGTAAAAAACAGCTCAAGTGATGAAGTAAAGCACTCGCCAACTTTCCAGTAATGAACTGAACTAAATCAATCTAGAAGAAAATTAAAATACAAAGCTTTATATCAGAATGATATTTATATTTAATTCAAATTTTACTGATTGTATAAAGGTAAGCATAAAAATCCATTTAGGGTCAAACTAAACATTCTGTAATACACACAGTCACATATATATTATTTCATTCTGGTGGATTTCAATAGATGGAGATAAGTGATTATATGTGTTAAAAAATTCATTGCCACTGTTTGGCTTTGTGATAAAAAATAAATAAATAAATAAATTAAGACAAAGATTAAATTTATACGCATGGATAGGCTTATGTGTTCGTCAGACATTTTTGTAATAGATTTCCCGGTTTGATATGAACACAGATTATTAAGAAAATAACTATTTATTAACTTAAAAGCTAATATTTCGCTGGTATTATATCCAGCATCTTCAGAGCACACAACACAAAGTTTGTTACAAATGCAAAACAACCACAATCCGGTGTAACAGTGGGGCTAGTAAAAGTAATTGCAGCATGCAACACAAGACTAAAGTCCTAATATGGCGCCATCTAGGTTTAAAAAAAATTCAAAGTTTTGAAATAGTAGTCCAAATGATAGTCTTAGAAAGTTTAAAAAAATGAAATAAAATAAAAGTAATAAATATTAATTTGGTCTTAAGATGGCTGTATAAATCTCCCAAATCTTGGGTAGATTTATACAGCCATACTTGTTAAGGTTTGGAGTATGTTTTAAGGTTTCTGTTGATTTCAGGAACAACCTCTCTGACTTGTAGAAGCTTCTATGCATTACTTTTGTTTCTTTCCAATTGATCCTGTATGCAGGGGTATCCAAAGCATGGTCTGCCAGACCCGACTTGCCATAGCGAAAGTGTTGGATATATTTTTTGTGTTCACTGAGGCGGATGTCCACAGTTCTTCCTGTCTGTCCGTAGTGGGCTTGATGGCAAGAACAGGGCACTTCATAGACTTCTGGATGTGATAAAGGAGTGCATTTGTCCTTAGGTGAACAGATGAGAGTTGCTAATTTTACATAATGTTTAAATACTGTGCGTAGTTGGTGTTTGTTAAGCACTCTAGATATCTTTTCAGATGTGCCTTTAATGTATGGGATGGTGATAGTTTTGTTGTAGTCTTCTGTGGTAGATAGAGGGGATTTTTGGGTAGCATTTAGAATGTTATCTATTTTATGGGGATTATAACCGTTGGTTAAGAAGGTGTGTGGTAGATGAGAAAGTTCAGCAGTGAGAGCAATGTCATTGGAACAGATTGCTACAGCTCTATGGGTTAGTGTTTTTAAGATACCATATTGTTGAGAAGGGTGATGGTGTAATTGATGGTGTAATTATTATACCCAAGGTAAAATACTTTCTACATATATATAATTCATAAAAAAAAAATAGAGAAAAAAATTCATAATCCACCTATGGTACCAAATGTACTATAGTAAGAAATTTAGTTTGAAGAACAGAAATACCAGCCACTCAGCCAAACAGGTTGGAAAACATGTTAGGTTTGTTTGCCCTACAAAAACAAATGTATTGTCCTTGATATCATCTGTACATACTAATGGATACTACTCTAGGTTAATTTGTTTATGAAAAATGTTGATTAAGCATTGTGATAAAATTTCCCCTTGTAGAATGCTGCAGTTAATCTCAGTTTTGTTGCTATGTGAGCCATTTAATTTCATAAAATAAGTTATGTTTACCAGTTATACTCTCTCAGAAACAATTGTGTAAGTTCCCTCTTATGCCAACTGCTTCAAGTTTATTTAAGAGAATTATGTTCTATAGTGTCAAAAACTTTAGAAAAGTCAAGTACTAGTGCAAAGTTTCATCCAGAGAGGAGTTAAACGTGTCAGAGAGAGAGAGAGAGAGAAAGAGAGATCACCCAATAAGATAATTCTTTTATTTTTATGAAATTCTCACTGTACATTAAATGTCACAAAATTTTGCAAGATATATGGATTTTTATTTTATCCATTACAATTTATTGCATAATTCTGTATTATTATGTGCATCTCCATGGAGTCAGTAGACTCATAACGGGAGACCCAAACAATCAAAACAATATCTATCATATCTTTTCTTGAATTCATTTACAGACGAAGAACTCAACTGAGTCAGGCAATGCATTCCACTCATTCACCACCCTCCAGGCAAAAAACCTCGTTCTCACACCCTTGTTAACCACACTTTTCCTTAATTTCCAGGGATAACCTGTTGTTCTTCCATCACTATCACATAGCTGAAACATTTTCCCTGCATCAATCTTATAAAAACCTTTTAGTAACTTAAATGTTTCTATCATATCCACTCTTCTCCACCTATCAACCAACCTCTGCAATCCACAAGCTCTCAATCTATCAATGTAGGGAGCATTTTTTACTTCACTCACCAACTTAGTCACTCTCCTCTTAACCCTCTCCACAGCCTCCTCATCTCCAAGGAATCCAGGTGACCAGACCTGAGCACAGTAATCCAAATGTGGAAGTATCAACCCTCTATAAAGGGGAATAATAACCTCTTTATCTCTGGATGTTAGTGTGTTCCTCAATAACCAAGTAATCCTATGTGCAATCTTGGACACCTTAGCAACATGTCCCCTGAACCTCATCCTCCTATCCACCAACACCCTGAAGTCCCTAGCCTCATCAATCTCTTGGAGTACCTTTCCATCACGTAGTACACAGCTGGTAATCTTTTAATCCCAAAATGCAGAACTTTACATATTTCCACATTGAACTGACATCCATTACCTTTTCCCATTTTGTCAGCTTATTTAAATCATCCTGCAAACTCTCAACATCAGCTTGATTTTTTATTGTGCTACCCAACTTTGCATTATCAGCAAACAACTGAATATCTCTCTTTAAGCCATTGACTATATCATTTATGTACAAATTAAACAACAATGGCCCAAGCACAGAGTCCTGAGGCACATCACTGGTCACCTGCCTCATCCTGGACTCTGCTCCTCCATACACCACCTTCTGGTATCTCTCCCTGAGCCATTCTCCTATCCATATCACTAGTTTAGTATCCATCCCCATCTGCTCCAATTTGTGCAACAGTATTCTATGGGTTATCCTGTCAAAAGCCTTAGCAAAATCCAGAAGTACCACTGTGTAGCCATTTCCTTTGCCCAACTCAGATGTCATTCTATTATAAAAAGCTAATAAATTGCTAAGGCAAGATTGACCTTTAACAAAACCATGTTGGCCCCTATAGAGTATCATATCCTGATCCACTCATTCTTGAATTTTGTCTTTAACCAACTTTTCCACTCTGGAGATGGTGATTGGTCTGTAATTAACTACTGCAGTTTTAGAGCCACCTTTATGCAAAGGGACTACTTTGCCTTCCATCCACTCCCTAGGGACCATTATCAGAGTTCAAACTTAAGTTAAATAACCAAGTAAGAGACATTGACAATTCCTTTGCACATTCACACAACACCCGAGATGATATTCCATCTAAACCTACAGCAGTGTTTGCATTTAAATTTTGCAATATACTAAGTACCTCTGATTTCTTAACTTCAATTCTCAATTCACTTCAATTAGTTACTGCTACAGGTACAGAGATAGACTTTTGACAAGTGATCACTCAGAAAGTCTACTATTACATCCGAATTTGTCACCTCAATACCATCAGCACCCACTAACGTTATCCTTCCAAAGTCATTCTTCATGTTGGAAGCTTAATTGATTTTTTTACAACACTCAGAAAGGATTAAAACAGAATTTAATACTTCCTATATTTCATCTCAGTCACTGAGACATCTTCAGGGATTACAAAAAAACTAATGTAACAAACACAAATAATAAACAATACTAAGCTCAACCACATGGGTGACACTAAACTCCTAACTAGGTGGAGGGTCCTCTAAGGGTAGTTGTAGGTGGCCTGGAATGTACAGTGGGACCTCTGGTGATAAGTTTTTCCCAAATCTTAAGATCCAGAGGTCCCATCCTACACTTATCACCAGAGGTCCCACCCTACATTCCAGGCCACCTACAACTGCTCTTAGAGGGTGCTCCACCTAGTTGGGACTTTAGTGTCACCCACGTGGTTGGGCTTAGTAGTGTTTGTTATTTGTGTTTATGTTACATTAGTTTTTTTTTGTAATCCCTGAAGACATCTCAGTGACTGAGACAAAATATAGGAAGTACTAAATTCTGTTTTAATCCTTCCTGAGTGTTGTAAAAAATCCATTAAGCCTTCAACAAGATGTCCTCACAGCACTTAAGCCTCTACACATGGAAGAACTCTTTGGGATTACCCTTGATCATCTTGGCTAAGGTCTTCTCATAATCTAATTTAGCTTTTCTTACTATGCTGGTAACCTTCCTAGGTTGAGCCTTATTAATGACAATATAGATATATGCCTCTAATTAACACTTTCATCAGTTTTTCCTTTTTTTGTGTAATGGAGTTAAGAGTGCAATTTTTAGGTTCAGTGGTATTTTGCATTTCTGGAAAATTAGATTTAGTTATGGACTGTGAGGCAATAGGATGAGGTGGTAATGTCATTATCACTATCCCATCAAATATTGAAGCATCTAGATGTTTTTAAATGAATTTTTTAGATAGCTGCATTATATGAGGAAACCAAAGTATCATGCTCTGTGCCTAAATATTGTTAGTGTTTGGATTTCAAAAACAGGGTATATAATTTACCTTGAATTTACAATTTGTTCCTTGAAAGTATTATTATTATATAGTTATCTTCACAGAGTCAGAAGACTCATCACAGGAGACCACACACTAACCACATTATTCACACAATATCTATCATACCTTTCCTTAAACTCGTTCACTGTCAGAGCACTTACAACTACCTTTAGCAATGCATTCCACTCATTCATCACTCTCAAGTAAAAATTCTAGTCTGCATACAATCTTATTAACTACTCTCTCACACAACTTCCAGAGTTCTTTATTTGTCATGTATTGAAAAATTTTTGTGTCAATCTTATATAACCCCTTTAATGACTTAAGTTTCAACCATATTGCCACTTTTCCACCTGTCAACTAAACTTCGCAACCTATACACCTTCAAGTTTATCCTCATGAGGAGTATTCCACAGACCTGTCAAAAGCATAGTCACTGATATTATTACATTAGTTTGCTAGTTGCTTAAACCAAGCTGGGCAAAGTTTCTGAATCATCACTGATGCATGGGGAGGGAGGCTTTTTTAATTGAGTGCTTTGTTTATTAATATTCACATGTCATTAATTTTTTTTCATCAATTTATTTTATTACCACAACAATTAGTTATTTTTACATGTTTCTGTTTGAGGTTTGTTTTTGTATTACATTTTTTTAAAAAAAATTGGATTATAATAGTATTTTTGAGTTGATGATACAGATGTTCCCTCCCCCATATTTTTAGTAACACACCTACATTTATCCATGAGAGGTGATTCTCACTATAATATAAAGCAATATACAACTTGCTGACAACTCAGATTACCTTGTAGTGATATTAAATGTCCTTAATATTATAAATAAGATATTGACATGACTTCATAAGAGGAAGTTGATACTTTGCTTGCTCTTACAACAGGGTAAAACACAAAACTAGAATTTCTTGTCAAGTATGACATGTGAAGACTCCATCATAAAATGAATATACACATAAATTATGAAAGGAAAGAGACGGTGTTTACCAAAACAGTTATATTTCATGATAAGTATGTTGTCACATCAAGTGAATGCACAGCAAATGGATAGTTACAAGAAACAAATTTCTATACCCTCGGGGGATGTTGAAGATATTAGGATATTACTATATGGAGGGTGATGGTACAACATGATAGTTACAGGAAATTATACACATACTGGCCACTGAATTAGAAACCATTATGCAGATATATGTAAATATCACTTATGCAGTATATATGCAAAATATTTGTCATGTGCATCAAGTATGTTTGAAGCAACTATTTAAGAATGCTGCTGGCCACTAATCACCACTAGTGTTGATCACGATGGGAAATATAAAGGATCTTTCAGAGTTTGATAAAGGGCTTATTGTGGGTGCCTGTTTGGCTGGAACCACGATTTTGCAAACAAAAAATTTTGCAAACAACAGAGCAGATTAGTGTCTCAAAAGGTGAGATATCCCATGTATTTGATCAGCAGAAAAACAACTATGGTCCTAAGACAGTCTGTCAGGAATGAGATCACCAATGTCTGAAAAGGTTTATACTGACAAACAGAAATTCCAGTGTGCAGAAATTAACCAAAGCATTTAACAAAGGCTATTTCCAACCCATATCTCACCAAACTATGCACAGGGAATCTAAGAGGATCGGTATTGGCAGTCGCATACCTATATGGAAACCAATGAGTTGTGGGAAGAACTGGAAAGTTCATCTACAGTAGTGTCAGGAACATCATGATTGAACAAGGGAAGACTGGAAAAAAAAAGTCAGGTGTCTGACAAATCACAATACACCTTGTTCTATACCAACAGTAGGCAGAGAAGTTGGTAAGAGTCCCATGATGCAATGAACTTGGCTTGCCTTGCAAACACAACACAAGGTTCTGGAGGTGGTGTCATAGTGTAGGGCATGTTCTGTTGGTACAGAACTGGTCTCTTGATATTGCTGGAAGATTAGGTATACTCCAAGAAAAAAACTGAACATTGTTGCCAATCAAATCAATCCTGCAATGTTGACTTTTTATCCAGTAGATGATGGTTGTTTCATGGGCAACAATGCTAGTGTCCATCGCACTAGAAGTGTTCAGCAGTGGTTCAGTGAGTATGGCAGTGACTTCCAGCATCTTCCCAATTTATCCACCATCTTCCCAATATTTAGATGCAATCCAAAAACCTTGTGGAATCTATGCCAAACCATGTTTATGCTGCAATTCCGTCTAAAGGAAGTCTAACATGATATTAAATTAAAGTTTCTAATATGGCTGGTATGTATATATGCATTTCTTATCCATAAATGTACTTATGTTTATATGTATATAAAATATCTGTACCTACATATGCATATACACAAAATTCTGTATGTGTGTGTATTTAAGGATTTTTTTATGTTAGTTACACTTCATTCGCTGTGTTCCTTAGTTCTTACTGAAGCCCAGAAAACAGAAAGAATACACTTAGTAGTAGAATTTTTTTTCCCTTTGTTTCCTATAAATGTGTTGTACTCCTAATTTTTTTAAAGCAATCACTGAATTAAAAAAAAAAATAGCAGAATGCAAGATACTTCACAGAAATGTATTGAATAGGCTCAAAATATAAAAGACTTATGTGAAGACATTTTTTGCATCATTTCACAGGATTCTGAAGCTAATAGAAACTCCATGTTCTGCACAATTAGACCTCTTATGTTAAAGAAAACAGATATAATCCAAGATGTTCTGATTAACAGTCTTTGTTTTGTATATTCTAGGTGAAAAAGGAATCTATAAAATTGCAGGAAGAAGAAATTTGGTAATCTCTGTGGCATGCTAAGCATAACAGTTATCATGATACATCACTAGGTATCAAACTAAGTATATTTTTCTTTCCACTCAAGTCAAACTTCCTCTCCATGAAAAAAGTATATTATACTAAACAAGTAATTATATTCTGTTAATCCTTTATTTGAGTCTAAGTAAACAAAGTTTGTGCATTAAGTATCTCCATGCTACTTGAAAAATTTAATTTTAGTTGAAAGAAGAATAAAAGAAATCTGTTTTTAATAGCAAGTAAGTCATCTGGAAATCTTTATTTTTTCCTTATATTAGAGTTTACTGATACTGACTGATTGCAAGAACAATGTCAAACCAAAATTCAACAAAATGATTGGTTCATTGGCATGTTATGTCATGTTCTTGCAGCTCACAATATCTTAACACCATGAATGATTACTTGGACTAGTTTCTGATATGACTGCAGGAGATTTTGCATATAACAAGTCCTGTCAGGTGTTTTCGCCCTCCAGGAGATCGACTACGATGTGTCTCCATGTCATATTCCGTACTCTCTGCTGCATTCCTTATATGAAAGATTGGTCGTCTTCTGTTTTGGAAGTTTTTTTACTTGGTTATACTATAAATTAAAGATACCAAGAAATTATATACTTGGTTTAATCCTTTATCCAAGTGTAAGCAAACAAAGTTTGCACCTGAAGTATTTTCAGGACTGGGGCAACTCATGGTAAAGGTGGTATGACTTCACATCACTTGCCTTAGTATCCCATAATGCAAAGCACATCTCCTTGCAGACATGTATAATGCTATGCATTATGGGAAGGGTCACTACCCAGACTGGTTTCAACCTTTATTGACATGAAAGAGTAAAGGGTTTCTCATCATAGGCCTAGAGTAGTTAGTATAGGGGTGCAAGAGAGCCTGATAGCATTAGGAGAAAAAAAAGACAGATAGAGAGCTTTATTGAGGTCTTTTCAGTGGAAGCCAGACCTAGAGGTGATACTATAGGCCTTATAAGGACTGGCTTAAAGGGGAGAAGCAAGAATGCTTTTCATCTTCCCCGTTATCTGTAGAGGACAGTGTAGGGATAAGGTGTTATTGAGCTGTTAAAGCTCCGATCATGGCAGGAGGGTAACAGCAATAGCCAAGCCTCAGTTAGAACTTCATTGGCTACAGCATTGCCATCCATTACCCTCCAAGGGTATTGGATTGAATGAATCAATCACCGCATCTCACGGTCGATTGATCCACTCACTATATAATTTCTCAACCAGCATTAGGTGATACCAAGATTGAAGTAATGCAGAAGTCATATTTTCATATATGAGTTGCCAAAAGGTGTCAGACCTTATTATTAAATTACTCTGGATTAGAGAAAGGTTATTCGAAGTTTTTTCACTTGGTTATACTATAAATTAAAGATACCAAGAATTATATACTTCGTTTAATTTAATCCTTTATCCAAGTGTAAGCAAACAAAGTTTGCACCTGAAGTGTTGTTTGCTTACACTTGGATAAAGGATTAAACCAGGTATATAATTTCTTGATATCTTTAATTTATAGTATAACCAAGTGAATAAACTTTGAACAACCTCTCTCTAAGGAATGACTTCTAATGGGACTATATTGATCAAGTACATATAAGAAACAACTATGTTATACCAACTAGTTTCACCAACTAAGGCTGTCAGCATCTTCAGTAACATAGTTGTTTCTTATATGTACTTGATCAATATAGTCCCATTAGAAGTCATTCCGTAGCTTTTGTGGTCAAGAAAATGAAACTTTTTTTTAACCTTTCTCTAATCTTGAGTAATTTAATAATAAGTTGTGACCATTTTGGAAACTCGTATGTAAAAATATGACTTCTGTATTACTTCAACCTATTCATTTTATATTAATGTATATTTTTGGTATTTCCTTTTCTCTCAAAATTGTCATGATTTTTTGTCTTTTTAAAGTTGAAACAGGCCATACCATTCACTGCACTTGAGGGTTTCATCTATAAGAAACATCATCATCATCAAATCCCTGACATGTATCCTCAAGGGGTGTACAGGAAATGATAGTATTACATGAAAAATTTACATCATTACTAACTTCCTCTCTACAATTTTCCTCCAAATCAGTCTATTACTTGTCAAGACTCCAATATTATCATTATCAGATCTTATATTTCTATCGTCTAAGGCACATTGTACCTTATCAATCCACCTATATCTTGGTCTTCCTCTGGGTCATTTCCTGCCAACCTGGCAGAGAAAACTTGTTTTGCTAATCTTTCGCCACCCATTCTGTTTAAGTGATGATACTACATGAGATTAGCTCTGCTAATGCATTCCTGGATGCTGACAATGTCAAGTTCTTTCCTAATATCCTCATTTTTAATATGATATTGCCATTGATACCATCTGTTTACGCCTCTATTCTTTCTCAGGACTCTCATATCTGCAGTCTCTAGTCTTTGGTCAAGTGTTTTACTTCTGACCCAGCTCTCAGATCCATAAGTTAAAACTGGTGTGAACACTTCCTTGTATACAGCTAATTTAGTGTTCCAACTAATTTCTCTCTTATTCCATATCAATTTATTCAATTGACTTCCTACCATACCAGCTTTATTGATTCTGTTGTCTATTTCCATATTTAATTTACCATCTTCACTAAAAATCATGCATAAGTAGCTGAAATGTTTTACTTGTTCAACAGGTTCATATCACAAATGATATAATCACGTAATCACAAGAAAGATAATTATTTAACCAAATATTTCGGTCTGGAAATAGCAGACCATTGTCAGTGGTAATACAAGAACAGTTTAAAAATACAAGCTAGAATACTAACAATAGATCGTTAAAATTATAACACGCTGCGTGATGTTAAATCACTTAGTATGAAACGGAATATTTTGAAGTACAAACACGATTGAATTTGCTATTAAAAAAAAAAATAAATAAAAAATTTAATGAGTAATCTTGATTAGTAATCTTGAGTAATCTGAATCGTAATGACTGTATATCTATATCAAAAATCTGGGAAAGTCTAATCAAGATTTTTCATTAATTAATTTTTTTTTTTTTTTTTTAATAGCAAATTCAATCATGTTTGTTCTTCAAAATATTCCGTTTCATACTTAGTGATTTAACATCGCGCAGCGTGTTAGAATTTTAACGATCTATTGTTAGTATTCTAGCTTGTATTTTTAAACTGTTCTTGTATTACCACTGACGATGATCTGCTATTTCCAGACCGAAATATTTGGTTAAATAAATATCTTTCTTATGATTACATTATTCAGCCTTATGTCGCAAGTATCCTTGAAACAACAGATTCTTATCCTTCACAGGGAACCTGTTCACAACACAGTTGACATTTTCAACAATTCTACCTATTTTCATTGTCTTTGTCTTTTTAATGCTGACCTTCATACCATATCTATTACAACAGTTATTCAATTTAGTCAGGCAATCTTGCAAACTTGCAGCGGATTTATTCAGAAGTACAACATCATTTGCATAAAGCAAAGAGCTTACATTAACATCTCCAATTCTGATATCATGTTTAATACCACTTTCCTTCATAATGTGATCCATATAGATAATGAATAACAGAGGGGATAATGTACATCCTTGACTCACACCAGATTTAACATTAAACCATCTTCCAGTACATCTTTCAATTCTAACTGCCAACTTATAACTCAAATACAGACTAAGTATTGCTTGATATAATGCCCCATTGACACTATATAACTGTAGCGTATTGAATAGCTTCTCTCTTAGCACCTTGTCATATGCCTTTTCAAGATCGACAAAACTTAAATACAGATTTTGTTATATTCCCATGATTTCTCGACTATTTGTCATAAAGTGAAGTTCTGATCCTGACAGCTTCTATTCGGCCTGAATTCAGCTTGTTCTTCACCAAGCTTTTCTTCCACAATTCTTCTCAACCTTTTCTCAAGTATACTTGCATAGATCTTGCCAGGAACACTCAGTAGGGAAATACCTCTGTAATTCTCACATTCATTTTATTTCCCTTTTTATATATGGGCACTATTACAGTTCTACTCCAATTATCTACCATTTGTTCCTCTGTCCAGCCCTTCAGAACTATGCAGTGCAGCCACTGTAAGACTTTTATACCACCATACTTCAGCATCATCTACTCCTGCTGCTTTTCCATATTTCTAGCCTTTGATGGCTTTTTCTACTTCAAGAATGGATATGTATTCCTGACTGTATGCTTGTTGAGTGTTTTTTTTTTTACCACTGTGCTATCACTGCTTGTTTCATTTAGCAATTTTTCAAGGTAATTACTCTATACTTCAAGATATCTTTTTCTCCTGTTTTCATCTCACCTTTATCATCTCTAACTCCTTTTACAGCACTCTTTCCTCCATTTCTAGGCTTCTTCAACAACCTCCAGAATATCTTACCACCTTCTTGGTATTTATTTTCTATGTTCTTGCCAAAGTCCTCCCATGACTTTTGTTTAGCTAGTTTTACACAGTGTTTCACTTTCTTATATTTGTCTCTTTATTCTATAAGAGCAAAAGCTGACTTATTTGCCAAGAACTTTTGATATGATTTCTTCTTTTCCTTCACTGCCTCTTTAACTTCCTGTGTCCACAATAGAGTCCTGATTTTTTTATCCTTGCAGACAACCTCACCACATGCCTCTCTGGGTGAATCAATCAGGGTTTTCTTCAAAGCTTGCCGCTGAATCTCCAAGGTTTGGCTCCTGTTCTCAAACTCTTTCATTTTTTTCTTCAATAATCTTTGTGTATGTTAGTCTACAGTTCACATCTGAGAGCTGCTCAACTTTTATTCACTTTAAAACTTTCTTACATGTTATTCTTTTCAATATGAAATTCAATTTTATCCTGCTCAAGACTAAATAGAGATCTCTTCCAATTTCAAGTCCTCTGTATTGGGAAAACATCACTATCAACAATAACATAGTCAATGAGACTTTTCTTATTCCTTGCCTCTTCTCTCCATGTGAATTTGTGCACATTTTTATGTTGGAACATGGTGTTAGTAATAACCAATACATGTTCTGAGCAGAAATCCAACAGGTATTTGCCATTATTAGCTTTGCTCTTTTCTCCAAATTTTCCCAAAATATTTTTGTATGTCTGACAATCATTTCCTACTCTGCTATTCAGATCCCCAACAAGGACCAACTTTTCCTTTTTCATTGTGTCAGATGCTTTTTCTAAAGTATCAAAAAATTCCTCCACTTCTACCTTAGTAGAACCGTCTGTGGGACCATACTCACAAATAAGTCTCATTGTCCAGTTCCCCATTCTCATATTTGCCCACATCACTCTACTTGAGACTGCCTGCCATTCAAGAAGATTAGCCTCGTATTTTGTGTTGAATACTATGGCTACTCCTTCTTTTCCTTGATTGTCATTTCCTGAATATAACATTTTGTATTTACTGCTCAGAAAGATCTCACCAGTTTTTGTCTTTTTTGTTTCAGTCACCCCTATTATGTCGATCTGGTATTTATCTAATTCCTCAGCTAGCTCCATTTCTTTGCCATTCAGGCTTCTTATGTTGATAGTACCGATCTTTAACTCTGCTGATGTTGAGTTTGGGTGTGTTTTCAGATTTGTTTCAGTAGCTGACTTTTCGCTGTTCACCCTGGTTCCCTGGCGAAAACAACAGGGGCTTTGTTTAACCGGGCGACGCCCCAGCCGGCATGAAATTTTGTCATGTTGTATCATTATTTTTTATTTTGGTTTAACCAATAAGAATACAATTTGTTCGGCTAAATCACAAATTGCCAGCCCATCCTCGTTCGTTCAGTATCCAAACAGATACCCAACAGGGTGCACCACGAGAAGGTGAGGATTGGACATTAGGTCAGAAGCCCTGATCGGTTCTCTGCATTCCTTTAAATGCTATGTGGAGGTCTCCTCTCAGTTATACAGCTTTGACCCTTAAGCACACCTGAGGTCATGTTTGTTTTCAGCTAGAAGAACTGTGCTATCTACATATCTTAGGTTATTAATATTTCTATCCCCTACAGTGATTCATTTGAGGTTACTATTTTATTAAATATCCCTTCCATTTTTAGATTAAAGAAAATCACAGACAAGACACGGCCTTGTCTCACACCTTTCTGAACTGGGAATTCTTCTGAGGTCTCTCCATTTATTCTCAAAGATGCAGTCTGTTCCCGGTAAAGATTACTTATTAGCCTAATGCATTTTCCATTCATGCCTATTTTTGAAAGGATTTCAATTAATCGCTCATGTTGAACATTGTCGAATGCCTTTTTGTAATCTATGAAGCACACATCTTTTTGGTTTTTCTAGATATCTTTTTATGATGGTTCTGATGTTAAAAATATCTTCTCTTGTACCTACATTTTCCATGAAGCCACTTTGTGTATTATTTATTTCTATGTTTATTTTTCTTTTATTTCTTTCTAGAATAACATATAAGAGGAATTTTAATACTTGACTGATGAGGCTAATTGTCCTGAACTCTGCACACCTTGTAGCTTTTTTTTTTTTTTTTTTTGAGAAGTGGAACGAAAATTGAGTGATTAATGTCTATGGTAAAATTCAGTCTCATATATCTCATTGTATAATTTTGTTTGGAATTTCAGTCCTCCATCTATACCCCATTCAAAATGGGATTTTTTCTGAACTCACACTTGTGCATTTAGGTCACCCATCATTATAATAATATCATCTAACTTAGTTGCACACTAGAGATTGCAGTTTGGATGTCTTCATAAAACTGTTCCAACTCTTCGTCTGGATGGTGTTGAGTTGGTGCATACACCTGGATAATATACAACTTAAATGGTTGAGCAGCTATTTTGGCTTTCCTTTTGGCTTTGATTATGATTCTGTCATTTATGGGCCAATATTCATGTAGAGTAGAAGCCAATATCCATAAAACAAGTACTGAAGACTTAATGAATGATGGACTGGACTAGAATATGATACAGCATAGCCAAACTTGAAGCATAGACCTAAGAGAGATAAATTCCCTTTTGGAGAATATGTTTTTTTTTTTTTTTTTTAAATTCCCATCCACAAATTTTTTTTGTAAACCTATATAGTACATTTGTACTTTTGGTGAGGCTAAATTTTTTATTTTATTTTTATTAACTTAACATATTTTTGCATTTTATTTATTTTTTACAAACCCTATTCTTAGACTAAACAGGAACCTTTTCAAGCCACTCCAGGTCTCCAAATAAGCAGGGATGTGGGCTCACATTGGATGATTTCATCTCTCATTGAAAGACAATTGCAAACATCCATACCCATGGCAGGATTCAACTCACAGTGTGCTGGTTGAAGAGTGTATGTGCTAGCTGCTTGGCCAACCAGGGTAGTTACTGTTGCACATAAGTACTAAAGACCATACTCATTCTGGAAATGCAAATTCGACAAAATGACTGGATTGTTTTCACACATGTTATTGAAGATCATAAATATCATAACATGAATGATGGATTGGACTAGAATCTGATATAACATAAATATCGAAGACATCCAATAAATGAGGCATTGGTCTAATATTGGACTGATATATGCCCAACTTGAAGCACAGACTTAGCACAAAATAATTCCCCTTTGAGGAATGAAGAAACATACTGTTGCACATAACTAGTACCAAAGATTTCCCTCCTTCCGCTTTGCTTTTCATGACATCTTACTTTCAACACAAAAGAAAATGTCTAAAATATCTGTGTCCACAAACAGCTAAGATATAATTTCAATGTAAAGTGATATTTGTGCCTAGAACATTCATCACGAAATAAAAATGCAATGCTTTATGCAATAGAAAGCAATGCTTTTTTTTTCATTTAAATTTTTTCTGTTATTTTTCTTCATGATAATTCATTAACAACGAAAGTAGCAACAAAGAAATGTTTTAAAGTAAAAATATATTATTATTTGGTAACCTCCAATAAGTCCATGGACTTATCAGTGGCCTAATCAACCAGCAACATAATAATAATCAACTATCATAATAAGCTTTGAAGTTATTTACACTACCTCCACTCACAATGCAGTGATGCAATGAATTCCACTCACAACTCTCTATGTAAAAAATCTACCCCTCACACCATTCTTCACCACATCTTTATAGAACTTCCAGGGATGGCCTTTCGTTCTTCCCATCTTAACATCCACTCCTTTTATAATTTCTTTTGTATTTATATAATTTGTATTTGTATAATTTCTATGGTTATTAGTCTTTGGACCCTCCTCTAGTGTTTGCACATCACAATGAAAACTAGGTGACCAAATCCAAGCACAATACTCCATATGTGGTATGACCAAGGACTTATATAGAGGCACCACAACCTCCTTATCCCTACATGTCAATGTACTTTTTATCATAGCAGCAATACGATGTGCAGCCTTTGCAACATGTGCAATGTGCCCTAGGAACTTCAGTCCATCATCTACAAGCACACCAAGATCCAGAATCTCATCTACTTCCTGAAGTACTGCTTGCCAATAAAGTATGTAGCCTTATATCTTTGTATCCAAAAGTAACACCTTGCATTTATTAATATTAAAAATGCAACCCTACTTATTGGTCCAAACTAAAAGTCTATCCAAATCTTCCTGTAGAGAATGAACATCAGCACTACTCCTGATAATTATACTAACTTGGCAACATCGGCAAACATTTGTAAGTTAAACAGTCAGGACCCAAGAGCAAAACCCTGAGGAATGCGACTGGTCATCTTCCTTTTCTGAGACATGGCTCCTTCATACACAACTTGCTGGTATCATTCAGAGAGCCAATCTCTGATCCATCTAACCCATATACTATCTATTCCTCTCCAACTTGTACACCAACTCATCATGTGGTAAGCTATCAAATGCAAGTCCAAGAATATATAAGATTCCCCCTTATCCAACACATTCGTCACCTTATCATAAAACATAAGCAGATTGCTAAAACAAGACCTGCCCTTAACAAACTCATGCTGACCATCATAGAGACTTTTATGTAGATCAATCCCATCCTTCTATTTCTAACCAATTTTTTCAACACTATGATCACAACTGCAGATATACAGACCAATCTACAATTGGAAACTTTTGTTCTCAAATTATACTTGTGGAGAGGTATTATTTTGCCTTCTTTCCACGTGGTCCTTAGGAACCTTCCCCACTGCAATACTTTCATTTAATAACCAGGACAAGAACATCATTAACTCTTCACACATTCTTTAAAAATGAGTGGTGATATGTCATCCATTCCCAGAGCATTATTAGCATCTTACCCAAGCAACACTTGATACACCTCTGATTGTTTCATCTTTAATTTCCCTAATTCTTGCCTCCCTTCTACATGTTTGCACAGCATCATCGTTCAACACCACTAATACCGATGAAGTGTTCGTTAAATAATTCCACTATATCATTTGCTATAGTTACTCTGCTACCATAACCATCCAGCAGTATCAACCTGCAATAATTATTTTTCCTCTTGCTTACCACATAGCAGAAAAATTCCCTTGGATTAGCTTTGAGCTGACTGGCTAATCTTCTCTCATAGTGTACTTTTTCTTTTTTAACCATGCTTGTCTCTTTTCTGGTCTGCATTTTATGTTCTCCATGCATCTATTCACTGCAAACTGCCTTGTACTTCCTCCATAACAACTTCTTTTGTAACACTACTTGCTTGATTTCCCCATTCATCCATCTCACTCCTACTCTATTTATTCACTTAACTCTTAGTATGCAGTTATGCATTGCTTGTGTTAGATACGCTTATCATTTTCCATGCACTGTCAACATCTTTTCTATACAATTCATCTGTATAATCTACTGATGCTCGTTGACTATGGCGCTTTTCATAATGACCCACCTTATAGTTCCACATATAGACCTCCTTGATAACAACTTTTTCCTGTTTGACTACCTTCCAAACCAATACCTCATGATCACTTTCACCAACAGGTGACAGTGTTGGTACCTTTCACAACCATATCCTGTGAGGATATCATCAAATCTAACACTGATAAACTCGTGTTGCTTCCATCACATGCTGCTTTAGACAGTTATTCTGCAGAAACTCAAATTCATTCTCATTATTACTATACACTATCTCTTCATTTCAATCCACATGCCTATAATTAAAATCTCCCATTAAGATTATCTTCCTTTTACTTGTCCAACTCATTTGTCTATAAATTTCACAATCAATAGTCTCCACATTCACTGGCCTATAACAGCATCCTATTAGCTATGCTAATGATCTCAATTTTACACCAAACTGCTTCAAAATCTTCATATGTACTACTATTTTCAACTTCAACTCCTGAAAGACAATTCCTCTGCTACCATTAACAATACTTCTCCCCCTCCTCTCTCCATCTTCCGATCCTTTCGGAAAATTCTATATCCTACCATTTCAATTTATTAAGAGTGCGTCTTTTTTTTTTTTGCATCTAGCTTTAAAGTTGTCTAATCAATCCAGAATACCTAAATGTTGTTATATTTCATGAGACTCAGTTGTATTTAAATTTTAAGAGCAGTACAAGAATAATGTTATAATGCTTTCCTTCCATGCAATTCAGCACTTCAAATTTTACATTTTTAACAATAAACTCCAATCATCTTTATAATTCAGGAAAAACAGTAGTAACATTCAGTGAAATTTGAAAATCGAAACAGTGGTCTTGTAGACAATCCTAATTAACACTGAAATTTTGTACTGCTTCTTGTCTGCCAATGTGACAAAATGGTTCTTTGTGTATTACTTCTATTTGATAAGCTTGCTCTAGCTCCTACATCCAAGTATTTCATAATACATTTAAAAAATTGTACACGACAGCTCAACATTCTCTACAAAAAATAAAAAAAAAATTGTTACCCATTTTCCTCAAGAATAATATCCAGGAGGTAACTTATGTCTATACACAAAAGCCAGGAACATCAGGAATAAAGGAGTTGAGTTTCTTGCTTTGGTGAATATGCTATGGCCTAAGACTGTTGGCATTAGTGAAATCTACCTTTTGATTCAGATGTAGTAACTAGAATTGTGTGTAAATAGCATAGTATTTTTAGAAAGGCAAAAAAGATGGGGGAGGGACTACTAAATAATATCAGATGTAGCAATGAGTTTCAGGCTATCTGGTGTGAAGTAGAGACTAACAGGATAAAACGAATGGTAGTGGTAGGGAATTGCTAAAGATCAAACAATTCAGTTGCTGGGAATGAAAAAATCCATTGCCAAATTAGCCTGATAAGTACTAATTTATGAGTAATCATTATGAGCGACTTAAATTACCCAAACATTGATTATGTAGAAGAGAAAATGCATAATAAGAATGAAGGATACTTTATAGAGCTGATGCAAGTAAACTTTCTCAAGCAGAATTTGAAAAAGGAACTTGAGACCAAAGAGTTAGATTTGATCACAGCATTAGAAGGGGTCACAACAGTTAAGAGTATGACTATTTGGCCACCACGATGGTGATAGTAATTATGCAGTAATAACCTGGAAAGTAAGACAGGTTTCATGGTGAACTATAAAGCTGGAAAGTATGATAATCTCAAGAGAATACTATGTTCATTCCCATGGCATCAGTTACTGAATGGGAAGCTTGTAAAAGATGTTTAAATAATGTGGTATCTAAATATGTCTCTATAAAGTTCAAATAACAAACAGGATAGGAATGAAATGGAATTGTAACCTTATTGGGTTAACAGTATTAGGAACGACCTGATAGCAGATGTTCAACTGCTTGGTGATGATGCCATGATAGGCAGGGCAAGGGATGCTACTGATATACAGAACTTTAAGGAATGATTTAAATAGGTTGGAACTGTGGGCAAATGATAACTGCTGTCACTGCAGACAATATTAGTAGTTATTAAGTGTTAAGTTATGCACTCTAGCATGGTGAGATACCCAACAGCATATTGTTTTGGCAGGATTATGCTGGGAGAAACAGATGAAGTTATGGATCTTTGAGTTATGGTGGATAGGCATTTGAAGTTCAAAGGTCACAGCAAAAATTGCAAATATAACTCATTTTGCCTTTTAACAAGGCTTTGATATGAACACATCTAGATTACAGTGCACAGTCTCCTGGGTTCCTAGAAGAAGAAGAAGATCTGAAAAGGGTGCAAATAATAGTACAAAGATGATATTGAGATTATGGAATGTAGATTACAAGGTCAGATTGAGAGTATGTGGGCTGCAGTCACTTGATGACAGGAGAAAGATGGATGATATGATGTCTATAAACTTCTGAAAGAATATTATAGGATATTGGACAAGGGGGAATCCATGGAAGCAGTTAAATTTGTGTGCAAGAAAGGGAATGTGCAAGCTAGATTTTGCTCTCACAGATCAATACATGAGTGGAAGAATTTGCCTGTAAGTGTTGAGTGCATATGGCATGAAAAATTCAAGAGAAGGTACGACAGTTGGTGTTGGGTGATATATAGCCTCCTCTAATGAGTCACTGACTCCCTGGAGGTCTCTGATAATATATAAGCATTTCTCAGAAACCTACTATCCACAATCACTAGCGTCATCAAAAGCAGACTTAAATGCACATAAAAAGATGTAATTCATTTTCAGTAGCAAAAGTTGTGATTAATATGTTATAAGATGCTTAAAAAGCACCAAGCCTAACAAATCTGCTTGGCTACAATGGTCTCAATCAATGAAGTAATTGTATCAACTTTATACTTAACATCTGATGAACAGGGCCATACTTATGCATAGGTGCACAAGGCTCTAGCTGGGGATGGCCAAAAAAAAAAATTAGCACCAATTTAAGGGCCCCATATCACCTCAGGAAAAGTGTAAGTATTGGCCCTGCTAATGAGTTACTAATGCTACAGTTATTATGTTCCAATCTGTGTACATTTCCTATGTCTTTCCAAGGAACCCTTCTGGTACGTCCTGCTCATATTCAAATCTGAGCAACAAAAGAGTGAATTCAGCGATATATTTAAACTGTGCATTTAAATTTTCAGTGATGATTGGTCTCAATATTTGTTATATTTTGAGACAAATGTTCCATAGAATTGTGTGTGAAGCTGAAAAAAATTTGTCAAAAAATTATGTTAGACATATTATGGAATGATTGCCTATAGACTAGAAATATAATCCCTATGATTTCCATGTTCATAGTGATCTTTCTAAGCAAAACCAAATGCATGCTAACTGAGGCCTACAGTGTAATTTGACTCTTGTTTAACAAAAATCTCATTATCATCCATTATCACCCTGTTCAGTCTTGGATTAGATATTATTACCAGAATCAAAACATAGTCAAGTGTTCGGAACTACAAAATCCTCAAACAATCTCATGGTAATACCGGAAAAGTGATGCTTTACACAACATGAGTCTTAAGGTCTAGATATACAATTCGAAGAAGCAGCAGTTTCTGCTTCAAGAAAAGATACAGTTGCACACATCATATATGGTAATATACTGATAACTATTGATGGGACATATGTAAAACACCAATGTATCTCTATCGTGCAATTTCTAAGTTTAAATGTCAGCCATGGGAACAATAGCAATATCATCCTGAAAAATCTAATGTGAATTTTGGTATACCAAAATTCACTTATACATTCATGCATTACACTTATGCATTATACTTATACATTCATGCATTATACAAATAATACATTCCAATCTCCATGTAAAAATTCTATTCTTCACTCCTCTCTTTACCAAATCTTTACTTCCAGGGATGGCCTCTTGTTCTTTTCTCACAACTCTTATAATCTCCCTCTGTATTATCTGGTAAACTTTCCTTGTTAACTTAAATGTATCACATCACCTTGTTTCTGCCTATACAAGAAACTCTGCAATTTGCATTCTCTCACTGTCTCCCAATAACAAAATTCCCAAGTCCTGATATTGCCTTAGTTATTCATCTTTTGACCCTCTACAGTGTTTCTACATCACAAGAGAAACCAGGTGATAAAATCTAAGCGTACCATTCTATGTTTAGTCTGACTAGTAATTTACAGTGCGGAATAACCACTAATCTTAATCTGTTAGTAAGTTACTTTTATTCTCTTCAATTTCAATACTGTTCTAATACCATTACCATCTGTAATGATAATTTAGATGGTAATGATATTTAGTTGTAGTTTTTGATCAATTGTTTTATTCCTAACTTGACTGTTAAAACTGGATGGACTATAAATGTTATATACTGCTTGGTGCTTGGAATCATTTCTCTTTATTATTTTTATGGCTATTTGGCCTATTTTTGTTTTGGAGTGCCCCTTTTTATAATGTCATTGGCTTTTTACTCAAATTTTTTAGGGTATTACTGATGTTTTATATAGACAGAAATATGAAGAATATATAGCAGGAAAATTTGGACATATCTTTGTAGGATGTTGCTGGCTGTCTTCTTATTCGGTGGCATCCCGGCATGTGGCAATATACATGACATACAGGTGTGGTTGACAACACTTGTATTATCTTTGATGGACAACAGATTTCTTAAAGGGAGTTCATGTTTTAGCAATCTACTTACTTAGTACAATAAGGTGACAGCAACACTGGATGTGGGAGATGGATACACAGTAGGTACACTTAGATTTTGCAAAGGCTTTTTGATAAATTACCACATAAGTTGATAGTGAAACTAGAGTGGATAGGATTGGATATCAGACTTGTGCATTGGAATGGAGAGTGGCTATCTGATAGATATCAACAGGTTGTGTATGGGGAAGCAATGTCAACAGAAAAAAAAAAGTCACTAGTGGTGTGCCTCGGGGATCTGTTTTAGGACCATTGCTTTTTAACCTGTATGTTAATGATATTGGGGAAGATTTGGATGGGGATATACAGTTGTTTGCAGTTGATGCAAAGTTAGGACAAACTATGAGGAGTAGAGCAGACGTTGTGGCCAAAAAGATTTGAATAGAGTGAATGAATGGACAAAGGAGTGGGGAGTTCAATGTTCAATGTTGCAAAATATAAGGTTTAATAATTGGAAAACAAACATGGGGCATAGAATTTACTTTTGGTGGGGATATTTTGTTGGAGGTCAAAGAAATGAGATCTTGGAGTGATGGTGGATAAGGATCTAAAATTTAAAAGACGTATTGCCAAAATTGTGAGGAGAACACAATGAATTCTGGTAATAATGCAAAGGACACTGACTTGTAGAAGTAACGATATTCTAGTTCCATTGTATAATGCCACAGAGTTGGTCGCCTGTTATCAAAAGGATGAAGAGATATTGGAAAAGGTCCAGAGGCAGTCGACTAAGGCAGTTTCTGGTATCTGGAATGTTGAGTATGAAGAAAGGTTGAGAAGATACAATTTACAGAGTGCAGTGGATAGGAGTGATACGATATAGACATACAAGTTGGTAAGAGGTTATTATAGAATTAATGAAGAGGTTTTTGTATAAAATGGTGAGAGAACAAGAGGTCATACCTGGAAGATGTATAAGGAGTGTGTGAGGAAGGGAGTGAGAAGATGGTTTTTTTGCATGGAGAGTTGTGAATAACTGGAATGCACTGCATGAGTGTGTGGTATCTGCAAAAAATTTTAATGTATTTAAGGCATGATATGATGAGGTGTGTGTGTAGAACAAAGGGACCGCTACTCTAAATTCTTGTTCATTTTTCTTGCAAGTTTTCTTTGCTATGCAATAAATGTTCAGATGATATAAGTCACCTATAACAATTACTAGTTTTGTAACCATCAGGTGATTTGATGATAGATTTCATCGTCACAAGCAACTGAACCACCGTAGGTCTGCAAAGTTATATACGTTAGATATTAACAAATGTTATTTTATAATAATAAAAGAAAAACAAAAAAAGGAATGAATTCTTTATCACTTATTTCTCAAATAAAATGTCAATGTTATAATTTGTGAAAAAGTAAAAACTTTGAGAAAAATACAATTTAGTTACAGATTACACACTGCTCATAACTCCCAACCTCCAAAAGATTGTAAACCTATTGTAAAATTTTATTATCCTTTGGTGTTTATTTCTATTGTCTTGGCCTTTTTCTATGTTGCCATTGTAAAATTTAATTTCTCCTTTATTTATCTTACGTATTGTTCTCTTTAAATCTTAATTACACTTATATTGCACTTGTATCTGTGCCCTTAGTAAAATCCTTCTCTAGTAAGACCTTATTCTCTTAACTTCTATATTTCTCTTGGCCAATCTTTACATATAAGAATGATGCTAGTGGTTTGGGGGACAAAGGGAATATTAATGGTCAATGCCAACTCCCTTGTCTCTACACTGGTTCTAATTCCTTTTTCAGATTCAGGGAAAATTTATTTTTCACTGCGCCACCCCGAATCCTAGATTAACAAAGAATGTATTATCAATGAACCAGAAACAGTTTAGCTTACAATCTTATATTACTATAGGTTATTGGCAGTCATAGCCTCACCATAAATTAATCTCCCGCTGTGGTCCGTATTTTATGAGCAAGTGCAACAGAGAAGAAAATCAGGCAAGTCATCAGTTAAACAAAAAGAACAAAACATTTAATTCAATTGATACATATTACACATTATGAATACACTTTGATTAAGTAATCTGCAATTGCTAATGAATGAGCACTAATTTCACAGATTCTCTATATCTATCTTAGCATGTATGACAAAGAACTTCATTTATGATTTACGACTTATATTTGAAAGATCACACTTATTCATCAATATTAAAGACATTTGTTAACTGAATTACTAATGTAGCTCCACATGCTCTCGTACAATTTCTCTCACAAAATACTCATAATATACTCTATCATTAAAAGAAACAATCTCTAGAGTTCTTCCTAAAATTTTCTTTTAGTACACATTTACATAAGAAACTATACTGTTACCAATTGTTGGGTAAACTATTTGGCCACCTCACATATCTCGTCAGGACAAATACTTTCGACTCCACGTTCCTTCTGCTTTTTCTGAGACATTCTTCAAGGGTTCAATCTGCACATACTTCTGCCTCCGAAAATAAGTAGATGTTATTCTTTGGTGAACTGGCTCAACATCATAACGAAATCTCCGTAAGCATCGGTGAATATCTTCTGCTGGGCTGGTTGCCGACTAGTAAATTTTCAGGAAATTCATGGCAAAGTTCCTCAGTCATTATCTCAAATCCGCAGGGAACGAGGGGATGCCACGAGGAGGCTCCACACACCACAGCAAGACCGCACAAGACCCGGAGCATAAGAGGGCACAAGCCTAAGAATAAGAAGGTTTTTTCTGGCGCTGCATGACTTTTTAAATTGCACACCACACGTTACCACTACGTCATTGATTTCTCCTCTCATTTTTCAGCGTCACTTCATGCCACCCAGTACTGAGCGCCACACACGGAATCCTTAGCGTGATTCTCGGAATGCATGAGTGGGGGGAGGACTACTTGCTTATTGCATGGGTTTTCGATTCCGGCCACCTTTTATTTAATCGGATTATCTCTTTCTCCCAGAAATTTATAAGTACTTACACTTAAGCAGTAAGATTTAAGCAATTTAGCAATTCATAATACTTTACATTATAACAAAATAAATGAAAGATTCTCAGTTTAGTAATATTTTAGTAATTTACAGGAGATAATTGATTCAAAATGTAACCCCACGTTAAGTCTGAAGGAAACGTAAATTAATCCAATTTTAGTTTCATTCAGAACTTAACATTATAATACATTAACATCACAGGCAACCTAAGGATTTTTTTATTACTATCTTTTGCAGAATTCAGAAACCTCACTCTAAGACCAAACATGGAACCTTTTCAAGCCCAATAAGTAAAGCAGTGGTCTCACACTGGGCAGTGAAATTCATCTCCCAGCAAAAGACAATCACAAACATCCATGTCTACAGTAGGATTCAAACCCACAGCCACTTTTGTTGGAGAGGAGGTACCTTAACTATTCAGTCAACCAGGCTGGCTAATAAGTCATGATAAATGCTTATTTTCCTTCCACTTTGGACTACTAATTTTACTGAAATTAATTCTAAGTTGATCTCTAAACATTCATAAGCATTACATTACAGTTCGGAGCAATCATTTTTAAAAAAGTGGAAAAAATTAAGGAAAAGGGGAAACATACAAAATGTATAAAATTTTTACCTGTTGAGCTCGTCTCAGCAAACTGGCAATAAGAAAACGAAATGCTAATCTTGTTTCCTGGACAAATGATTCATCAGTACTGATTGTGCTGCAAAATAAATTACACTAAGTATTAGCCATTACTTATTTTTATAACAAAACTACACTGAGCCAACAATCATTATAGAAGGGCTCACTTACTGAGCAATGTATCTATGATAACTCAACCTTAAACTCATTCATACTCCTTGTATTTCCAATAGATTCCACTAATTAACTACTCTCCATGTAAAACAATTACTCTTACACCTCTCTCCATACACACTTCCAGCTAAGATGGATCTTACCAAAAAAAAAAAAAGTCAACTCGATAAACTCAACAAATTATTGGAGAAAATGACATCCACAGGTCAAGAAACTATCAAAAGACTCAGAAAATACCATGCAAAACCTGCTAGAATATATGGTTCACCAAAATTACATGAAAACAACTGTCCACTTATACCTACTTTGGGTTCTATAAGAAGTCCCAAGTATAAATCTCGAGATTTCTGTCTCATCTTCTCCTCACCCTCACTGGCCACTCAGCTTCATTGATAAATTCCACAGAATTTTGTAGGCAAGAATAAAAGACAGAAAACTGGCTTCTAAAAACACAGTGAGCTTCGACACTGTCTCTCTCTCTTCACAAATATCCCTCACAATGAGACAATAGAAATTCTAATCCGAAAATTTCCATTAGGCATAGTGGACTTATTCAAATTTTCAATCACATCTGGTTACTTCACTTGGAAGGATAATGTATACAAACAAGTAGAAAGAATGGCAATAGGCTCGCCACTATCACCTAACTTAGCCAACTTTTAACATGAACACTTGGAAGGAAGAATCTTCTCTTGACACAAAACCACCAATCTTGTTGTGATACATAAATGATGTCTTTGCAGTCTGGAGTCACACAGAACCAGAACTCCATTCATTTTACAAAAACACAACACTCTACATCCTTGTACTAAGTTCTTCATCATCTGTTCATTGGAGCAGATGATAATGATGAACTTTCTAACAAGTTCACGTCAGAAAAAGATTCATCAAAAGGAATCTCCTTTTTGCATGTACATCCAACAGAAACAAGATGGATCCATTTCTGCATCAATCTACCAAAAACCAACTTTTATCCACAATACATCAGTCCACTATCCACTTCGAAAATATGGCACCATTAAATTCCTAGTGTCTTGAGCACACACAAGATTTATTATTCCGAAGGATCTCTTAAACAAGAATTGGATACTATCAATCAAACAGCCTTATTAAATGGATACAATCCAAGAATAATACAGAAAATAATTAACAACTCTCCTATACAGCAACCTAGACTAGACTAGAAGTCCACAGGGCTCCTATACCATATATTAAAAACCACATCTCTGAATGAGTGGCAAAAATTGTAAGAAAATATAAACTCATAGCTACTTACCAACCAAATTCATAATCCATTGCCTTCTCCAAATGACAAACTCTCACCAATGATAATGATGCTACCGGGCATATACAAAATACCACATTCATGCAATTTGTCTTACTACAGACAAGCAGGAAGATCTGTCAATAGATACATCTCGAAACCAAGACAATATCCAACGCCTTACTTCTCTCAAATCTGGCCAAACACAGCATGGGATTGAAAACACCAACCACAGGATCCAATGGGAAAAAGGCCAAACTGTATAACCTGTACATTCTGTATTTTGTCTATGCACCCGATTCTCCATTTACACAGTAGATGGTTCCAGAAAAAATCTGTGTAAAAAAGAATGCAGTGCATATGGAAAAATGGAGGAATGGTTCCAGATGTGAAAACCCGATACGAACAATAAGTTATTTTAAAACAAAACATATGAAAATCATTGAATAAAACTCTATTTAATATTACTGGAATTTTTAAATTTTATTTTAAGTACTTATTTGAAATATATACATATGTATCTTTCTTAAAGAAAATAAGTTTGTCACTAATAAAACAAATCCAAAAAGGCCCAAATACACACGCCCATATAGTTATTAGTTATTAAATTTTATTCGCCGTCACTTTCTGATAGCAGCTGCATTCTTTTGTGTGAGACTGGAATTAAATCACTTCCATCACTTGAAACACTTTTGCTGTCCTGGTCATACTGCAATGGCGAAATATTTTCTTCAGTAAAAAGGAACAAAATTAGCACTAATTTTCAATAATTCTGAGGGCTGATTTTTTTTTACCACAAACTCTAATTAATTGTTGATATCCTGTTTTGACTAGATCCTTGTATAATTCTTCATATCACACCATACATGACTTCAGTTCACATTTAAACTGTTCAGCTCTTTCGGTATATGGATCATGTGTAAGAAAATGACTTTGCAATTTACCCATTTGAAGTCGTTCTTTAATTAATCTTGCAGTGAGTGGAATCTCTTCATCATCACTTTTTTCTTTTTCACACATTTTGGTCAAGTAGCTTTCCAGCATGCATTTAAAGTTAATAGTTTCAATTCTGATAATGCCAACTTAGCAAGTTTGATGCAATCTTTCCACATTTGCCACAAAGGAGGACAATGTTTAGCATTCAGAGGATCATCCAAGAAACTTTATAAGTGTGATAATGTGAATTAATTTTCTTCATTTGGCAGAAACCATAGCAAAATCTGATAACATTACAACAGAACATTTATGTAGAATACAAACATCAATACTGAATAATATTACACATTTAAGGGATGAAATTCAAAACCAAATGAATAAAATTATAGTAAATGTGATGAATGAAACTATTTTGAATAATGTAAGAATTACTAAATATTAATCAATTATTTTAGATATAACCCCTGATATGAGCTGTATAGAATAGAATAATTATTGTCAGATTTGTAGATTTCCAAAATCCAAATATTTATATATATGAACACTTTTGGGGAAATTTTGTCCCAGTGTTCCCACAGTAGGTAGCATGACTGGAGAAGGATTACACACATTTTCAATAGACTACTTATAAAAACTGAATCTAGACAAAAATAATTTGAGCCAGAGATACAACAATGCCACAAATATACATGGCAAATATAATGGATTGCAACACAAAATCCTAGAGAAAAAAAAATTCTAGGGTATGATACATGCTTTGTTCCGTACATTGTTTAAACTTGGCAGTGAATGATGCAGCGAAAATCTTGATACCACTGAATTTTTTTTATATCAACCAAGAACTATATCATTACTTTTCAACAAAACATTGCTGTGTATTGAAAACATATTTACAAAATAAATTTGAAAACATTGTCGAATACATGATAAGAAAGTTGAATTGACACCATCATGCCACTAAAAACTCAATTAGAGGGAGTATGCAATGCTCTTTTAGAAGCTGTTGATGACATTAATAAAGTTACAGACTCTAAAAATGCAAGTCAAAGGTATACTTTCAAAAATATCCACTTAGTACTAATTTGGCATGATGTTTTAAGTAAAATTAAAGTTATAAACAAAATTATGAAGGAACCAAAATTCAATGCACATAATGCCATCGAAAGTATCAAAGGGATTAAGAAATGTTTTTAAGAAAAATGAAGTGATGATATATATGATAAATATATTATTGGTACTATAAGAAATGTTGGCATCAATCTCAAGTGACACTGATGCGACTTTCTGCAATGTACAAAATGCTAGAAACATGAGGAAGTGAACTCATTTTGACTATGAATCCCACAGTTGGCCCATTTATGATCCAAAACTAAATTTGAAAATAAATTAATTTTTTCCCCATATTCAAGACAACAATGATATCTTTAAAAGAGAGGTTTATGATACTAAAAGAATATCATGGCCTTTTCAGTGTTCTAGATGACATATGCAATTTATTATTATTATTACAGGTATCTCCATGGCATCAGTAGACTCATCGTGAGAGACCCAAACTATCAAAACATTATCTATCATATCTCTTCTTGAATTCATTTACAGACGAAGAACTCACCTTGTAACTACGAAAAATTTACAATTGATAATGACTGATGAACATAGTAATGAATGTGATATTGAGAGGACATCAATGTATAAAGAACTAAATGCATTTTTGAAAATAGGGGTGCTTAAGTGACAAAGCTGTATAACTGAGAGGAGACCTCCACATAGCCTTTAAAGGAATGCGGAGAACCGACCAGGGCTTCTGACCTAATGTCTAATCCTCACCTTCTCGTGGTGCACCGTGTTGGGTATCTACTTGGATACTGAACGAACGAGGATGGGCTGGCAATTTGGGATTTAGCCAACCAAATTGTATTCTTATTGGCTTAAACCAATATACAAAATGATGGTATGACATGACAAAATTTCATGCCAGCTGGGGCGTCACCCAGTTAAACAAGGCCCCCGTTGTTTTTGCCAGGGAACCAGAGTGAACAGCGAAAAGTCAGCTACTGGAACAAATCTGAAAACACATCCCAACTCAACATCAGCAGAGTTAAAGATCAGTACTATCAACATAAGAAGCCTGAATGGCAAAGAAAGAGATCTAGCTGAGGAATCAGATAAGTACCAGATCGACATAATAGGGATGACTGAAACAAAAAAGACAAAAACTGGTGAGATCTTTCTGAGCAATAAATACAAAATGTCATATTCAGGAAATGACAATCAAGGAAAAGAAGGAGTAGCCATAGCATTCAACACAAAATACGAGGCTAATCTTCTTGAATGGCAGGCAGTCTCAAGTAGAGTGATGTGGGCAAATATGAGAATGGGGAACTGGACAATGAGACTTATTTGTGCCTATGGTCCCACAGAAGGTTCTACTAAGGTAGAAGTGGAGGAATTTTTTGATGCTTTAGAAAAAGCAACTGACACAATGAAAAAGGAAAAGTTGGTCCTTGTTGGGGATCTAAATAGCAGAGTAGGAAATGACTGTGAGACATACAAAAATATTTTGGGAAAATTTGGAGAAAAGAGCAAAGCTAATAATAATGGCAAATACCTGTTGGATTTCTGCTCAGGACATGGACTGGTTATTACTAACACCATGTTCCAACATAAAAATGTGCACAAATTCACATGGAGAGAAGAGGCAAGGAATAAGAAAAGTCTCATTGACTATGTTATTGTTGATAGTGATGTTTTCTCCCTGGTGCAGGACACCAGAGTGTACAGAGGATTTGAAATTGGAAGCGATCACTATTTAGTCTTTAGCAGGATAAAATTGAATTTCATATTGAAAAGAATAACATGTAAGAAAGTTTTAAAGCGAATAAAAGTTGAACAGCTCTCAGATGTGAACTGTAGACTAAAATACACAAAGATTATTGAAGAAAAAACGAGAGTTTGAGAACAGGAATCAAACCTTGGAGATTCAGTGGCAAACTCTAAAAATTGGTTGATTCTGCCAGAGAGGCATATGGTGAGGTTGTGTGGAAGGATAAAAAAATCAGAACTCCCTGGTGGACACAGGAAGTTAAAGAGGCAGTGAAGGAAAAGAAGAAAGCATATCAAAAGTTCCTGTCAAATAAGTCAGCTTGTGCTCTTAGAGAATACAGAGACAAATGCAAGAATGCTAAACACTGTGTAAAACTAGCTAAACAAAAGTCATGGGAGGACTTTGGCAAGAATATAGAAAATAAATATCAAGAAGGTGGCAAAATATTCTGGAGGTTGTTGAAGAAGCTTAGGAATGGAGAAAAGAGTGCTGTAAAAGGAGTTCGAGATGATAAAGGTGACATGAAAATGGGAGAAAAAGATATCCTTGACAGCACAGTGGTAAAAAACACTGACCAGGCATGCAGTCAGGAATACATATCCATTCTTGAAGTAGAAAAAGCCATCAAAGGCTTGAAATGTGGAATGGCAGCAGGAGTAGATGATATTCGACCAGAAATGCTGAGGTATGGTGGTATAAGAGTCTTACAGTGGCTGCACTGCATAGCTCAGAAAGCATGGACAGAGGGACGAATTCCCGATGATTGGAGTAGAGCTCTCATAGTACCCATATATAAAAAGGGAAATAAAACTGAATGTGAGAATTACAGAGGTATTTCCCTACTGAGTGTTCCTGTCAAGATCTATGCAAGTATATTTGAGAAACGGTTGAGAAGAATTGTGGAAGAAAAGCTTGGTGAAAAACAAGCTGGATTCAGGCCAAATAGAGGCTGTCAGGATCAGATCTTCACTTTACGACAAATAGTCGAGAAAGCATGGGAATATAACAAAGATCTGTATTTAAGTTTTGTCGATTTGGAAAAGGCATATGACAAGGTGCCAAGAGAGAAGCTATTCAATACGCTACAGTTATATGGTGTCAATGGGGCATTATATCAAGCAGTACTTAGTCTTTATTTGAGTTGTAAGTCAGCAGTTAGAATTGAAGGAAGTATAGAAGATGGTTTAATGTTAAATCTGGTGTGAGACAAGGATGTACATTATCCACTCTGTTATTCATTATCTACATGGATCACATTATGAAGGAAAGTGGTATTAAACATGATATCAAAATTGGAGATGTTAATGTTAGCTCTTTATTTAGGTCTGCAAGATTCTCTGACTAAATGGAATAGCTGTTGTAATAGATATGGTATGAAGGTCAGCAATAAAAAGACAAAGACAATGAAAATAGGCAGAATCACTGAAAATGTCAACCGTGTTGTGAATGGAGAACCTGTGGAACAAGTGAAACATTTCAGCTACTTAGGTACGATTTTTACTGAAGATGGTAAATTAAATATAGAAATAGACAACAGAATCAGCAAAGCTGGTATCGTAGGAAGTCAATTGAATAAATTCATATGGAATAAGAGAGAAATTAGTAGGAACACTAAATTAGCAGTATACAAGACAGTGTTCAAACCAGTTTTAACTTATGGATCTGAGAGCTGGGTCAGAAGTAAAACACTTGACCAAAACTAGAGACCGCAGATATGAGAGCCCTGAGAAAGATTATAGGCATGAACAGATGGCATCAATGGCAATATCATATTAAAAACGAGGATATTAGGAAAGAACTTGACATTGTCAACATCCAGGAATGCGTTAGCAGAGCTAATCTCAGGTGGTATGGTCACTAAAACAGAATGGGAGAGGAAAGATTAGCAAAACAAGTGTTCTCTGCCAGATTGGCAGGAAAACGACCCAGAGGAAGACCAAGATATAGGTGGATTGATACAGTAAAAAGTGCCTTAGAAGACAGAAATATAAGATCTGATAATGTTGGAGTCTTGACAAGTAACAGACTGGTTTGGAGGAAAATTGTAGATAGGAAGTTAGTAATGATGTAATTTTTTTTCATGTAGTACTATCATATCCTGTACACCCCTTGAGGGTACATGGCAGGAATTTGATGATGATGAAAATTATGGAGACAACTACCGTGGTTGAATAAAAACGTTAGTTTAATATAACTAAAATCTACAAACTAAGTTGTTTTCTAAAATCTAATGATTCCAGATGAAATATTACAATATATTTACAGCAATAATTTATTTGATATATTTCCAAATACTTTTGTAGCGCTCTCTTTAACTTTGCCAAGATCAGTCACCACTGGAGAATGTAGCATCTCAAAATTAAAGCCTATCAAAAACCACTTAAATTGTCTACAATGTCAAATCTAGCGACCATTTCTGTAGAAAACGAGATACTGGAAGAAGTAGGAATTAAAAGTTTCAAAGAATATTATTTTCATGAAAGCAAGACAATTAACTATTTCATAATAAATTATTATGTAGAAGTGACTGAGTGTTCCTAATTATTGTGATTAAAAATTCAAATTTGTTATTCTTTTATGTTCAATACTTTGATTTGTATAATTTATATAGAATAACTATGTTTGTTATCCTTATTACTGTTACTATTGAGGAATAAATAATTGTTGTGAATCCTTTTCGACTCTTGGTGATCCTGTGAACAAAGGCTCTCCATCCCACTCGTCCTCCTGTCCTTTCTTTCAGTAATTGTAATTTGAAATTGGTAGTTCTTTTATGTTGCCCATCCAATTCTTTTGTGGTCTTACTCTTCTTCTCATACCCTCAATCTTCCCCAACATAACTGCCTTTTCCAATTATTCATCTACTCGTATAATATGTCCGAAGTACATAAACTTCTATTTAGCAATCATCACCTCCAAGGAGCATTCTGTATTTATATTCTCTAAAACCTTTTTATTGGTTATTCTTGCAGCCCATGAGATTCTTAATAGTCTCCTCCACACCCATAATTCAAATGAATCAATTCACTTTCTATCTTTCTTAATAATCCAGCTTTCACGTCCATATATCATTACTGGAAATGACATTGCTTTGACAATTCCAACTCTCGTGGCCTTACTCACACCTCTATCTTTCATAATTTTTGTCAGGTTTAACATTGGTTTTTTTTTCCGCAGGACTATCCTTCTTTTAATTTCATCTTCACATTTACCATCATTTCTTCTTCTAGATTCCAGTAAATCATAACTTTTGAACAATTTTTATTTTATCTCCCTCTATTCGTTTAAATTGCCAGAAGCTATCACTTTTGTTTTGCTGATGTTTAAATTAAGCCTGGCTTTGTTACTTTCCATCTGAACCAAAAGAATCAGCCACTCCAGATTTTCCTTAGTTTCTGCTATAAGGGTTGTATCATCTGCATATCTTAAATTATTTATTTTTCTGCCACCAATCTTAATTCCAGCTGGATCTTTGTCTACATCAGCCATTCTCATAACATATTCACTATAAATATTAAAAAGGTAGGGCAACAGTATACAACCCTGCCGCACTCCTTTTTACACTCAAGCACTGTCTATTTCTCCAAAGACTAGTTTTTTATGAAGCTTCTTGGTTGTCATACAGCCCTCTTATCAAGAGAATCAGATGTTTAGGTATTCTCATTGATCTCAATCAAAAGCTTTCTTATAATCAATAAAACAGATGAATATTTTTGTTTTTTCCATAATCCATCTTGTTTGCTGTTTGGTCTCTAGTTCCTCTGCCTCTCCTAAAGCCTGCCTGTTCTTGTGGAATTTCTCTATTCACCTATGGCTCCAACCTTTGTTAGCAATCACTTTCAGCATAACTTTACTTGCATGTGAAATTAAAGTCATGGTTCTATAATTCTCACAATCTCTGGCATTTGATTTTTTTTTTGGAATTGGGATAAATACTGATGTTTTCCAGTCTAGGCCGTATATTTTCTTCCAAACCTGTTGGCAAATTTCAGTCAATATATTCACTACTTCATCCCCAGTTGATCTCAATAATTCCACTGACACACCATCAGTTCCAGGAGCTTTTCTTTTTGGCAGCTGTTCCGTTACTGATATCACTTCACTTTTCATTATCATGGGTTCTTCGACAAATTCTCTCCTTTGAAATTCTCTTTCAATGTTATTAACTTTCTCATACAAATCCTCTACATACTCTTCCCATCTTTTTTTTTCACTGCTTCTTCTTCCATTAGACATTTAGTTGAATTACTTTTTACCATGCCTAATCTAGGGATAAACTTCCCTGTAACATTTATTTTTCTAAACAGATCTCTTGTTCCACCCATAATATTGCTTTCTTCAATTTCCTTGCACCTTTTGTTTAGATGTTTTCCTTATCTTTTCTAGTCTGTCTTTGGAAATTGGCACTCAGTTGTCTAACCCTTTCTTTTTCTCTGAAGTTTCATTTTTCTTCTTTCCTCTGCTATTTGAATAGATTCTTCTGACAACCATTTGCAATCTTTCTTTCTTGTTGCTTTATTAAGTTTTCTTTGCTGTTTCTATAACTACACATTTTGTTTCTTCCCACAGTTCTAATTCTCTTCCTGTCTTCTCCAAACTTTTTAATTTCTTTTTGACTTCTATTTTAAATGCTTCATTTATAAGATCAAAATCAAATCTGATACTGTCCTTTTGTTTCTTCTCAGCCCTTAATTTAACTTCAGCTATCAATATTTCATTATTTGTCTCACAGTCTGCACCAGGTAGTATTTTTGCTGCTTGGATAGCACTCTCCCCTTTCTGCTGGCAACAACATAATCTATCTGATTTCTGTATTTTCCATTAGGTGAATCCAAGTGTACAATCGTCTTTTATATTGTTGGAAGCAAGTGTTTGCAATAAAGCAACTGTTCCCAACACAAAACTCCAACATCCTTTCTCCTGCTCTATTCATCAGTCCTAAACCAAATTTTCAAGTGATGCCTCATTTTTCTTTTTCACTCACTTTTGCATTTCAATCACCGAATATCGAGAGTAAATCTGTTTTATCAGTACGTATACTACTTGTTGCAAGCAGCTGCAAAATTCTTCTACCTCATCTTCACTTGAATCTGTAGTGGGTGTATACACCTGTATGAGTGTAACATTAACATTCACTGGGTATGTCCTTTATTCTGATTAGAATTATTTTATCAAACACTGGGTTGTAACGAAAAATGTATTTTCTGTATTTTCTTCTATGAATGCTATCCATTTCTTCCAAGGTTTTCGTGTCCAGAGTAATACATCATGAAATCATCGGAACCAAAGTGACCTATTTCTGTCCATCTCAGTTCACTGATTCCTAACATCTTAAGTCGAGTTCTAATTTCTTTCTTCACCAGTTCCAGATTTCCTTGATACATATACTTCTTACATTCTATGTTCCTATTTTATGTAAATCAGTAAAGCAGAGGCATCGTCTTCTGAGATTAACTCTATCAGAAGTTGAACTTCCAGAAGGCTTTGATCCAGCTTCATCATTCTTGGTAACTTCATTGGAAGTTCCTCTCTGCTCATCCCCAGTAGTCATTTCAGTGCCTTCTGAGGTGGGTGTCCCATCTTCCTGCACTATATAACAATAACTCAAGCCTCTATTCATAAGATTTTCTTGGCAAAATATATACAGAAGTGGTTTGCCTTTGTGTTCTGTGTTTGTTTAGCCTACTAGGTAAGACTAAACAAACTGCAAGTGATGAAGAAAAGTAAAATAAGAAAGAAAAAAAGGAGGGGGAAGGAGCAAGAAGGACAGAAGAGTAAGGACCAGTCTACAGATAATATAACAGATATATTTTACATGAAATAAGGCATGGTCCAACATCACGTACCTCAGGTTCGCCACTACAGTACTCACTAAAGTGAGCCATTGAGAGCCCTAAAGAGCTGATAAACTTGACAAATGTACATATATATATATATATATATATAAATATATATATGTGTGTGTGTGTGTGTGTATTTGTTCATTTGTACAATAATCCACTCATTCCACTAGCTGAAATCCAGCCTAAAATTCACTTTAATTAGATTTTCAAAGTTCAAACCTAAACTGACATGGAATGAGCCATTTTAAATACTCTCTGAAATCACTATGAACACAAAACTAATAATAAAAATAATCTGAATATTAACAATTTTTGTCACTCTCACATATAAAAGGTTGGGTAATCTATAGCACATTAGTAACGTGGAAATGCCAAGGATTGTTTAAAATTTTTATTTTGTTTGTTTGTTTATGTTTTTTTTATTTTTCACATAATAATAAGTTTAGTTTAATCTTTTATCCAAGTGTGAGCAAACAAGCTTTGTGCCTGAAAGTATCTTCAGGACTGGGGTAAGGTAGTGCAACACCAGGCTACTCGTTGCAAAGGTGGAGAAAGATCTCATCACTCCTATCTCAGTATCTCCCATAATGCAAAGCACATCTCCTTGCGGATATGTGTAATGTTATGCATTAAGGCAAGGGCCACTACCCATACCGGTTTCGACCTTTATTGAGGTCTCGTCAGTGGGAGCCAGGCCCAGTAGTGGAGATACAAAGGCAGAAGCAATGAGAGGTCATCGTAACCTATAGGAGTTGCCAAAGGGTGTGCAACCTTATTAAGCAACCTTGACGAGACCTCAATAAAGGTCGAAACCGGTATGGGTAGTGACCCTTGCCTTAATGCATAGCATTACACATATCCACCAGGAGATGTGCTTTGCATTATGGGAGATAATGAGATAGGAGTGATGAGAGCTTTCTCCACCTTTGAAACGAGTTGCCTAGTGTTGCACTACCTTACCCCAGTCCTGAAGATACTTTCAGGTGCAAACCTTGTTTGCTCACACTTGAATAAAGGATTAAACTAAACTTATTATAGTCTAACCAAGTGAAAAATAAACTCTCAACATCTTTCCCTGAATCTGGAGTAATTTAATAATAAGGTTGCACACCCTTTGGCAACTCATATAGGTTAGGATGACCTCTCATTGCTTCTGCCTTTGCATCTCCGCTACTGGGCCTGGCTCCCACTGACGAGACCTCAATAAAGGTCGAAACCGGTATGGGTAGTGGCCCTTGCCTTAATGCATAACATTACACATATCCGCAAGGAGATGTGCTTTGCATTATGGGAGATACTGAGATAGGAGTGATGAGAGCTTTCTCCACCTTTGCAACGAGTTGCCTGGTGTTTCACTACCTTACCCCAGTCCTGAAGATACTTTCAGGCACAAAGCTTGTTTGCTCACACTTGGATAAAGGATTAAACTAAACTTATTATAGTCTAACCAAGTGAAAAATAAACTCTCAACAATATTTTTCACATAACTCAGAAAAAGTACTCTAGAGACCAAACATGGAACTTTATCAAGCCAGTTCAGGACTCTGATAAGTGGGACAGTGGCTTCATATCGGGGAGACAATTACCAACATCTATGCCCACAATGTGGTTTGAACCTACAGCCTGTCTGTTGGAGAATGGGCACTTGCAGCCAATTAGATAACAACGTACTGAAACTTATCCATTTTACATCTACTTTTTAAAGCTACTTAACTGTTAAGTTAATATTCAATAATATATTTTATTAGAAAGTTTTTACCTTGGGTATAATATACGTTAAAGATACCAAGCTATTTTAAACCTGGTTTTAATCCATTTCCCAAGGAAGCAAACAGACAAAGTCAAGTTTGCACCTGCAAGTAATGCAAGTTTGGGTGACCGCACATAGTGCAAGTCTTAGGCAACTCATGGTAAAGGTGGAATAAGCTCTGATCACTATTCTTTATCCTTAATGTAAAGCACATCTCCTTGAGAAGATGTACGATGCTATGCATTAAAGGCAAGGGGGCCACTACCCAGTCCGGTTTCGACCTTTATTGAGGTCTCATCAGTGGGAGCCAGGCTCTGGGTAGTGCCCCCCCCTTGCCTTTAATGCATAGCATCATACATCTTCTCAAGGAGATGTGCTTTACATTAAGTGTAAATACCAAGAATAGTGATCAGAGTTTATTCCACCTTTACCACGAGTTGCACTACGTGCGTGGTCACCCAGACTTGCATTACTTGCAGGCACAAACTTGGTTTTGTCTGTTTGCTTACTTAGGAAATGGATTAAAACCAGGTTTAAAATAGCTTGGTATCTTTAACGAATATATTTTATGTTATTCTAAATATTATTCAATATTCCAAAATATTCAATAATATATTCTAAATAGGCAGCCTGTGTAGCTTGGTGATGTGGCGTTTGCACACCATGATGCTTGACTGCATGAAGGAAGACTTGGTTTCGAATCTAGTTGGCGACTAGAGGAAATTTTTCTAAGTGTTTTTTAAACCAGTTCCCAAGTTAGTCAATCTCTGGCTCAAGCAAGCGGGGTTTTTTCCCAGGAAACTCGGGTTTTTTGTCCTGTAAATTCAAGAAAATCAACCGTAGAACCCACACTATATCAGACATTAAATATACTGTGTTAGGGTTAGGGACCACAAGATGGCAGCACTTGTTAAGCCACCTCTTCACTGTGTGCTGCTAGCCTTAGGCCAGCTATCTCTGATTGGGCCCTTTATTAAATTTTTCTCAAATTTGCGAGCCCCCTTGTTCTTGTTTAACAATCTTGTTGAACAAGAAAATACCACCGCAAAATGTATACATGCTACTATAATTGCCACTTTAAATTCATACGGGAATTAAAAGGAGTTAGTTTAGCTGATATATTCTAAATATATAAAATTATTCCAAAAAATATCAATTATACAATAATAATAAAGGGACACAAACATACCTGTACCATGAATAAATATGTCTTCTAAGTATGATGTTAAGAATCTGAAATATTAAAAAAAATATTATCATAAAGTTTGTATTCTGCAATAAGATTTGCAAGTTTTCATACTTATTAAATGTGGTTAAGTCTTGAAAAAAGTATTTGCAAAAATACTGAAATGAAAGAGAAACCAACTATTCTTCAACTTGGATATCTCAGATGTTAACGTGTAGTGGTGAAGGTGTCAGTGAGGCTGGGTGGAGATAAAATACAAACAGAATTGATGAGAGTGAAAGCAATATGGGTTGTTACAGGAAAGTGTTGTTTCAGTAGCTTGGTTATAATTTGTAATAAGATGACAAGTGCAAGCCAGATTGACAAAGTGGATAACATATCCACTTTTCAACCAAAAGGCTGTGGGGCTCAAATCCCACCTTGGGCATGGAAGTTTATAAAAGCCTGCTTTTAATGAGCATGTATAGCTCTTGAAGTTGCTCGTTTCTTTCTTCTTTTTTTTTTTTTTAAAAAAAAAAAGTGTATTCTTGACAGAGATGTTTATACAGTAATTTTTCTGGATTTTACTAAGTTCTGATAGAATACCACATGGTCAATTTAGTTTGAAACTGAGCAGAATGGGGACAGATAGACAGTTGGTAGCTAGCCAACAGGGATAGATGGCTGATAGGAGCCACAGAGTTGTGTATGGGATGAAGTGTCCCATTTATATATATATATATATATATATATATATATATACACACACATCAATGATACAGTTCAAAATTTCAGAAGAGACATTTAATTCTTTACGGATGAAGCTAAAATAGAAAATGTCAGGAAGTTCTGATGTGTTGTTACAAGAGGATTTACATACGATGGTATTTTGGCATGAAAAATAGGTATATCACGTAAACATTGAAAAGTGTAAATGGTTGTTTAGTTATTTTTGATTATTATGGCACAAAGACATCAATGATCATACTGTGCCAGGACACAGGTTACAGCAGTACATATGGTACTGTAGTAGGTCGAAGTGGTAGAATTGCAGATGCCCTTTCCGCACAGAGTAAGTAAGACAATCACAAACATCTATGCCCATGGCGGGATTCAAACCCACAGCTTCTTGGCTGGAGAGTGGATGTGCTAAACACTCGACCAACCAGACCAGCGTGTGTAGAGGCTTAAGTGCTGTGAGGATATCATGTTGGAGGCTTAATGGATTTTTTACAACACTCAAAAAGAATTAAATTAGAATTTAATACTTCCTATATTTCGTCCTAGTCACTAGGACATCTACGGGGATTACAAAAACAATTAATGTAACATATAAACAAATAACAAACAATACTAAGCCCAACCACGTGGGTGACACTAAAGTCCTATCTAGGTAGAGCGCCCTCTCAGGGCCGTAGTAGGTGGCCTGGAATGTAAGGTGAGAACTCTGGTGATGAGTGTTTCCCAAATCTTCGGAAGCTTAATGCAACCGTATTTATTGAGATTTGGTTGGTTTTTGAGAGCTGCTGCTGCTTCTAAGAAAAGTCTCTCTTTCTTGAATTTGCTGTGGTGGAGCATGGTGGTTTTCTTCCATGATACTCTGTGGGTGGTGTCCAAAACATGGTCAGCCAAGCCTGAATGGTCATAGTTGTGTTTGAAGATGTAAGACTTGTGTTCCTCTAGAGGGATGGATGCTGATCTGCCTGTCTGTCCAAAGTACGCCAGCTTACAGGGTACTTTGGAACAGGGTACTTTGTAAACTCCAGGCAGAGAGAGAGGAGGGAGCTGATCTTTTGTAGAACGGATAAGGGTAGCAAGTTTGCAGTGGGGCTTATATGCTGTGTGTAGGTTGTACTGTTTTAGTATCTTGGCTATTTTTTCGGATGTGCCACGGATGTAGGGTATGGTGATGGCATTTTTAAATCTTGTTGACGAGAAGGACGGGGAATGGGGGAGGAGTTGATTATTTTTTTGATACTGTGATCACTGTAGCCATTGGAGAGGAAAGTGCTGTGTATGTGGTTAAGCTCAGTAGTGAGGGCGGTTCCACTGGAACAAAGATTGTGGGCTCTCTTGGTAAGAGTTTTAATAATGCCATATTGTTGAGAGGGGTGGTGGTGGGAGAGTTTGTGAATGTATCTGCCTGTGTGTGTGTGGGTTTTCTGTATACGGTGAAGGTAAGTGTATCATTAGGCAAGCGTGTGACTAAGGTGTCTAGGAAGGGTAAACAATTGTTCCTTTCCTTTTCCATAGTGAACTGGATTCTTGGATGTAGACTATTGAGATGACTGAGGAAGGAGTCTAACGTGTCTGGGCCATGAGGCCAAATAGAGAACACATCATCTACATATCTTAGCCAGATAGAAGGTTTGAGTGGGGCTGAGTCTATGGCTCGTTTTTCGAAATCTTCCATATAGAAATTGGCAAGGGGGGGTGAGAGGGGGAAACCCATGGCAGTTCCCTCTATCTGCTTGTAGATTTTGTTGTTCCAAGAGAAATACCCAGAGTTAATGGCAAAGGAAAAGAGATCTAAGATGTCAGAGGGAAAAAAGTTTTCTAAGAGAGATAAGGTGTCGATTATGGGAATATTGGTAAACAGTTTACCGTGTTTACCATTACCGTGTTTACAATTATAGTTAACGTGTTTACCAATATTCCCTTAATGTCAATAGCGCATTGCACCGCATGAGGCGGTGCAATGCGCTATTGATGATGACCGGATTACGTACCACAGATCCCTTTGTAATTGTCCTTCAGCTCTGTTTTTGCCATCATGCGCATCACTCACCTGTATCATTACACCAATAAAATTTCAGTTGAATCTTATGCTTTCTTCTTGGTGCACTAATTTCTTTGTCCGTGTGTGTATTTATGGATAAATTATATGCTTTTTATCATCAATCATCAAAAAATCAATGAGAATTAAATACGATTACAAAAGACCTTGGTAACGAAATTTTAAACATCGACTGTGTGTTTGGACCACGATGAGCAGCTTGCAGTTTATAAATGGCTCTTGCTGTATGGAGAAATTACCCAGCTTTATGCAAGCATTTTGCATCAAACGAATAATATAACTTCTCAATTTGGAATTTTTAAAAGATCTAGCATTAATGATTGATATCCTACAAGAATTATCATATCTGTCAGAAGCTCTACAAAGTCACAATGTAAGTATTATAAGGGCTAAGTTAGCCCTTTTTTTTTTTTTTCCCCTCGACGATGCGAGCCCTTTGTTAAAATTTCCATAGCTCACCACTGGTTATAGGTAATCTCCTTCATTGTACAAAAATACCTTCAATTTTAAAAACAATTTTGGAATTTCATCTTGCATTTACAGATATTGCTTCATTATTAATCACATATCTTTGGAAGCTACTCCTGATTAACTCTGATTCGGATGTTTTGCCATGGTGCAAATATCTGTATAACATTTTTGAAATATGGCAGGGTTCATTAATAGAACTCTAAGAAGTTGTAAACAAAAATAATCTTATTCACCCCAGGATACAGTTGACACTTGAAACTGACAATAACAAACATCTCCTTTTAGACTTCTCCTAAGTCTTCAATCACACAAATAAATGTTCAGTTTTTCAAAATACACACATGACATTATGTTATGAGCTCTATTTCAGTATCATACGTACAGCACTATAAGTACTACCATCCAATGGACTCACTCTTTGCTCCATGGACATTAAAGAAGGAGATCAAATAAAATATAGCCTCAGTGATACTTTCATCAATAAAGACCATAACCAAATATTGAGTTACTCATCTTCAACAACTCAAGAAGAGATTAACCACATTTCCATTATCCAAGGAATCTCCAAAAGCATCAAAGATGTGAAAAACACTTAATCTTCCTATTTGCAAAATTTGTTCTTTAGGATGCTGCAAGAATAAGCTTCTTCATCTAACATTTCTTAGTGTTCATCAGGTTCCTTTGCACCTGTGATTTATCTTCATTTAGCCAATAAGGAAATCTGCTTTTCATTAGAAACATAAGAATACATTAAATATCATGTAACTGTATCTGTAGAACATGCTATCACTTCTACATACAAGGTTTGCTGGAAAAGACTGAAGTCCTGCATAAGAGTAGGTTCTTACCCTTATGTAAACAAAGAGTGTATAAGGATTGTGAAACATTATTACATTGTCCTAATCTGAAACAGGGGCTCCCGTCTTGAGAGTACGTGGTTAGAGGCCATGGGGTCCGGAGCTGAGCCTGACATTGCTTCCACTTACTTGTGTCGGGTTCCTTCTATATTCTTTCCTATATGGCCTCACATGGCTGACTCTTGCTTACTTCGACCCAGAGGGTATTAGAGTACTCAAGGCCCGAGGGTGTCTTTCCTTTTCCCAAATTCTACTCTAGCTGGTAAAGGGCAGCAGCTCTACTAGTACTTGCTGGAGCACTGTGGTGGAGAAGGCAATGGGAAACCACTCCACTAATATCCCCCCCCCCTAGAAAATTTTAGTAGCAATGAATAGAACTTATAAGGGGGAAACTACCAGCCTGGCAAACCAAGGTGGTGTCTCTTGGCACAGAGAGGAAAAGAAGGTACACATTGGAACAGATACAATATTGGGAAATAAGGACACTTTAAGGGTTGATGTTCTTCCCGATCAAACCTCTAAAAGTGACTTAAAACAAGCTACAAACAAAGTGAAAATGAAAGATCATCAGAGAATCAAAATTGCAACATGGAATGTGAGAACAATGAACAGATGTGAAAAATTTGAAAATCTCAAACAAGAAATGGACAAAGGAGAAATTGATATCATAGGGCTCTCTGTGAAGTCAGATGGGAAGGAATAGGTGATTTTTATAGTGACGAAGTAAGAATAATTTACTTAGGTGGAGATAAAAAGGAAAAAGGAGTTAATAAAAGTACAGCAAAGAGCATCATTAGCATAAACTGTCTGAATGACAGGATTATGGAGGTAAAATTGAAGGCTGAACCGGTGGACATAACAATAATGCAGGTATATATGCCAACAAGTGACCATTCAGATGAGGAAATAGAGGAAATGTACGAACAATTACAAGAAATAATTAAGGAAGAAAAAAGAAAAGAGTATATGATTATAATGAGAGAATGGAATGGAGTTGTAGGAGAAGAGGATGGGAGTGTAGTAGGAAGATACAGACTAGGTAATAGAAATGAGAGAGGGGAAAGGTTAGTGGAATTCTGTGAAGAAAAGAAGCTAATTATGAATAATTACTTGGTTTAAAAATCTAAGAGAAGACTACACACATGGAAAAAACCAGGAGATATAGAAAGGTATCAAATTGATTACATTATAGTAAAGCAAAGATACAAGAATAGTGTAAAAAATGCATGCACATATCCTGAAGCTGATATTTACTCTGACCACAACCTACTATTCATAGAAATAAATGTGAAACTAAAGAAAATAAAAGAATCTATGAAAAGGAAAAAATGGAACTTAGAGAAATTAATAAATAATTAACTTCTCTAAGTTCCATTTTAATAAAATTAATAAATATAGGAATTTGGAAATTGATTGGAGAAAGAATTAGAGAAAACAAGTTTTGTCAAAACTGAAGATCCAGAAAAGAAATGAGAACAAGTTAAAGAGAAAATAAAGAAGACTGCAGAAGAAATTGGATATGTAAGAGCTAAAAGAATAAAAAAAAACTTGGATAACTAATGAGATCATTTCTCTAAAGGAAGAAAGAAGAAAATGAAAAAATAAAGACACCCCAGAAGGGAAAATACAATATAGAACCCTGAATGACAAATTGAGAAGGGAAGCAGAAAGAAGTAGAGAAGATTGGCTTAAAAAAGAATGTGAACAAATGGAAAATTATGAGAGTGTGGAAGGTATGATCATTTACATGAAAAGCAAGAGGCATGAATCACGAGAGAAATGGAATTCGAGCTAGAGGCATAGAAAATAAGAATGGAGAAATCATAACTGGAGAAGATAAAATCCTAATGAGATGGAAGGAATATATTGAAGATCTATATGACAAGGAAAATAGACCAAACGAGTTGCCATTAGAAGATATAAAGAAGGTAAATGAAGATGATCTAGGCCCAGAGATTTTTAAGACAGAAGTAGAAATGGCCATTAAAGAACTAAAATGTGGAAATGCAGAAGGAATAGATAAAATACCTGCAGAATTCCTGAAACAACTTCAGAAGAAAGGAAAACTGAAGAAATAACCAAAATAATAAATTTAATTTATAACAAAGGAGCACTACCAAAAGATTTTATGACCTTAATATTTATACCTATACCAAAGAAAAGTAATGCACTGAATTGCAAGGATTTTAGAAAAATAAGCCTCATTTCCCATGCATCAAAAATACTTATGAGAATCTTAACACATGAGGAATTGCATCTAAAGTGGAAGAATTTCTTGGAGAAGATCAGTGTGGTTTCAGGAAGGGTAGGGGAACAAGAGATGCAATTGGACAGTTAACAATAGTAAGTGAAAGAAGTCTGGAAGTGAATAAAGAAGTTAATATCTGTTATATAGATTTTGAAAAAGCTTTTGACTTTGTAAAATGAGATAAGATGTTGGAAGTAATGGAAAAGATTGGTATAGATTGGAAAGACAGAAGGCTAATTATTTCACTATATATGGGACAAACTGCCATGGAGAGAGACATATATGGTACAACAGAACCAGGTATCACTGGATGAGGAGGAAGATAAGGCTGTTCTCTGTCACCAATTTTGTCTAACATGTATTCCGAAGCAATGTTAAAAGAAACGCTGGAGAACTTGGAAGAAGGAATAAAGGTTGGAGGTAGACAGATATTTGCAATAAGATACGCATATCACAAGGCATTACTATCAAATACTGAAACAGGACTACAACATCTGTTGAAGAGATTAATGGACTCCTATATCAATTATGGAATGAAAATTAACATCAGAAAAACAATCATCATCAAATTCCTGCCATGTACCCTCAAGGGGTGTACAGGATATGATAGTACTACATGAAAAATTTACAACATTACTAACTTCCTATCTACAATTTTCCTCCAAATCAGTCTGTTACCTCTCAAGACGCCAACATTATCAGATCTTATATTTCTATCGTCTAAGGCACTTTGGACAGTATCAATCCCCATTCCGTATTTTCTGGTGTATAAGACGCTCCTATGTATAAGATGCACCCAAGAAATTTAATACAATTTTCTGGAAAAAACGTAAAAAAAACTTTTCCTGTAGGCGGAGGTAAAAAATGTCTTTCAGCTTCCCTATTCACGTGTTCTTCCGCATATTTTACAACCTGCAATTTGTAACTTGAAGTATATGAATGTTGCCTGTTTTTTTACATCACTAAAATCTACAGGGAAATATCAAACTGAACACAAAATATCTCAACATGTCAACTCAATACTGATAAACATCGGTAACTGATTACTCGGATAAGATATTATAAAACTTGAATAGGGACTCCCCGTTCTTAGCCAATTACGCGCTAGAAGTCACGTGAAGGTCACGCATCAATTTGATTGCACCCTTAACCGCCTATAAAGATCTTGGAACATAAAAGGGAGTGCGTATGACTTTGAAAAGAGGAAACAATCTTTACCTTCATTATATAAGAAGCACCCCATTTTTAAGATGAATTTTTAAGGTAAAAAAGGGAATCTTATACAGCGAAAAATACGGTATATCTTGGTCTTCCGGGTCGTTTTCCTGCCAACCTGGCAGAGAACACTTGTTTTGCTAATCTTTCCTTGCCCATTTTGTTTAAGTGACCATACCACCTTAGATTAGCTCTGCTAAAGCATTCCTGGATGCTGACAATGTCAAGTTCTTTCTTAATATCCTCGTTTTTAATGATATTGCCATTGATGCCATCTGTTCACACCTCTAATCTTTCTCAGGTTCTCATATATGTGGTCTCTAGTCTTTGGTCAAGTGTTTTACTTCTGACCCAGCACTCAGATCCACAAGTTAAAATTGGTTTAAACACTGTCTTGTATACAGATAATTTAGTGTTTGACTAATTTCTCTCTTATTCCATATGAATTTATTCAGCTGACTTCCAACCATACCAGCTTTGTTGATTCTATTGTCTATTTCCATATTTAATTTACCATCTTCACTAAATATCGTGCCTAAGTAGCTGAAATGTTTTATTTTATTTTTTTATTATTATTATGTGAAACCTCCAGGGAATCCAAAGACTCATTGAGGGAGAGTGTGCCAACAGCATTGAACGATTGATCTCCGTCCAACTACTAACTGCGCTCAATCTTGCTTAACTTTTTGCGTGAGCAATTACTAGCAGAGGCTCTACCAATCGACCAACCTTTGCTGGCAAAGGTTGGTCGATACTTGTTCCACAGATTCTCCATTCACAGTGCAGTTGACATTTTCAATGATTCTAGCTATTTTCATTGTCTTTGTCTTTTTATTGCTGACCTTCATATGATATCTATTACAACAGTTATTTAATTTAGTCAGGGAAAATTGCAGACTTGTAGCGGATTTATTTAGAAGTATAACATCGTCTGCATAAAGAAAAGAACTGAGATTAACATCTCCAATTTTGATATCATGTTTAATACCACTTTGCTTCATAATGTGATCCATATAGATAATGAATAACAGAGGGGATAATGTACATCCTTGTCTCACACCAGATTTAACATTAAACCATCTTCCAGTACATCTTTCAATTCTAACTGCCAACTTACAACTCAAATACAGACTAAGTATTGCTTGATATAATGCCCCATTGACACCATATAACTGTAGCGATTGAATAGCTTCTCTCTCGGCACCTTACATATGCCTTTTCCAGATCGACAAAACTTAAATATCCATCTTTGTTATATTCCCATGCTTTCTCAACTATTTGTCGTAAAGTGAAGATCTGATCCTGACAGCCTCTATTTGGCCTGAATCCAGCTTGTTCTTCACCAAGTTTATCTTCCACAATTCTTCTCAACCGTTTCTCAAGTATACTTGCATAAATCTTGCCAGGAACACTCAGTAAGGAAATACTTCTGTAATTCTCACATTCAGTTTTATTTCCCTTTTTATATGTGGGAACTATGAGAGCTTTACTCCAATCATCGGGAATTCGTCCCTCTGTCCATTCTTTCTGAGCCATGCAGTGCAGCTACTGTAAGACTTTTACACCACCATACTTCAGCATTTCTGGTTGGATATCATCTGCTCCTGCTGTCTTTCCACATTTCAAGCCTTTGATGGCTTTTTCTGCTTCAAGTATGGATATGTATTCCTGACTGTATGCCTGTAGAGTGTTTTTTTACCACTGTGCTATCACTGCTTGTTTCATTTAGCAATTTTTCGAAGTAATTACTCCATACTTCAAGGATATCTTTTTATCCCGTTTTCATGTCACCTTTATCATCTCTAACTCCTTTTACAGCACTCTTTTCTCCATTTCTAAGCTTCTTCAACAACCTCCAGAATATCTTACCACCTTATTGGTATTTATTTTCTATGTTCTTGCCAAAGTCCTCCCATGACTTTTGTTTAGCTAGTTTTACACAGTGTTTAGCATTCTTGCATTTGTCTCTGTATTCTCTAAGAGCACAAGCTGACTTATTTGACAGGAACTTTTGATATGCTTTCTTCTTTTCCTTCACTGCCTCTTTAACTTCCTGTGTCCACCAGGGAGTTCTGATTTTTTTATCCTTCCACACAACCTCACCACATGCTTCTCTGGATGAATCAATCAGTGTTTTCTTCAAGGCTTGCCACTGATTCTCCAAATTTTGGTTCCTGTTCTCAAACTCTTTCATTTTTTCTTCAATAATCTTTGTGTATTTTAGTCTACAGTTCACATCTGAGAGCTGCTCAACTTTTATTCTCTTTAAAATTTTCTTATATGTTACTTTTTTCAATACAAAATTCAATTTTATCCTGCTCACTTCCAATTTCAAATCCTCTGTACACTCTGGTGTCCTGCACCAGGGAGAAAACATCACTATCAACAATAACATAGTCAATGAGACTTTTCTTATTCCTTGCCTCTTCTCTCCATGTGAATTTGTGCACATTTTTATGTTGGAACATGGTGTTAGTAATAACCAGTCCATGTCCTGAGCAGAAATCCAACAGGTATTTGCCATTATTATTAGCTTTGCTCTTTTCTCCAAATTTTCCCAAAATATTTTTGTATGTCTCACAGTCATTTCCTACTCTGCTATTTAGATCCCCAACAAGGACCAACTTTTCCTTCTTCATTGTGTCAGTTGCTTTTTCTAAAGCATCAAAAAATTCCTCCTCTTCTACCTTAGTAGAGCCTTCTGTGGGACCATAGGCACAAATAAGTCTCATTGTCCAATTCTCCCATTCTTATATTTGCCCACATCACTCTACTTGACACTGCCTGACATTCAAGAAGATTAGCCTCATATTTAGTGTTGAATACTATGGCTACTCCTTTTTCTTGATTGTCATTGCCTGAATATATCATTTTGTATTTATTGCTCAGAAAGATCTCACCAGTTTTGGTCTTTTTTGTTTCAGTCACCCCTATTATGTCGATCTGGTACTTATCTAATACCTCAGCTAGCTCCATTTCTTTGCCATTCAGGTGGCTTCTTATAGTACAAAGAGGCAAATATGGATATCAGAATAAATGGGGAAAAATTGAATCAAGTTAAGACATTTAAATAACTAGGAAGTGTTATTAGCAGTGAATGTAAATGTGACATAAAAGCAACAATAGCAATGGGAAGAGATGATTAATAGAAAATGGAATTTATTCAGAAGTAAAATGGATAGAAACCTAAAGAAAACACTAATAAAATGGTATGTGTGGAGTGTTGCCCTCTATGCATCTGAAACTTGGACACTGAAGAAAGAAGAAATTAAGATTTTGGAAAGCTTTGAGATGTGGATTTGGAAAAAATCAAATGGACAGATAAAATAACTAATGATGAGGTCTTAAAAAGAGTAGAAGAAGGAAGAATGCTGTTAAGGAGGATAAAAAGAAGCAAGGGAAACTGGATCGGACATATTCTGAGAAGGAATGAAATGATCAGAGATGCCATCAAAGGAAAAATAGAAGGAAAACAATGCTAGATGACATGCTGAATGGAGAGAGGTACACAACCTTGAAAGAGAAGGCTCAGAACAGAAGAGAGTGGAAGGAAAGTTTCTGCTACTAAAAGAAGAACCAGCTCAATTGCAGAATACTCAAGAAGAAGAATCTGAAACAGATCCAATTGACTGCATTCATAGGGGTAATGTTGCATAACAATATTAATCAATTTTAGTTTTATTTTGTTTTATTTTTTTAATGGATATTGCTAGGATTTTCATAACATACAAAGCCAAGAATAATATGGTAATAGATATGGTATGATCAGCAATAACAAGGCAAGGACAATGAAAATAGGCAGAAGCATTGAAAATATCAACAGCATTGTGAATGGAGAACCTATAGAACAAGTAAAACATTTCATCTACTTAGGCACGATTTTTAGTGAAGATGGTAAATTAAATATGGAAATAGACAACAAAATTAGTAAAGCTGGGATTAGGAAGTCAACTGAATAAATTTATATAGAATAAGAGAGAAATTAATCAAACACTAAATTAGCTATATACAAGACAGAGTTCAGGCCGATTTTAACTTATGGATCTGAGAGCTGGGTTAGAAATAAAACACTTGACTGCAGATATGAGAGTCCTGAGAAAGATTATGGGCATGAACAGATGGCATCAATGGCAATATCATATTAAAAAAAAGGATATTAAGAAAGAAATTGACATTGTTAGCATCCAGGAATGTGTTAGCTAATCTCAGGTGGTATGGTCATTTGAACAGAATGGGAGAAGAAAGATTAGCAAACTAAGTGTTGGCAGGAAAAAGACCAAGAGGAAGTTCAAAATGTAGGTGGATTGATATGGTAAAAAGTGCCTTAGAAGATAGAAATATAAGATCTGATAATGTTTAAGTCTTGATAGGTAACAGATTGATTTGGAGGAAAATTGTATATAGGAAGTTAGTATTGATGTAAATTTTTCATGTAGTACTATCATATCCTGTACATACCTTGAGGGTACATGTCAGGAATTTGATGATGATGACAAAGCCAAGAATTTTTTTTTCACATAAAACATTGTTTAAAATATCATGTTTGAGGGATACAAACCTCCTCCACAGCACTGTCCACCTCCTGTGGAATCTTGAGATCTGCCCATGGTTTCATCTCATAAATACTGAGTTCAGGTCGATGGCGTCTACACTTGAGTTTCCCACATACTGAACATATTTTGTATCTAACAGGACTTATTGTACACTAAAAAATAAACAAATCATTTATTAGCAGAATTGGTTGTAGATTCTTTCCCCCCCCCATTCTATACTGGAAGAAAGAAAATTAGTGTAATGTTAATAAAATTATGGATGCATGTTTTTCATTTGTCTTAATACTATTCAGTATTAACTAATGAATGAAAGTTACTTATCACATCAGTTTTCATACCTTTTCCTTGAATTCTTGCACATTATCTGCACTCACCATCTTCAAAGTCATTCCAATCATATACGAGTTCATGATATAGAAGAAAAATATCACGAGGGTGATATTTTTCTTCTAGATATTCTAGATGCTTGGACTAATAAAGTAATTAGTAATCTAACAAAGAAGTAAGATTATTATAGTTTGATGAACAATGGTAGGAAATATTCAAGTGGAATGCAATAGAGACTACCTATCAATCCTTGAAGTAAAAAAAGCCAACAGAAAGCAAAAATGTGTAAAGACAGTATATGATATTTTGCTGCTGTATAAAATTTCACTGTAACTACAATGGCTAATTCAGAAGGCCTGGTCAGAAGCTCAAATTCTCAATGATTGGAGTACAACCCTAATAGTTCCCATCCATAGAAAGTGCAATCAAACTGAATGTGGGAATTGCAGAGGTTTCTCTACTAAGTTGTTCCAAGTAAGATTTACACAAACATACTTGAGACTAAGAAAAATTATGGAAAAGAAACTTAAAGAACAAGCTAAGTTCTGGTGAAAAACAGGGGTTGTCAGAATCAGATTTTCAGTATACAGCAAATAGTTGAGAAATTAGAGAAATATGACAAAGACCTATACTTAAAATTTTATAGATCTAGAAAAAGCACATGACAAGATGCCAAAAGAAAATCTTTTCAAAATGCTAGTTATATGAGGGTAAATGAAACATTATGCAAAGCAATACAATGTAGTCAACAATTAAGTTGTCAGCTATGAGAACTTAATGAGAACCGTACTTTGGTCTAGTGAGAACCGAAGCAGCCCAGGTTTGATATCAAATCAGGTGTGAGATAAGGATGCACACTATCTCCACTCTTCTTCATCACCTATATGGATAACATTAAGAAAGAAATGGACATTAATTCCAATAACAGAATCTTGGAAATATTAAACTTTGCTTAATGCTGATGTTGTACTACTAAACACATCCAGTGCAAGTGTCCAGGATTCTTTAACTAAACTGAATAACAGTTTGGCATGAGAATTAGAAATAAAAGACCCAAACTGTGAAGGTAGATGTATGAAAAATTTCAACTACATTCATAATGGACCTACAGATCAAGAAGTATATTTAGCTATTTAGAGAGTTTTTTTTTTTTAGTGAAGATAGTAAATTAAACATGGAAAGACAACAGAATAAGCAATCCAACTGAAATGTATATAGAATAAGAGAGAAATTATCCAGAACTCTAAACTAACGGCATAGAAGACAGTGTTCAAACCAATTTTAACTTATGAATCTAAGATTTATTATAATAAAATTATGGAGGCAGCTACCATGTTAGAGCAATAACTTCAATTTAATATAAACCAAGATAATTACCTGAAATTTTGATCATCATATCAATGTCATAATCTGGTGGGTGTGGGGGGGGGGGGGGGGGAGGTATGCTAAACTAACAATAATTCAGTCAGCCTAAAATGGTTGTAAAAAAAAACTATATAAAGCTAGAATCCTGTTATCTGTTTGGCTACAGATAAATCAACAAATAAATTAGAACAAAAATAGTATCGGTGGCAGTGGCTAACATAAAATAAGCTTAAAAGTTTATTTTTCACTTGGTTAGACTATAATAAATTTAGTTTAATCCTTTATCCAAGTATGAGTAAACAAAGTTTGCACCTGAAAGTATCTTCAGGACTGGGGCAAGGTAGCACAACACCGGGCAACTAGTTGCAGAGGTGGAGCAGGCTAACATCACTCCTATCTCCATATCTCCCATAATGCAAAGCACATCTCCTTGCGGATATGTATAATGTTATGCATTAAGGGAAGGGTCACTACTCAGACTAGTTTCGACCTTTATTGAAGTCTCTTCAGTGGGAGCCAGGCCCAAGTGGAGATACCAGGCAGAAGCATTAGCAAGGTCATCTCTACCTATAGGAATTGCCAAACGGAGTGCCACCTTTTTATTAAATTACTCTGGATTTAGATTCACACTTGGATAAAGGATTAAACTAAATTTATTATAGTCTAACCAAGTGAAAAATAAACTTTTAACATATTTCTCTAAATCCAGAGTAATTTAATAAAAAGAAAGGTGGCACTCCGTTTGGCAACTCCTATTGGTAGAGATGACCTTGCTAATGCTTCTGCCTGGTATCTCCACTTGGGCCTGGCCCCCACTGAAGAGACCTCAATAAAGGTCGAAACTAGTCTGGGTAGTGGCCCTTCCCTTAATGCATAACATTACACATATCCACAAGGAGATGTGCTTTGCATTATGGGAGATACTGAGATAGGAGTGATGAGAGCTTTCTCCACCTTTGCAACGAGTTTCCCATAGTTGTGCTACCTTGCCCCAGTCGTGAAGATACTTTCAGGCGCAAACTTTGTTTGCTCACACTTGGATAAAGGATTAAACTAAATTTATTATATAAAATAAGCTGTAATTACTGCTTAGAGTCCTGAAGTTAGGGTTAGCTGGAGAACTTGAAAGAGAATTATTATTATTATGTGACACCTCCAGGGAGTCCAAGGGAAGGCATCCACTCTACAACTCTGGGTCTTCACCACTCAATCCACCAACTACAACAAACCGCAACTACCATCATATCATCTCCACCAATGCCATCTACTTCCCACAACCATCACTGGTATTTTCACAGACAATCACAAACATCCATGCACACGATGGGATTCGAACCCGCAGCCTTTTAGCTGGAGAGTGGATACGCTAACCGTTCGGCCAACAAAGACTCGTCGAGGGAGAGCACCTACTCTATAACTCTCAGTCTCCATGCTCAATTTATCAATTACAATGAACTGCATCATCTACTGCCCACCACCGCAACCACCACTAGTATTTTCACAGACAAACGTTCATGCTCACAGCAGGATTTGAACCCACAGCCTTTTGGCTGGAGAGTGGATATGCTAACCACTCAGCCAACCAGGCTAGGATTATGTGGGCTAAATATGTAGCATTAATATTCTTTGGATTTTTAGGCCACAATTATTGTTTAGATTAAGTAGATCAAAATTTCACAGGTTTCCTTAAATTTGCATTCATTCCAAGTTTTAATATGATATAAGGTAAAGGTTCCTTTCCAGTTAATGTAGCGTTGTGAGTGTGTGATAATAGAGGTCCGATTTCTAACTTCAAAATTGTTAAATTTGATGGGTTTTTATTTATTTTATTTTATTTTTTATTTTAACAGATTGGGATGATGAATCCTGTTTCACAAATATAAGGTAAGTTAAAGAAGTGCACTGGATTCAGTATACCACAGGGTGTGGTGGGGGGGAACTTCCTGAAAGAGCTGAATATGTTTTTCAGTTCTGTGGGGAGGGGGGGCAGTATTAAGAAGTTGTAATTGTATAGCATTCCATTTATTTTATCACCAAGTTTTTCGTTAAGGTTGGTGGTAAGGGTTTACATGTATATATTAGCCAATAAGTGTGGGCTTGCAGTTGACAGAGAAGGATAGACTGCCCAAGGGAAGACGTGACAAGTATATCCAGAAATGGAAGTGACTATGAAAGTAAGGATTACGATTCATAGTTGGGTTAAAAATAAAAGCTGATCAAAGATCAAAAACACAAATATAATGATTGTGGAAAAATTAGCAGAGAAAACAAAGATCATCGCTATATTAAAAATGAAGGTAATCGTATGACGTGTGACCTACCCCTTAGCATCAAGTATTACTTGTGACATACTGTATGGCATGTGATCTACCAATGCACGTCACGTATGAAGTGTGACCTACCATAGGAGAGGATACATTGTGAGAGGGGATAGACTTGGCAGTATATATAAAAAGGCGATCTACTCTGAGGATAGTAAATGTCACATTGTGAGAGGAGATAGACTTGACTGTATGTGTATATATATATATATATATATATATATATATAAAAACGAGCTACTCAAGGAACTACTCTATGGATAGTAAATGTCAAGATGTGAAGCCGAGTATTTTACTAAATCAACAGTGAGGAAAGCACAATAATCTGGCTTCAAGAACAGAGTGTTTTTCAAAATGAAGCTGCTACACCTCGGTGCAAAAGATTAGGATGTAGAGGAGAGACAAAGTTGGTCATTCAAAAGAAGAGAAATTCAGAGTTCGAGGTTCAAGTGCAAGAGGAAAACGTGCAAATCAACACAATCGGTTCGTTGTTTCAATAACTTCTTCACTTACTTAGATGGCCATGGCTGAGCTCACAGCAACTTTTCTACGGAGTATTTTGGTGGTTGTGTTTCTGTGGTGTAGTGGCCTGTCTATTGCATAAGTGGAAGAATTTACTGGTCATTGCCACCAAGCAGTAGTAGACTGGTTTAACCTCTGCCGTGGTGTCCCCTTTCGACTCTGGGAGAAGAGAGACAAAATGGGAGGACCTGGCACGGTTATTCAGATGGATGAAACTCCACTGAGAGGAAAGCGAAAAGGCAATCAAAGGAGATTGCTTCTCAGGGACTGTGAAACTGCACATGTGGAAGATGCTGGCAGTTACAAGAAATCTCTCCTTCAGGAAGTGCCTCCTGGACGGAAAAATTACGACAGAAGGATGGAAGGGTCATGGGTTTTGGGGCTGGTCCAGAAACATTCTGATTGGATTGTCGAGCATCGATTCTTTGTGGTAGAGTGTCAAGATAGACAGACCCTTCATTCCATTATCAAGGCAGAGGTTGCACTTGGAACCACCCTCCATTCAGACAAATGGTTGGCTTACAGAGGCTTAGAAACTCATGCCTATGTACACCAAACTGTAAACCATAGTGAGAACTTCGTTGACCCAATAACTGGAGCACACACCCAGCTAATCGAAAGGCTGTGGGGAGATCTGAAATCGAAGATGTTGAGAAAAATGCATGGTAAAACCCTGACCTTCTGCCAAGGCACCTCAATGGAACTTGGTGCGGACTTAACCCAACAAACAGTGAAGCATTCATTCGAGATATCAAGGCTACATTCGGCAATTAATATATGCAAATCCTGTAGGTCAAACCTCACACGATTACTGCAGCAGTAGGTCACACCTCATACTAACGGCAGGTCACATCTCATATGATTACCAAAATGAAGATATTAGAAAGAAAGTTCGCACCGTTAGCATTCAAGAATGTTTGAGCAGATCAAAGTGGCATGGTTACTTAAACAGAATGGGAAAGGTAAGTAAAAGAGGTGTGCGATGCCAAGATGGTAGGATAGAAGAGTTCGAGGTTCCTTTCTTTTAGTGTTACACAGTGATCAGCATTCATTTTTGAAATTATATATTCTACAACCATGTTAAAATAACTCTTTTTATTATCCCAACGTTTCGATCTTCATGTCAAGATCATCATCTAAAGCAGTGCTTCCCAAACTTCTGGATGTCAGGGTCCCCTTTGCAAAAATTAAAATATTTCACGGCCCCCCTCGAAAAAAAATCGGAATAAAGAGATATTTTATTATAATATTTATTGTATTTATATTCAATACAAAACATACACAGCGAATATTGCAAAAATCAAATGCATATATTACATTTTTTGCCTCTTACCGTTTGGTTCTGAAGATGATGCGAGCTGTTCTGGTAAAACATGAAATACTGTTCTTTTTTTTTTTTTTTTTTTGAATCTGTTTCTGCTTCTTCTGATTGTTCGCGGGAATTTTTTTATTTTATTTTTTTATCAGTCACTTCTCCATCTCAGGGTAAAATTTTTTAAAATAGAATAGATCGCATAATATCACCACTTACCAATACTGGCACACCACAGACTGATAACATGAAATTAGTGAATATTACCTGAATAAGGGAATCCCCGGACCAGGAACATTTTTCTCTTTTGTGACTTTTCTCCCTTTAAGGTAATTAAGCCTAACGCGAAACAGGTTATTAAAACGTGCATATGATTGGTGCAGTATTAACAAAAGATCACGCAACCGAAAGAGTTTTAACACGTTTACGAATTTTCACACATTCCGTTGAATTTTATTGCTGCCTTGGGAAATCGAACTCACACACATCTAATTAATAACAATAGTTTTTAGTTGGATACTGTGTTTGCCCATGCAACATATGGTTTTGTTTCAGTTTCTACAGCATAGTTTCTGTATGAGGGGACATGTGATTCATTAAATTAGTGTGTTTTTATCCCAGTTGTCTCTAATTGCACTATTTGTTGAGAAATATATTACACAGACTCCTCATACCTTATTCACTGGCATAATAAAAGTACTTGTTTTTATTGCCTGTGCAGTATAGCGGTTGTTAGGGAGGGGTGTTGTTTACCACTGCAAGTGAGTTACTATCTCCCGGCATGAACCTGTTTAAGCTTTTTTTCATGTGTGAAGTATATGCGAAACTTTTATTGGTAACAGAAAACTAGCTCCGATGACAGTGATAATATAAAAGGAGTTTTGATATGTATATAAAGTCAATATCAACAGTCCCTGATTACGAACGCGTGATGAAAGGGACAGGAAGATTTGGAGCTTCCCTGGAGAGCATTCGAAGTAAATACAATTAACCACTGCTTTGAAATGAAACATATGAATAAGCAATATTTACTAATATTCATTAAGCGCCGAAATATTCAGGAAGCAATGTTTGTGAACCAACACCAATGTGTGAATTTTTGCATTAAAATATAAAAATTAACAAAAAAAGAAATAATGAATAATAAAAGTTAAATGCGTTTCTTTTAAAATAAAAAAATCTACTTAGTCTTAAAACATTTTAAATTTGTTTTCATTATTTCACGGCCCCCCTCAACAAAACCTACGGCCCCCAAGGGGGCCGTGGTCCACAGTTTGGGAAGCGCTGATCTAAAGCATACATAAATATATAAGACAAGCTGCGTTACATTTCAAACTGAAAGCTAGAGAAACAATGATTTGATCACATGCTACTCACTGGCATAACCTCAAGTGAAAAAAAAAAAAAAAATTACATCAAGCTATATTTAATTTATGATTACATGAATTGAATAGACATTCGTGCTTACAGATAGTTTTCCTTCCAGTAACAGTGATGTCCTATTTCTATTATTACAACTGTTATTTTTGATTTAAAAAATTATTTATAAATTACAACATGAATAAACATTCTTTCTTACAGATTTTTTCTTTAACAGTGATGTCCTATTTTTAGTATTAAAGTTGTTATTTTTGATTCAGGATCCTGTATTTTCCAGTCCTATGTATAGTTGTTCTTAGAGAGGAATAATTCGTGGGACGAATATATGCCTTCCATATGTATGGGATTTTTAGACCATCATTATTGTTTAAATTGGAGTGGTTGATAATGATCTCACAAGCTTCCTTAAATTTGCGTTCATACCATGTTTTGGTGTGATGTAGACAACTAGTGCTTTTCCAGTCAATTCTATGTAGTGTTCAGGGCATGATCAGAAAGGCCAGCTTCAACATAATTATTATATTTGATGTGTTGTTTATGTTCTTTTTGTCTGATCGGAATTGTGCATCCTGTTTCTCCTATCTATGGTATATTGCAGGTGCAGTAAATATGGTATACTCCAGGGTGGGCCAGCGGAGGGAGTGGGTCTTTGGATGAGTTGAATAAGCTTTTTAATTTTGCAGAAGGTTTAAAGGTGGCTTTGAGGGTGTATTTTTGTAGTGCTCCGTTTATTTTGTCTGATGTCCCTTTAATGTGGGAATGGTTATAGTTTTATTGTAGTCTGGTTTGTCTTTGTTTTTTTATCGAGGTCTTGTGGAGAATTTTGTTAATAGTGTTTTGGCTGTATCCATTTTTTTGAAAAGTATTGCTGATCACTTTAAATTCATCTTTCAGTGCCTGTTCACTGGAGCAGATCTTCAGAGCCTTGTTTTTTTGTTTTTTTTTGTGTTGGGTGGCGGTAGGAGTTTATGTGAATATATTGGCCAATATGTGTCAGTGTCCGGGAGAAAACAGTGAAGGAAAGATTGCCTGAGGGGAGACGTGTGACAAATGTATCTAGAAATGGCAGTGTGTTATGTCTTTCAATCTCAATTGTGAACTGTATACGTTTGTGTTGCTTGTTTAGGTGGCTAAGGAATGTGTCTAGTGTCTGGTGGCCATGAGACCAGATCACGAAAACTAGAGGTCATTGATCAAATCATTGTTCCTCTAGCTTTCAGTTTGAAATGTAATGCAGCTTGTCTTGTATATTTATGGTTGTAGAATCCATAATTTCAAAAATGAATAGAAATTATGGACTTTACAACAGTGTTATAAATAACTGTTTGAATTTCCCGATGTTTCGACCTTCATATTATGGTCACCATCCAGAGTATATACATATATACAAGGACAAGCTGAGTTATATTTCACACAGTAAGCTAAAGAAACAATGATTTGATTACCGGTAATTCCACTGGCAGGATCTCTAGTGAAAAAAATAAAATAAAATAATAAAACAAAACAAAAAATAAAAAAATAAAAATACAGATAAAATTGCAAATTAATTAATTATTTAGAAACTACATCAAAGCTAAATTCTATTTAAGGTAACATGAGAGAAACATTCTTTCTTATAGATAGTTTTCTTACAGTAACGATGTCTTATTTTTAACATTACAATTGTTATATTAGATTTAGGATTCTAGATTATCTACAGTCCTGTTTATGGTTAACTCTTGGGGAGAAAGGCTCCGTGGGTAGAATATCTGCCTTCCATATGCTTGGGATTTTTAGGCCATCATTATTGTTCAGATTGGGGTGGTTGATAAGAATCTCACAGGCTCCCTTAAATTTGCGTTCGTACCATGTTTTGGCGTGATGTAAACAACTGGTGCTTTTCCAGTCAATTCTATGTAAAGTGATCAGAAAGGCCAGCATCACAAATATAATAACTATGGTGAAGCTGGCCCATCTGATCATGCCCTGAACACTTTACATAGAATTGACTGGAAAAGCTTCTTTTATTTTATAGCAGGTAGGAATAACCTGAGCCATCTTACAACGCTTTGGGAATATTATTCTGTTGATGCATTTAGCCTTCCTTACCAATACTTAAAATGTACTGAAGATGCCTGTGACACGTAGGCAAAAATTATACTATTAACTAATCTTTTTTATGCGAATTTTTCCATTATTAATTTTGTATTTATATGTCTGCTCAAGGTATTCCCATATTAAAACATATTTCAAGACTTTACGGAGAGTCTACTCCCAAACAATGTGCTAGATACAGTAAAGTATTGGTAAAGAATGCTAAATGCATTAACAGAATAATATTCCTAAGGCATTATAAGATGGCTCAAGTTATTCCTACCTGCTGTAAAATAAAAAAGTTTTTAGGTCCCAAAAAGCTCATCAGATCTATTTAAAAGCTAGTAAGTCTCTTTTAAATTATCAGCCACACGAAGCTAAAAAATCTCTAGCCCTCTTTAAATAAAGAAATTATGGACATCAAGAACATTCTAGAATCTCTTTTAACGACTGAAACTTTTAACTCTATATTGTGCATATCTTCGAATTCTTACATAAAGGATTTTAATGATTCTCGTGATAAGTTAAAATGCAGGTTTGAATCGCTGGTCAGCTTGCCTAGATCCAGTACTAATGTGAGTGATACAGATAAAGTAGTTATCAATGTTTCGGGATGTCCACTAACAGACAGTGAACGTTTTGTTTTATAAAAAGGACATGATTTCACAGTTGCACCAATAAGGTGCCCCCGATGGATTTTTTTCATTAACATAGACAGAGGTATTCGATCCTTATCCCAAAAAACAGACAACAGGTTACGTTTTGAATGTGTGAAAATTCTTTTTAATGCCAAGCCTCCTCGTCTTAATCTTTCTTACTCTGAATTTAAAACACTGAAACCACTGAATAATAATTTAATCATTACAAAAGCTGACAAAGGGAAGGCTGTAGTTATTCAAGATAGGAAGGAATGAGACAGAAAAATGTCTCTATTACTCTGCGACTATTCAACTTATAGGACTCTTACATCATATCCTACTGGGAGTCAATTGAAGAGACTTAATTCTCTTATAGAAAATGTATCTACATGGCATGAAGATCAAAAGAAAAAACTTAAAGCCTTCTTCGGTCGTCCACCTAGATTGTATAGTCTTCCAAAAGTTCATAAACCAGGCATTCCGTTGAGGCCAGTTGTAGATTGTATAGGTTGTCACACTTACAAAATTTCAAATTTTTTATTACATTTACTCACTTCTTCAACTAGAAGAAGTGATACTTATATAAAAATACTTTGGATTTCAAAAATAAAATTTCAGATCTTCATTTTGATGTTTCGGATATCATGATCAGTGTAGATGTTTCATCATCTAATTCCTGACATGTACCCTCAAGGGGTGTACAGGATATGATAGTACTACATGAAAAACTTACCTCATTACTAACATCCTATCTACAATTTTCATCCAAATCAGTCTGTAATTTGTCAAGACTCCAACATCATTATTAGATCTTATATTCCTATCGTCTAAGGCACTTTGTACCATATCACTCCAACTATATCTTGGTCTTCCTCTGGATCATTTTCCTGCCAACCTGGCAGAGAACACTTCTTTGCTAATCTTTCCTCACCCATTCTGACCATACCACCTGAGATTAGCTCTGCTAATGCATTCCTGGATGCTGACAATGTCAAATTCTTTCCTAATATCCTCATTTTTAATATGATATTGCCATTGATGCCATCTGTTCATGCCTCTAATCTTTCTCAGGACTCTCATTTCTGTGGTCTCTAGTCTTTGGTCAAGTGTTTTACTTCTGACACAGCTCTCAGATCCATAAGTTAAAACTCATTTGAACACTGTCTTGTATACAGCTAATTTAGTGTTCCGACTAATTTCTCTCTTATTCCATATGAATTTATTCAATTGACTTCCTACAATACCAGCTTTGTTGATTCTGTTGTCTATTTCCATACTTAATTTACCATCTTCACTAAAAATCATGCCTAAGCAGCTGAAATGTTTTACTTGTTCCACAGGTTCCTCATTCAAAACACAGTAGTCAATGAGACTTTTCTTATTCCTTGCCTCTTCTTTCCATGTGAATTTGTGCACATTTTTATGTTGGAACATGGTGTTAGTAATAACCAGTACATGTCCTGAGCAGAAATCCAACAGGTATTTGCCATTATTATTAGCTTTGCTCTTTTCTCCAAATTTTCCCAAAATATTTTTGTATGTCTGCCAATCACTTCCTACTCTGCTATTTAGATCCCCCAACAAGGACCAACTTTTCCTTTTTCATCGTGCAAGTTGTTTTATCTAAAGACTCAAAAAATTCCTCCACTTCTACCTTAGTAGAACTTTCTCTGGGACCACAGGCACAAATAAGTCTTATTGTCCAGTTCCCCATTCTGATATTTGCTAACATCATTCTACTTGAGACTGCCTGCCATTTAAGAAGATTAGCCTCGTATTTTGTGTTGAATACTATGGCTACTCCTCTTCCTTGATTGTCATTGCCTGAATATAACATTTGGTATTTAGTGTTCAAAAAGATCTCACCAGTTTTTGTCATGTTTGTTTCAGTCACTCCTATTATGTCGATCTGGTACTTATCTAATTCCTCAGCTAGCTCCATTTCTTTGCCATTCAAGCTTCTTATGTTGATAGTACCAATCTTTAACTCTGGTGATGTTCAGTTGGGATGTGCTTTCAGATTTGTTCCTGTAGCTGACTTTTCGCTGTTCACCCTGGTTCACTGAAGAAAACAACGGGGGCCTTGTTTAACCGGGCGATACCCCAGCCGGCATGAAATTTTGACATGTTGTACCATCATTTTGTATATTGGTTTAAGCCAATAAGAATACAATTTGGTGTGCTAAATCCCAAATTGCCAGCCCATCCTCGTTCGTTCAGTATCCAGGTAGATACCCAACAGGGTGCACCACGAGAAGGTGAGAATTGGACATTAGGTCAGAAGCCCTGATCGGTTCTCCGCATTCCTTTAAAGTCTATCTGGAGGTCTCTTCTCACTTACAGCTTTGACCCTTAAGCACCCCTAGATGTCGTTTCTTTATTTACAAATGTTCCTTTATCTGAAAGTATTGAATTACTGCAACAGGAATTTCCTTCAGACATTGTAAAAATATTTGATTTTGTAATACATTCTGGTTACTTTTCCTTTAAAAATACGTTGTATCAACAAATTGAAGGAACAGGAATGGGCAATCCTCTTTCTCCTGCTATCACCAACTTCTTTATGGAACATTTTGAACAACGTATCTTTGACAACATTTCTCTCAGACCTACTCATCGTTTCAGATATGTCGATGACATATTTGCTATATGGAATGGCTCTTCTGATGAACTTCAAGTTTCTCTCTAAGTTAAATGCACTTCATCCAAGGATCCAGTTTACCCTTGAAATAGAATCAAATAAGCAGTTAGTCTTTTTAGATCATTTAATTCTTCACCAACCAGATGGTAACCTACATTTCTCAGTCTATAGAAAGAAGACTCATTCAGGCCATTATATCCATGCTGAATCTCATCACCATCCCAGTCAAAAGGCAGGAACTATTAAAACACTGGTTCATCAGGCCCACTCCTTTTGTTCTTCAGACGATCTATTACAGAAAGAACTGCAACATATTATTTCTTCCTTTCTATTTAATGGATATAAGAATTCCTTCATCAAAAGAGCTCTGAGTAATTTTAATGTCTTCCTCTTCAAATACAGAAGAAATAACGTGCATTCCTATCCCTTATGTACAAGGCATTAGTGAATGTATAGCAAAAGTTTTAAAACCACTGAATATTTTTGTTGCCTTTCGACCGTTCAGAAAAATCTCCATCTTTCTCACTTCCCCTAAGGACAAGCTTCCATATCTTAATTATCCAGGTGTCTACCAGATTCCTTGCTCTTGCAGGTTATCTTATTTTGGACAAACAGGAAGATCTGCCTCTATTCGGCTAGAAGAACACCAGTCTTATATTCAATACTTTGAACCTTAACAGTCTGGACTTGTAGAATATGCCAGCATCACTAGATATAGAGTTCATTGGAAAAAGACACGAGTCCTTCACAAAAGTCGATTCCTCATGGAACGGCTTTATAAAGAAACATGTGAAACTTTACTTCACTCTCCTAACTTAAACAGATCCAATGGTTTACATCTATCTCCTTTATGGGAGATAGTACTTTATAAATCAGCTAATCTTTCCAAACTTTTTATTGTATATATAATTTTTTTTTTTTTTAGTTAGGAAATTTATTGACCTTTTTAGTTATCTTTTACATTAGCTACCTAAGTGGTGCTTTCTGGAATTATCAGTTATTGTTTAATTTTAGCTTAAAATGTACTAAAGATCCCTGTGACACGCAGGTTAAAATTATACTATTAAATAATCTTTTTATGTGAGTTTTTTCGTTATTAGTTTTTTTGTATTTATTATTATTATTATTATTATTATTATTAAGAGACTTCCAGGGAGTCAAAGACTCATCGAGGGAGGCCACATACTACATACACCAGCTATCATACTTATTCTTCATTCACACTGCTTGCACTCACAACATCCAAAGGCAATCCACTCCAATCACCCCCCCCCCAATGAGAGAAAAATATAGTCCTCACATCCTTCTTGCAGCCTCTATTCTCAGCTTCCAAGGATGCCCTCTTGTCCTTTCCTCACCCTCCATAAATTGAAAAATTCCATCATTTGAAATCCTGTATGACCCTTTCAGAAGTTTGTAAGTCTCAAAGATATCACCCCTCTTTCTCCTTTTTGTTAGTGTCTGCAGTCTACAAATTCTCAATCTGTCTTCATAATCAGTATTCCACAATCCTGATAACATTTTTAACACTCTCCTTTGCACTCTCTCCAATATACAGGGTGTTCGGGATAAATTTGACAGTTTCGTAAGGAAAAAGAAAATCTTCTTTGTATCTATTAAATTTAATGAATTGACAAAAAAACATTACAGGCAGAGTTAATTACAATACTATCAACAAGATTTACTCAAAATAACCACCATTAGCATCGATCACAGCTTCAATTCTGCTTCGGAACCTCGAACAAGCTGATGCTACAGTCTCCCTGGGAAGGGCCGCAAAAACTGTTTTAATTTTATCCATTAACTGGGCTTTTGTATTACTGGAAGTGCGATTGGTGTCTTTTTCAACTGCGCCCCATACAAAATAATCCATGGGGTTAAGGTCTGGGGAGTTTGGAGGCCAAACATTTGGACTGGTGAAGTCATAGAAATTTTCAGACAACCATTTTTGAATTTTCCCAGAGGTGTGGCAAGGGGCCGAATCCTGCTGCCATACATACGGCCTACCATTGGCTACCCTTGTTATCCAGGGCTTGACTACAGTTAGCAACTCCACGAACAAAGCCCGAATTCCAATGCCAGGGTTCTTCAACACCTGTTCCTGCAGATTTGCGAGGAATTCTGCTGTACGAACGCAATCAGATCGTCTGCTAGGGATCTTTCTTCTTGCTACATCCTCGTAGTCACCATTGCAAGTCTCTAGTTCATGCCTGATTGTTTTTACTGTGTTCAGGGAGCATTGGGCAGCAGTCGTAATATCCTTATTTTGATGGCGGGCACGAATCATCATGATACAAGTTATTCTCTTCAATGATTCAGGTGGGTTCCAGCTATCCATCCTTTCTGACATCTTGTATATGAATGAAGAAGGGTCCAAACTTTTAAATGAAGAGAAGTGTGTGTTAATACATGTAACTTACGGAAAAATATAATTAATTATAAATATGTCAAATTTATCCCGAACACCCTGTATCAGAATCGCAATGGAAACCAGGAGACAAGAACTGCACACAATAGTCCAAGTGAGGTCTTATCAAGGCCTTGTAAAGAGGCAAGATAACATCCTTATCTTTACGTGTGACGTTCGTTTCAGCATTGCAATTATCTTTTGAATTGTATTTGCAATCTTTGCCATATGGCCCCTGAACTTCAACTTCCTATCTACGAACACTCCAAGATCCCTAGCCTCATCAGTTTCTTCTAGCCTAATCCTACCAATATAATACAACATTGGATACCTAATCATGCCGAAGTGAATGATTTATTCAAATAATTTATTCAAATCTGTCTATTCAAATCATTCTGCAAAGACTGCATATAAGCAGCATTCCTGATTATCCTGCCCTATCTTTGCATCATCAGCAAATAGCTGTATGTCGCTTGTCAAATTCTTCCCAATATCATTAATGTACAGACTGAATAACAGTGGACCAAGCACTGATCCTTCTGGTAAACCACTTGTTTTTTTTTTTTTGTTTTTTCTTTTTAAATCTTTGTACTGGTTATGGGCAGTACTACCCAGACATCTCATCCAAACTTCATATAGGCTTAAGCCTTTACAAGTGTTGTTTTACCCTATGCCTGTTCTAGTTATCATTGTAGTCAATCTCTGGTGGCAATGCCATTCCACAAGTGTGCCCTGTAGGGCCCTCAAGGAAAGAATTTTTATATCCTTCTGCGTAAGCTCAAGTTGTTTTAAGTCCTTATAGCTATCTGTGCTCCACACGCCAAGTAAAGAGATGGTGGCACTGGTAAACCTCAGAGTTGCCCCATGCTCCTCCCGTATCTTACTAACTAGATCTTGGTTATTCTTATAATAGTTTATTTTATTATTATGGCTATAGGCTAGTGAGTGCCCTGTTCCCACCACCTGGGCATCAACTACCAAAATGTCACCATCTCTTTTAATCACTAAGTCTGCCTTGCGCAAACCCATAGAGGTCCTATAAAGTGGTTCCACCGCAGTCTCCAAACCTTTGTTCTTAAAGCGGTTGTTCAGAATGGAGATCACAGCATCATATCTCCACACACGAACCCCAAGGGTGCAGAAGCAACACTGGGCTAAACAGACAATGCCTCACTGCAGTGGCAGCCAGCGCTACACTTTGAGTCATCACTACCCCATCAAGCTGTGGGGTTGAGTGGGCAGGGCATTGATCCTCATCCTGATAAGGTCAATATACTCAAGACCAGGAAGGAGTCTGGTGCCATCCTTTACCCAATAATGCTGAGGAGGCACCAGATATGACTCTTTTAAAGGAGCACCATCTATAGAACAGTGGAGCAGAGATGCTCATCTCTTGTGTTTTGCAGGTGCTGACTCAATTAAGGTACCTTGATAATGGGACCAGCCTTTAGGCCACCTAAAGGCTTCTTGTATTAATGGGCTACAGAAAGCCTCTTTCTGCAGACAGGGGAAGAAGATAGTTCTAACTTCACGATTCTGGACAGCAGCAGGCGTGCGATCAGCCATTTAAGTGATGGAACCCCAAGCCTGCCATCCTTCACCTCACGTGGAAATATGCAGTAGGGGTGTCAGGCAGCAGTCGGAGCCATGATCTCATGGCTGAACAGATAGCCTTGTCCATTTGGGACAGTACCGAGATATATTTCCTACTAAGCACCAACTTGTGGTAAAAGTGGGTGCTTGGTAGGAGGTAGGAAAGGAGAAATGGTGTTTGCTGGGGTTTGAGAGGAGCTTTCCTCAAAGAAGTGATCCCAGCTTCTAGGAGAGAAGGGACAGAAGATCTTCCGTTTGGGGGTGAACATGATACCGAGATATCTCCACTCTTCCAGGATCAGTCAAAGCATGTAACGGCCTCCTGTGCAGGGAAAACTCTATAGTCTTGACTTCTTGTCGCGACCAGAGGTGACAAGAGCTAAAGAGAAGGACTTCTCTGCATTAATAGAAAGGCCTCGAATAGAGAAAAAGTCAACTGCCTGGTCAAGGAATTCTTGCAAGCCTATCTTAGTAGAGACTATGAGAATAAGATCATCCACTAAGGCCATAGCATTAAAGGAAGATGCGCCTAGAGAGTAGCCTATTATGGCTAGGAAGAGAGTGAAGAAACCTTGAAGACTCAGATCCTCCGTATACCAATTTTTGATATCTGTCAGTCACCCATCCTCTTATCAATGCTAATATTCTGTAACCCAAACCCATTTTCTCCAATTTATGGGAACAGTCTACCATGCTGTATTCTGTCAAAACCTTAGCAAAATTCAAAAGTATCATTTTGATTCCATTCTCCTTGGCTAATCCAATGGTAACATTGTTATAGAATGTGGGCAAGTTGCTTAAACATGCCTTTCCCTTAGTAAACACATAATGTTCAATGCAAAGTAGAGATTCAGTGTCGAGCCATTTCTGAATGCGGGTCCTAACCAATTTTTCCAAAATCTTCACCACCACTACTGAGACATTAATTGGTCGATAGTTGAATACATCAGTCTTTGCACCACCTTTGTGCAATGGAATTAGCATACATTCCTACCATTCCTGTGGAATCTTCCCTGTTCTCAGACTCATATTAAACATCCTGGTCAAAGGAATGGCCAATTCAGCTGAACACTCTTTTAGCACATGTGCTGATATTCCATCAGTCCCTATTGCTGAATTCTTATATAATTTGTGTAACAGCTCTAATACCTCAGCCTCACACACCTGCGTTTCTTCATCTAGTGAAGAGGTAACAGTGAGCTCAATGTTGCATTCACCAAGTTGATAGCTTTTAACAAAATTGGCACTCATTAACTGAACAACATCTTCTGCATCTGTAACCCTCACACCATCTGGATTTAGAAGAGTTATTCTTTCATATTCATTCTTTCTTTTACTTGCAGCATATTGATAAAATTCTTGCGGTTTGTCTTTAGCACACAGAGCCAGTTTATTTTCATACTCAGACTTTGCTTTCCTTACAACAGTTGCTTTCCTTACAACAGTTGTGACTATTCTAACCTGCTGCTTATAACGTTCATAACGGACGTCGTCCTTATGCAAATGGTATTCTTTCCACATCCTCCTTTTCTTATGAATCTCTTGCTTACTAAGATTACTCATCCACTTGACTCCTACTCTATTTATTCTTCAAACTGTAGGGACACATTCTGATATTGCATCATTTAAGTATTGTTTAAATGCTTCCCATGCACTGTCAATATTCTTTCCATCCAGCAACGGATCCCATTCCACTGAACTCAGTTGGTCTTAATTTCCTGCTTTGTAGTTCAGCATGTAACTTTTTCTGAATGGAACATTCATAAACTTAGTCACTTCCCAAGTGATTACAGCATGATCACTGTCACCAACTGGAGGAATGGCCTCCGTCTTTAACTGAAACACACTCTAACACTATAATCAAATCTACCACTCATTGCTCTCGAGTTTCTTCTGTCACATGCTGCTTGAGGAAGTTGTCCCACAACACCTCAATAAATGCATTTCATTCTTCTCATGAGATTCTACTACTACCCAATCACTATTTGGATAATTAAAATCTCCCATTATGATTACCCTTTTTGCGCTCACCTTTCCTATTTGGCGATGCATTTCTTCATCACTTGTAATCGATCTACCAGGTCTGTAACAACGCACCACAATGTAATTAGTCTTGTTAGATTCCACCTCACACCGGATAGCTTCAACCTCACTACCACATGAAATATTGTTAGTAGTATTACTACAATCATAGGTCTCAACTCTAACTGGATTGAAGTCATCCAATATCATTAGCAGCATCCCCCTCTGCTCCTATCCTCTCTATTCTTCCTAAAAATACTGTACCCTTGATACTCTATACCAGTTAGTAGGTCTGATTCTGATAGCCAGGTCTCACTAATACCAACAATCTGAGGTCACAACATATTGACTAAGGCAACAAATTCTATCCCTTTGTTTCTAATACTCCTAGCATTCGTGTACAGACACAATAATCTACCCATTTGTTCTTTTGTATTGTCTTGTCTGCAGTCTTCTCGACACAGTTGGACAACTAGTAGATCTTTATTATTCTCTAATGCCTTTACACATGTAGACATCTTTGCACATATGATGGGTCCAAACCAGACGAATATAAACCCAAAATCGTTCTCTCCTCGTCAACATTTCCATGACAAAGTCCATTCCCATCATTAACACCGTTATATGAAATCGTTGCTCTTACACTCACATTCACACCATTCCTCCCTTTATAATTTAGTTTCCCTGACACTCTGTGTTAGGTCTCATACCAGTTATTAGTTTTTCTACTAACTCCTAATACCAAACACATTCAGGTGTGGGCCATCCCTCTTATACAAATCCAATCTTCCCTCAAACTCACTCCACACATCCAAAAACTCGCATCCATTCCGTTTACATAGCCTATGCATCAAATCATTTCCCATCATAGCCCTTTTTTTTAATTCATTTTTATCATAGCGAGGTAAAATACTAACAATTTTCACTTTCTCACTCTGAAAATACTAAGGCAAACATTGTGAAGTCATTTGCCTCTATACACGAGTTGCCCAGTTGTGAAGTTACTTCACAAGCAAACTTTGTTTGCTTACACTTGGACAAAGAATTAAACCAAGAATATAATTTCTTGGCATCTTTAATTTATAGTATAACTAAGTGGAAAAAATTTCAACATGGATTAACTGACAGAAGTCCAGGGGGAGTTATCTGTCCTGGAGTGCTTCAGGTCAGGAGTAATGAGTTTAGCAGTATCTTTTAGAATCACCCACGTGATTCTTAGATCCCACTGATGAGACCTCAATTAAGGTTGAAACCTGTCTGGGTAGTGACCCTTCCCATAAAGCTTAGCATTATACACACCCAAAAGGATGTGAGCATTGCATTATGGGAAACTAAGGCAATTAATGTAAAGTCATTAGCTTTATGTACAAGTAGCTTAGTCATGAAGATACTTCATATGCATAATTTGTTTGCTTGCACTTGGATAAAGGACAAACCAACAATATAATTTCTGCATCTTTAATTTAATTTATAACCAAATGAAAAAATTTTCAACAACTAGCACTAAACCAGAGTATTTTAATAGTAAAGTGTGACACCTTTTCCCTACTTGTATATGGGAAACATATGACTTCTGTAATACAGAATAATTCGTTGTTCTAATAATAAGTAATTCGTTACTTTGTATTCCAAAAAGTCCTTTTTAGGACTTCCAGGGTAACGAATGGAAATGCTATAGCCAATAAAGTTTTAACTGAGGCTCAGCTATTGTCATTACCCAGCCATGACTAGAGCTTTTAGCTCAATAACACCACATCTACACAGATTTTCTTCATTCAGATGACGGGATAAAGAGTCAAGGACCAGTCCATCGCCCAGTTCTTTTAAGAATCTTGGTATCAGCCCAACAGACCACTTCAAACACAGAATACCAAAAGCCATCTTAAAGTAAAAACAACCACAAAAGCTCACAAAGAGCAGGCGTAATACCCACACAACAACCCCAAACTCAGGTAAAATAGAGATAAAGGGATAAAGAGCCAAGGGCTCATTTCCATCTGCCACAGAAGTTAACAGTTAACCTTGGTATCACTCCTGAGTCTGGCTCCCACTAATGACATTCAGTAATACTCGTCATACTTCCTGGAGAGTAGAGAGGTTCTACTTGGTGGTAGGTTTTTGCCTGTCACTGGGTGAACTAGTGCTGAGTTTCCTCCTAGAGTGATTCAGATCAAGAGTAATGAATTTAGCAGTGATCCTTTTAAGTCACTCAGTGAGATTTACAGTTATCTTGTAGATCACCAAGAGTTTTTGGAGATGTATCCCCCACACTTTAACATACCTCAATAAAGGTTGAAACCAGTCTGGGTAGTGGCCCTTCCCATAATGCTTAGCATCATAGACACCCGAAAGGATGTGAACTTTATATTATGGAATGCTAAGGCAATTAATGTGAAGTCAATCAGTCGAGTGGTTAGTACATCCGCCCTCACCCAACTGCGGGTTCAAATCTTGCCTAGGGCATGGTTGTTGTTTTTCGCCTTCATATGCTCACTCATACAAGTATGTATACACTCTCCTAAGATGTACTGAGTCACCATTGGAGAAGTAGGTCCATATGTTCACCTATAGGAAACTACAGTTGGCCCCCTACAGACTGGGGCTGTAAAAACCAGGCAAGAAACCAATGGGCTAAGTCCAGTGGCACCCACAGGAGTGTACTGGTTAAAGGAAGGGGGATGCATCCAGGCACCAGCTAAGGAATAAAAAAAAATGAAGTCATTAGCCTCTATATACAAGTAGCTTAGTTATGAAGATACTTCATGCGAAAAGTTTGTTTTTGCTTACATTTGGATAAAACAAGAATATAATTTCTTAGCATCTTTAATATACAATCAAGTGAAAAGAACTTTCAATAATCAAAAGCCAAGTAGTTAGCGTATCTGCTCTCCAGTCAAAAGGCTGCAGGTTCAAATCCCTATGCGGCCATGGATGTTTGTGATTGTCTGTTTAAATACTAGTGGTGTAGTTAGCGGTAGATGGCATTGGTGTAGTTGCAGTTACTTGTAGTTGGTGGACTGAGACAGAGAGCTGAAGAGTAGGTGTCCTACCTCGATGAGTCTTTGAACTCCCTGGAGGTGTCACATAATAATAAAAAAAAAAGAAAAGTTATGAGCATTTTGACTAGCATAAAAATTATCTGACAAAATCCGACAAACCCACAAAGTGCTTAGCTGTAAAATTGATGTCACCGATTAAAAAAAAAAAAAAAAGAGTATATTCTGCAAGTTCTGTTGCCACTAGCTGCATGCTTCCTGTGCAAAAATAAAGGAATCGGTGCACAAGCTATTTATTGACCTCAACCAGCCCTTTTCTGTTCAATGTGCCTCCCTTCTGTAAAACAACTCCTGAACTTAGGCAAACGACTCGAAAACCTCGAACAGCACATCAATACTATGAGTGAAACTTTTCCCTTCAAAATACAAGCAGTGGAAGCTAAGCTCAAACTAATTAAGAATCAGTTCACCCTTGCCCGTGAATGAACTCCGCAACCTAATCACATCAACACCACATGACTCGATGGAGGCCATAAACAAAATATTCAACACCATTATTTTGAACCTTCCAACAGAAAACAGAAAATCATTAAAAGAAGACATCAACAAATTAGCAGAAGAATGCAACATCGATTCTAAAAATATCATCAGGTGCCATCATTTCGGACCCATAAATAAAAGAAAGGATGGAACAAACTTTTCAAGCCTCATAAAAGTGACTTGTGATAAACCAACAACACACCTAAATTAATAACAGTGATCAACAACAAATTCAAAGACACTTGCTCCCCTAATCGAGCATACGTGCTCAACCAGACTTAACATTTGCACAGAAGCAACAAGGATGCCGTCTTCGAAGAGAACTTGAAGAAAAATGTCAAAATGGAGACACCAGTTGGATTATCGACTACAAACAAGTTAAACTGGTGCAAAAATCAAGTGATGCCACTAGTAGCCACCATGAAGGCCCTGCATAGAAAATGTGCAAGACCCTTGCAGTCAAATATATGCCTAACAGAACCTTGCATATCCACTTCACCAACATCTGTAGCCTAAACTCCAACCTTAATAGTGTACACTACCACCTTCAGTGTACCAAACTCTCACCTACTCTTCTGGCAGAAACTCAAATCTCATCCCCTCTTCCAGCACTATTCAACCTTACTACACACTATTTAACTCCTTTCGACTTAAGAGTGGCATCTGCACATACATCATCCACTCTGACATACCTTGCCAGAGAGCACCCAACCTAGAATTGTCCAACTTTGACTTTCTTTGGTTGAAAATATCCCTTCCTCACTCAGTCAAATTTATCTGCCGCCTCTATTGCTCTCCTAATGCAACCAACCACTCTGAGCTCTTTAATTTCCTCTCCTTAAAAATTTATTTTCTTCAATCCCTTTCCCAACAGTGAAATTATCCTCCTAGGAGATTCTAATGTCCACAACACCAACTGGCTTTTCTCCTCCAGTTGTACAGATCTTGCGGGCAGAGATGCTAAAACATTTGCAGTCACTAACAACCTTACACAACTTGTTCAAATGCCAACTAGAATACCAGATAACCTGAACCACTCCCCAAACACCTTAGATTCTCTTCCTCACCAATGACCCTTCCAAATACACGGCAAATGTAGTGAGCCCCATGGGTAATTCCACCCACAATTTAGTGCGCATCTCTTCCCCGATGCAACAATGCTTACACAGCCACTCCCATACAAGAGTAGTTTGCCATTATAACAGTGCCAAGTGAGACAGCCTCCGCGACTTCTATGCTCATTCACGTGATTGGATTATTGCTTCCAGCTCAAACATATGCACCGAACTTATCACCAAAGTAATCCTCACTGGCATGGAAACATACACTCTCCACACTGTTCTGAACTGCCATTCCCTAACTAAACCCTAGTTCTCTAAAAGATGCGCCAAGGCTGTACAAACGAAAAACCAAACATACCATAACTGACTCTAATCAAGAACACCATCCTCCTTTAGAGCTAACACTCAAGCCCGAAACAGATAAAAAAAAAATTTTTTTTTTAAAAATCAATGCTTCCAAAACAGACTTCAAAAGATCAAAAAGCAGAAGTTACAGCAATTGGCTGTAACTTCTGCCCAACACTACTCCCACCCCTATCATAGCCAGATGGCTCTATTGCATCATCATCACCCACAGAAAAAGCCAATCTTCTGGATTCACACTTTGCTTCCAATGCATGTATAACTGACAGTGGTAAATGTCCCCCGCAACCATTTCAGATGCCCAACGTACAATGTCCCCTATATCCTTTTGCCAGAAAGAGATCAGAAAAATACTCTCCAAATTAGACACAAAAAAGTCTCCTGGCCCTGATATCATTCCTCCAATTGTCCTGAACGTTTATGTACCAGAACTAACTCCTATCCTTTGTCACCTGTATATACTCTCTTACTCCACCGGAATCTATCCCACACTAGAAACTGACCTATATTCACAACCCATTCCCAAGAAGGGCGACACGTCACTGCCATCCAACTACCACCCTATCTCACTCACCTCAGTCCTGTCTAAAGTAATGGAAAAAAAATCATTAATTCTCAACTCCTACACTACTTTGAAGGCACCCACCTAATAAACGACTGCCAGTATGGATTCCGTTGCTGCTGATCAACAGGAGATCTGCTCACAAGCCACCCATCTCTGGACAAATGCCATGGAAAAGTTTTGTGAATCTCAAGTGGTTGTACTTGATATCTCCAAAGCTTTTGACCAGGGCTGACATAAAGGCTTACAAAGCAAACTACCATTGTTTGGTCAGTCTCAGGCCTTCTGTAATTGAATTGCCAGCTTTCTGTCTGGATGCACACCACATGTGATGCTGGATGGTTCCTTATCCTCTCACCATTCAACTAATGCTGGGGTTCCATGAGGTTCTGTCCTCTCACCAACCCTCTTCCTACTATATATCAATGACCTACTTCAGTTGACCTCCAACCCAATACAGTTGACAGTTGCAGATGACAGCACATTGCACTCCTCCCTTTCATTTCATAAGCATTACTCTACACAACTCACCTCAACCTACAGAATATCAACCACCACTGCCCTCAATTCCAATCTCCAAGCCATTCTCCAATGGGGTTTAGATAGCATCAATTTTAATACTAATAAAACCCAGTTCTGTCTTATTTCTCATAAAAAAGGACCATCTTTTCTCAGTATTATTTTTGACAATACCCAAATTTCCAGACAATTTGAGATTTCTCTTCTTGGAATTACCCTGATATCAAGCGTTTCCTGAGATAAACACTGCATAACCATTGCATCCTCAGCTTCAAAAAAGCTAGGATTTCTCTTTCGCTCAAGATGTTACTTCACCCCTGAACAGCTATTAACCTTATACAAATCACAAATCTGCCCAGCTATTGAATACTGCTATCACATATGGGGTGGGGTCCCTAAAAGTTCCCTCAATTGACTCAATACAGAGGAGAGCAATTAAACTTATTAATGACTCATCTCTTACAACTCACTCCCATTTTCACACAGACGTTTAGTTTCCGCAAAATGTATATTCTACAAATATTTCTACGGGAAATGTTCATCTGAAATAGCATTAATAATTCCTAAGTACTAAGCTCGTTTGTAACATGTGCAGTTGCTACTCAACATCCCTTCACAGTGCACCTTGAAATCCATAGAACAAGTTTCTTTTTCTCTTTTTTCATCCCTGGAATTGCTGTATTATGGAACAGTCTTCCCCCATTGTGTTTCCCAAGGAATACAATATACAGTCTTTTAAATCAAATGTAAACAAGTTCCTCCTTTCCCAACCCACTACCCATACATGGTACTAATGTATTATAGGTTGATCAACCCACCTTTCATGTATGGGTTCAACATAAAAAAATAAAATAAAATAAATCATTTCTAGATGCCCACTGATAGAAGTACCTTTAGTGCAGATAGCTTTAACAAATACATAGTACTTCTAGAGCAGCGCTCATTGGGAACGCTGCTCTAGAAACCTAAGATGGTATCTTTTCAAGTCATTTCAAACCACTAATTAAGGAGGGTGACAGCCTCACACTAGACAATGCGTGAGGCTGTCACCCTGCCATCTAAAAGGTATTCATAAGCATTATACAATATTATATATATATATTGTATTTATTATATATATATATATATATTGTACAATATTTGTGTTGTATTTATTATATATTACGTATAATATCTTTGTGCAATATTATAGCTCATATTATAAATGTTAATGATGAATATAAATTTTTAATGCCATTCACATTCTATTAAGAGAACAGAATAAACTGAATGGTTTAAAAAAAAATTAAAAAAAAAAAAAAATTCAGTATCCTAAAACTTGATGAAAGTAGTAGACAGAAAATCAACTTCACCCTTTCAATTGGTCGAACTTTGAATCTTATTTTAATGGCTAATATAGCCTACTGTCGTTTAGGAGTGCCCCTTTTTTACAATATCATTGGTTTCTTTACCCAAAAGTTAAGGCATTACTGAAGTGTTATAAAAACTAATATATGAAGAATAATATAGGAGGAAAAATTTTGGACATACCTTTCTTGGATGTTGTTTTCGGTCTCCTTATCCCACTGATGTGTCTTCATCTGCTGTTAAAGGAAGAGGTTTTTTTTGGGAAAGTGGAGGTAAAGTACTGTGGGGGAATTACTTGAAAAAAATCGGGGGGGGGGGGGTATTTATATGTATAATAATATTATTATTAAGGGTTGGTAGAGAGCATTTGGGCGGGGAGGGGGGGGGGGGTGAGAGAAGGATCTGAAGACAGAAATTATTTGGGTGGGGGGAAGGGATTTCAGGGAAAAAGTCAGCGGTAGGAGTAACTGCGTGTGAGCCGCTTCAACAGGCATCTTCTTCGGAACTCGTGGGGGAAGGATGCCGCCTGTCGAAACTTTTGTGTAGTGTCATGTAGTTTGTGTCCTGTACATACGCATATTTTGCTGATGATGACCTCCATACAGAGGTCGAAACACTGAATATTATTTTCTTAATTATAAGTAAAGTCATTATTCTAACATGTGCATTGTGTCTCCATAAATTCTTCACTATGAATGTATATTACATGTTTTTAGTTGCTTATGTGTTTTCTTCTTCTTAACTTTGTTTTATTTCTACTATTTTACATTCATATGTATTTATTGGTTCTTTATCTTCTATATTTGTAATCCCATACTGTCTGTTTTGGTCCCCTTTTAAGTTCAGTAATGAAAATTAAGATATAAATGATCTACTTAATTGGAAAATTTCACAAACATGACAATAATCATCTTTACCTTCAAGAATTTTCAGTGTGCCTTTTTGTTAGTATTTTTTAATATAAAATTTTAATCTATAAAACAATTCTAACTTTATGGGTTGGCTATACAGGGGATGTTCTTTTTCCACTAAGCTTTAGCTAATACATATGTGCATAATTTTTTTCTTTCCCCTTCACACAGATCACTTAATCACTAGCCATGTTCATTTTCAGAGTATGTTTCATTGGCTGCTTACTTAATCCCCCTCACCCCAGGAAAGCAAATTCAACATTTTAATTTAAAATTATTTTGCCATTATCCATCCATTTGATCAAATCCAACTACAAATGACCATTTTTAACTTAGGTCAGATAGACAAATTTTAAAGACTTATTGCATTTTAACCAGTCATTTATAACAAAGTACTGAATCTCAACTCAAACTGCACAGGCACAATGCTATTCCTAGGAAGATTCATTATAGAGAAAATTGGTCTAGTTCACTAAATGATTATGGTTAGCAATCAACAAGCTAAGGATTTGAATCCTGATATTGCCATGGGTGTTAATGATTATGTTCAAGTGGGAAATGAGTTTCACTATAGTAAATTGAATTTATTCAATTTATTATAGTGAGAAGCAACTCTTATCCAAAATAATATCTTTGCCAATATGCTACTCCGTGATGCTAATCTAAAGAGTGTATAACTTTAAAATCGAACAAAACCAAGCCTACCTTAGTTAGCAAAGTGCATTCCAAATCCCAATGTGGAATGGATGCTTATGTATGTCTTCAGGTTGTAGATGATTTTCATCACCCAATGTGCATAATCACTTGTTGCTCATAGAGCCTGATGTAACTGAAAAAAAATCCCAAGTTCATCTCTGAAACAGGATTCCTGAATTTTCTCATTCTCATCCTACCCACAACATTAAAATGCACAATCGGTTTCTAACCTTCTATGGTAATGACACAAATTTTTATATTCATTCTAAAAAATCAAATTCGGCAAAAGACTGAATTTGATTTTTTCGTTGGCAGAGATCTTGTATATTAATTCAAGATAAACACATACACATAGAGGGAAATTTAAAAATTTGCATACCTTATTTTTTCGTTTCAACATAAACACAATATTAGGTATTTGGTTACTACCAGATCTATGAAAAAATAAAAGGAATAAAATAAGAATTTTCTATTTTCTCAAAGGAATTTCACATACCTGAAAAATAATAATCATTAATTAATAATAATTTGTTACTTCAGTCACAAACACTATTGAGAATAAAGATAAATATTTCTTGTTAGCACTGAAATAGCTATATTAGGTAGCTGAGGATAGCAGAAATCTGCCAACTAAAAATAATCAAAAAAAAATTTCTGAGATTGACTGATCTTACTTGTCAGACAGAAAAAAACCAATAAATTCAACCTTGTGCTGCTACTCTCTCTTTCTTTTTTGTATATATGATGCAAGATATTAGCGGTCAGCTCATTCGATTTCAATGATACCCTTTTGATTGGAAACACTTATGCTTGAATCTCGGCAAGGATGTGAAAAACCTTTATCAGTGCTTTTCAATTAAAGGTGAGCTAGCAGTTCTCATACAGAGGAAGAAGGGTTTTCCTCCCAGAAAGTATTTCATTCAATGAAAAAAAAAAAAAAAAATTAGAAGAACACATACAATTGACAGCCATAATATACCATCCAAATAGGATTAACTGCTCTATCAAATAATTAGGTTTCAAACAAGCCAAGTTATTTGACCTTGACAGGCCACTGAGCTCAACATGTAAGGGGAAATGTGAATGGGATGCAGAGTATAATACAAATGAAAATGCAAGCATACAAAACTAAAAAAAAATGCTTTCTAAAATTTAATTATAAGAGAGGGAGAATTAACTTTAATTAATAAATGTGCATTTTCGTTAAATGTATATCAACAAATTAAAATTTTCCACCTCAAATGCAGTATCACATATGCTACACTATACATTTTTACTCAGGATAGCCCGAGTGTAGAGTCTTCAAAGGGGGGGCTCTGCTCCCCTGGTGCCTACGACGCCCAACCCCAGTGTTCTGGACTATTAGGCCGGTTCTCCTTGAATTCCAATGATTTGAATTTTGAAGACTCGACACTCAGGGTGGCCCCCCCCCTGAGTTTCAAAACATTTCAAATAACTTGACAAAAACGTTCCACAAAAATGTTACATAAAAAGGCTTATTTTATATTATAGAGTAGAAAAACGTTACAGCCTACATCCATTTCAAGTTGACATCGCATCCATTTCCAATTTCAGCTTATCATTTTATTGTATAGAGTAGATATATATTATTGATAACTCATTATGAACAGCACTGGACTTCTTTTAGTCACCAATAGGATATTAAATGAGTTCATCAATGCTGCAGACATCACATCCAAGGTGAATTTCAAAAGTTATTTATACAAATATTTTTGAATGCACTGAAGGTATTAAAAATATTGATTAGAAACTATATAAAAAAATAAAATAAAATTTTAAATAGCAGAATAATTTAAGTTTTAAACTTATTTTCATCCCTCATCACACACACTCTTTACCATGCTATGTCAGAGAATATCAAATCTTGAATCTTCTTTTTGAAGCCGGAAGAGAATCAAATAAAATTTCAGATAGTCTAATTACACACAGAGAGAGAGATAAGTTTTCTTTAACAACAATCACTGATGGCTTGCCACCTCTTGAATGGTTTTGCTTCTTGTCCAATCTTTATGGAAGTGAGATTCCCACCATGTTTCATTTTTCAGAACAAGTACACTAAAAAAAACAGAAAATGAGCTCAACTTTTTACTTGAAATGTGACTTAAAACTCATGAAAAGAGTGGAAACTGTTACTTTGACCCAATAGCTACACATACAGACACACAGCATGTAGAACTTTTGAAATGACTCATGTTACTTGCTGATGATGCCAAGTTGGGAAGAATAATAAGTAGAACTGCTGAATCCATTCAGGAAGATTTGAATAGGCTATAATAGATTTAGTTTAATCCTTTATCCCAGTGAGAGCAAACAAAGTTTGCGCCTGAAAATATCTTCAGGACTAAATATAGTGTTGTACTATCTTATCCAGTAAGTAGTGCAACACCAAGGCAACTCGTGGCAAAGGTGGAGCAAGCTACCAGGCACTTATATATATAGTGCCTGGTAGCTTGCTCCACCTTTGCCACGAGTTGCCTTGGTGTTGCACTACTTACTGGATAAGATAGTACAACACTATATTTAGTCCTGAAGATATTTTCAGGCGCAAACTTTGTTTGCTCTCACTGGGATAAAGGATTAAACTAAATCTATTATAGTCTAACCTAGTGATAAATAAATTTTCAACATTTGAATAGGCTTTTTATTTGGACAGAAGAGTGGGGTTGTTGTTTTAATATCAATAAGTGCAAGGTGTTACATTTTGGAGTGCAGAAATATAAGGCTGTGTACTATATTGATGGTGCCATACTGCAGGAAGTGGATGAGATTAGAGATTTGGGAGTGATGGCTGACAGTAGACTGAAGTTTAGAGGGCATATTGTTAGTGCTGCAAAGGTTGCACATTGTAGCACTGTATAAAGTACTGGTCAGACCACACTTGGACTATTGTGCTCAGATCTGGTCACCTGGTTTTCAATGTAGTGTAGAGACATTGGAGAGGGTCTAGAGATGAGTGACTAAAACAATATCAGGAGTTTGGAATGCTGGCTATGGAGAGAGATTGAAGAAATGTGGATTGCAGAGTTTGGTGGATAGGAAGAAGAGAGGTGATATGATAGAGACGTTTAAGTTAGTGAGAGGATTTTATGACTTTTTATAATCTAGAGGGGATTATAAAAAGAGTAGAAGTCATTCTACTCTATTTATAATCCACAGATTATAAAAGGAGGTCATTCCAGGAACTTATGTAAAAGTGTGATGAAGAAGGGTGTGAGGAGTTTTTTTTACATGGAGAATTGTCAGTGAATGGAATAGATTACCAAAATGTGTTGTTAATGCAAGGAGTGTTAAGGATTTTAAGATTCTATATGATAAATATGCTGTCAGTTGAATGAACCTCCCATGATAAGTGTTGACTCCATGGAGGGTGTAATAATAATAATAATATTTCAAACACATGGAAAGGCTTGTGTTGACGGTACATGTTATTTATTTTCACAGTAGTGATGATAACACAGAATGATAAGAAAATAATATTTATTAACTTATTTGCTGATATTTCACTGGTATTATATCCACCATCTTCAAAGCTAAAAAAACAGTTTGTCACAGTATGTGAAACAGCAAAAATTTGGTATAACAGTGGGACTAGTTTAAGAAAAATTGTAATGGACAACACAAGGAACAAAAGCCCTAATTAGGTGCCGTCTAAGTTGGAAAAAGAGAGAAAACAAATATTAGTTAGATCTTAAAATGACTGTCTTCCAGATTTTTGGTAGATTTATACAGCCATATTTGTTGAGGGTTGGAGTATATTTTAAAGATTCTGTTGTTTCCAAAAACAATCTCTGACCTATAATGACTTCTGTATAGCACTTCTGTTTTCTTATAATTGCTCCTGCGTGATATTGATATTGTGGATAGTATAAACAGTCCCACATATAAACTTGCTAAACATTTAGCTAAATTACTAGTCAACCTCACAAATAATTATAATACATTTAGTTTAATCCTTTATCCAAGTGTAAGCAAACAAAGTTTGCACCTGAAGTATCTTCAGGACTGAGGCAACTTGTGGTAAAGGTGGACCAAGCTCTCATCACTCCTTGTCTTAGTATCTCCCATAATACAAAGCACATCTCCTTGCGGACATGTATAATGCTATGTATTAAGGGAAGGGCCACTACCCTATTACAGTCTAACCAAGTGGGGAAAACTTCCAACATCTTTCTCTATATCCAGAGTAATTTAATAATAAGGTGAGACACCTTTTGGCAACTCGTATAGGTAAATATGACTTCTCCATTGCTTCTGCCTTAGTACCACACTGATCAATTTCAATTATTTAAATTTACAGTGCATGCAGGCTATTTTACAGGAAAATGGAAGATATAGAAACAACTAGATGGTACAGCAATGAGCTCCTCTTTCTCCTCCTCTTTAGCCAATTTCTATACAGAACACTTGGAAAAGTTAGCTATGAATACAGCCGCTCTCAAACCAGTGGTTTGGCTATGCTATGTTGATGATGTGTTTGGTATTTGGCCACATGAACCAAACACATTGGATATTATAGTGCATTTAAATAGCCAAGTCCCTAAAATCCACTTCACAATGAAACAGGAAGCTAATGACTGTCTGCCCTTCCTGAATACACTAATCACATGGCTTCCAGATGGTTCCTTATCTTTTTTCTGTTTATAGAAAACCCACACACATATAGGGAGATATCTGCACATATACTGAAAAAAAGTTTTCAGTGTTAATCCGATAAAACCACTTTAATAGCTTAAATGCTTCTATCATGTCTCCTTTTTTTTTCCCCATCTATCAGCTAATTTTTGAAGCCTACAAACTGTCAGTCTATTCTCATAGGGAGAATTCCATGCACCTGTCACAATCATTGTTGCTCGGCTCTGGGTCCTCTCCTCCACTTCTTCATCCCCACGGAATCTGGGAGTCCTGATCTGTGTGTAGTTGACCAGATGTTAGTGAGTTCTTCAAAAGCCACATAATCTGATGTGCTGTTTTAGTTACCTCTAAACTCAAACTCCCTGTCCATAATCACACTTAGTCCCTGGCTTCATCAGTTTCCTGGAGTTCAGGTTTATCAACATAGTACACGGCTTCTGATCTCTACCCAAAGTGCATTACTTACGCTTTGCCACATTAAACTGGCAGCCATTCAGTCTTCCTGCAGAATCTCTCTGCATCACTTTCATTTACTATTGTTCTTCCCAGTTGTAAAGATTTTTGTCACAAAGACTTGCGAATTCTCTTTAAAACTGTGTACTTTGGCGAGGAGGCGCTGCAGTCGTGACAGAAGCAGACGACGCTTAGGACTTGATTAGCAAAGTTTCCGCTGTGTGTGGTATCCATTTTTTTTAAATGTGCCCGAAGTGAAAGAATAAGTACAACATTAGTGTTTGAAGGCAAATTATAATGTTTTTGTAGTTTCAAGAATCTTGTAAAGCAAGTTTGTGTCAAGTTTTTCAGAAATAAATAACATCACTAGAGTTACATCAGTGAAATGCGTATGAATGTGTTCTAAAAGTATACGTATAAGCGAGCATTCATTCTGCGTAATGATCAAGACTTTCACCAGCTTTACCACTCATCACAAGTCCGAATTTTACTGGCGCAGTCGACAGGATCTACAAGGTGAGAGCAATTCGTTATGTAAATGCATGCTCCCATGTTTTAGAGTTCTATTTTGATTATTTGGGCGAAAGTCTGTTTTAATACAAAAAAAAAAAAAAAAAAAATAGTGTTCGTAGTTTGTTCCATCCTGGAACAGTAGTAGTTTTGATTTCTCGCCAGAGAAAGAATACGTCAGTATTCAAATTTTGTTCCATCCTGGAACAGTAGTACAACAGTTTGGATAAATGAAAAACACGCCAGTGTTCAAGCTATATTTTCGTCCCAGATAGTTCAGAATAGTTGTTTTTTTTTTTTCATTTTAAATTTATTTTGTTCTGCAGTTACCGATTTGTCCTGTTTTGCATGTTAGTTCCATCTTGGAACAGTCAGAACTTGTGATTTCTCGCCAGAGAAAGAACACGACAGTGTTATCATAGTTAATTTTTGCATACTGTTTTGATAGTTCTGTTTCGAGATTTCAGTTATTATATAGTAGAGGTGTAAAATCGGAACTATTTTTTTGTTTTGTTTTTATATATCCACATATATATATATATATATATATATTTGTGTATTTGAAAGTGTAGTAAATTGTGTAGTTGAAGTTTTTATCTGATAATATTGTAAGATTTATCTATGTTTACAAATGATATGTTGAATTTAATTATGAGTCCCATAATCGCCAAATGTATACATCTCTTTTTGGGCTTTTAAAAAAAAAAAAAAAAGAAAAAAAAAAAGTGCAATTGATTCTTTTTTTTAGGGTGATTTTTTTTTTATCAGTAAAGAGAGTTATTGTTTAGCACCATGACTTATTTAACCAAAGGTAGAAAGGAAGATTTACGTAAATTGGCTGAAGAATTGGGAGAGAAGCCAACTGTTGAAATGAAAGTGATAGATCTTAAAATGATTATTACGGGAAGTAAATTTTATGAAGAAGAATTTGTTAAAGGGATGTTGGAGACGATTATTAGTACCAGACTCGAGGAAGAACTGATGAAGAAAGAATTAGAAGCTCAACGGCGGAAGGAAGAACTAGAAGCCCAATGCCGGAAAGATGAATTGGGGGCCCAACAGAAAAGAGAACAAATGGAGTTCGAGTTGAAGAAACTGGAAATTGAAGCGCGTGTTCAACCAACCTCAACTCCAGTATCCAGTGACAATAAACCATATTGTCTTGAACTAATTAAGCTAATGCCTAGGTTTAGATTACAAGAGGATGACATTGTGATATACCTATCCCTGTTTGAAAGACAAGCTAAGAGAACAAAAATAGATGTTAAAGACTGGATATCATGTCTCTTGACTTTGTTACCATTTGAGATTGTCCAATTAATTGGTAGAGAGTCAGAAGAAAATTGCGAAGATTATGAATATATTAAAACAATTCTACTAAAGAGATTTAGACTGAATCCTGAAAGTTTCAGAAAAAAGTTTGTGATGCACCAAAAGGTTGCTGAAAAATCTTGGAGGGATTTCTGTTATGAAATAACTAATTATTTCGAAGAGTGGATTGGTGGCCTTGATATCAAGGATTTTGAAGGGTTAAAAGATCTAATTATTACGGATCAACTGAAGAAGAAAGTACCACATGAAGTGAGAGAACATCTCTTAGACGACTGGACAAAATTCGTTTCTCCAACTAAGTTAGCTGACAGATTGGACGAATACGACAGTGTTCGTAGTACATCCAGGAAGCCCATCGGAGCTATTCCGAAGGACAAGGTTACTGAAAAGTTTAGACCTTATACTCCACCTGCTGAGCGAACATTCAAAAATAAGTTATCTCCCTCTCAAAGTCCACCGAGATGGTACCAGCCGTGGCGAAATGATGATTCATACAAGCCTCACTACAAACCAACTTGTTTTACTTGTAGAAGGGAAGGTCATATTGCCAAGTTTTGGATGATAAATAGTCAATCAAAAGGTACTCCTACTACAGCACACAGTAACCTAGTTCAAACGTCTACCACTGGGAATGACGATAAATCAGGTGTGTTGACTGCCAAAATTTCCATTCCAGTATCCAAATCAGTGGACATTGATCGAAATGTAGATGATTTGAAGGTGGTCAAAATCAAATGTGGAAGTAGGGTTTTAAATGGAATAATAGATACGGGAGCGCAAATATCGGTAGTGCGCGAAGATTTAGTGGCAGATACGCCCCATGATGGAGAAAGTAAGATAGAAATATCTTCTGCTTTCGGAGAAAATGAAATAACACCCTTAAGGATTTTTGAAATGAAAATTGATGATAATTTACATGGTAATGTTCCAGTCACATGTGCTGTCTCAAGAAAACTGGTTACCGATCTGCTACTGAGCTCCTCTGCCTATGAAATGCTGGTCGAAAGCGTCGAGCTACATGAGAGTAGTCATCATTGGGAGACACCGGTTCTGAAATCAAAAGATTTAAGCGATAAACGGTCAGAAGATGATGAAGATGAAGACATGCCTTCGAAAATAACCAGTACAGCATTGGCAGTAAGTACGATAGAGTCCCCACCAGGTGAAGAAAATGAGTGTATACCAGAAAAAACAAAATTCGAATTCGGCAAACTTCAAAAGGATGATGAGACGCTTCGAAGGTGTTTTGAATAGGCAAAAAGACAGAAAAATTCCTATGCGTTTGAAAATGGGGTTCTGCTTCATAATGAACATATTTGTGGCGAGAATATTAGACAAGTAGTGCTACCGCGTGTGAAACGAGAGAATGTCTTAAAGATGGCACATGAAATCCCTCTTGCTGGCCATCTCGGCGAAAAGAAAACCCGTCAGCGAATTAAGTACTCATTCTTTTGGCCTACCATTAAACAAGACGTGAAAAAATATTGCGAAAGCTGCAAGGAATGTCAAATGAGAAGGACTGCTACATATAGAGATAGAATCCCCATACGACCTATCGTCAGACCAGAAGCTCCGTTTGAGGTATGGAGCGTGGATTGTATCGGACCGTTAGAACCCCCATCGGGAAGAGGACATCGATTCATAATATGTGCTGTTGATTTATGCACTAGATGGGCCGAAGCCATACCTGTCAAGGAAATAAGTGCTAAAACTACATGTAACGTTCTAATGAGGATATTTACTCAGACTGGATTTCCTAAAATGGTCTGTACCGACCAAGGTACGAATTTCACATCTAAACTCACTCAAGCTTTTGAAGATCTGCTAGGCATAGCTAAACGTTTTTCCACTCCAGGACATCCTGAGAGTATGGGCGCTGTTGAACGTTGGAACAGAACTTTAAAAGAGATGATGAATAAGAATATACAGGAACATGGAAGAAACTGGGATTTACATCTTCCCTATCTTCTATTCGCATACCGAGAAGTACCACATAGCACTACTGGGTTATCACCTTTCCAGTTGGTATATGGAAGATTACCTCCAGGCCCCTTATCTTTGTTAAAAGAAATTTGGACTGGTGGACGAGTCATCCCAACTGCTGCCTCTCGCTCGGTTGAAAATTATTTACAAGAGCTTCTTGAAAATCTAAGAAAAGCTCATGAAATTGCATCCGAGAATGCCAAAGGGTCTCAAGAACAATACTCCTCCAGATATAATCTTCGTTCCAAAGAAAAATCCTTCATGGTTGGTGAAAAGGTTTTAGTATTGTTACCTTCATCCTCTCATAAGCTTCTAAATACTTGGACAGGACCTGCTACAGTCGTCCAACTTACTAGACCACATTCTGCGAAGGTTGAGATGAAGGATGGAAGTATCAGGGAGCTCCACATAAATAAGCTTTGACCATATATTCAAAGAATTAATCATGTCGGTCTAGTTTTCGAACTAGATGAAGATTTCGGAACACTCCACTATGCACCTGCTGACAAGATGAATAAATCAGTTGAAGATATTAGGAAACACCTTGAGGATATGGAAGCTCTCTTGACGGAAGAACAAAAACAAGAACTTTTTGACATCCTCCGGAAATATGCAGATGTTTTTAGTTCCAAACCTGGTCATGCCAAAGTTGATGGACACTCCATCAAAGTTACAGAGAACTGTTCCCCTAAGAGACTCAAACCCTATAGGGTGCCAATCACTCTACAAAAGGAAGTAGATCGACAAGTCAAAGAACTGTTAGATATGGGTCTCATTGAGCCAAGTGTCAGTGAATGGGCTCATCCCGTTGTTTGTGTGGCTAAGAAAAATGGAAGTGTCAGACTATGCATTGACTTTAGATTGCTGAATAGTTTTACTATTCCAGATGCTTATCCAATGAAAATAGCTAGAGATTTATTATTTGAGGTAGGACAAGCAAGATTTATCACTGTAGTTGACCTCACCAAGGGATATTGGCAAATCCCTATGGAAAAGGAAGCAAAGCCCTTCACCGCATTCGTGACGCATTCTGGTCACTATCAATGGAATGTCTTACCGTTTGGAATGAAGAACGCTGGAAGCACATTCCAGAAATCATTAGATAAAGCACTAGCTCCTCATAAGGCATACTGCCGATCTTATATCGACGATTTGGCTATATTTTCTAAAACATGGTCTGAACATCTCACCCACATAGATGAAGTCTTCAAAACATTAAGAGAGGTGGGTTTAACAGTAAACCTAGAAAAATGCGAATTCGGGAAAAATCAAGTGAAGTTCCTAGGTCATTTGATTGGATCCGGTCAACATTCTCCAGACCCAGAGAAGGTCGAGGTTATAAAAGGTTTAGCGACACCAGCAACAAAGAAGGAAGTAAGAAGTCTACTTGGACTGGCTAGCTACTACCGTGACTACATACCACAATTCTCCCAAATTGTATTACCACTGACAAATCTGACTAAGAAAAGTGTCCCAAACAACATTCCTTGGACTACTGATGCTGATGAAGCTTTTACGAAACTCAAGGAAGAGCTTATAAAAATGCCTTCTTTGCATACTCCAGATCTCGACAAGCCGTTCCAGTTGTATACGGATGCATCAGCAACAGCAATTGGCGCATGTTTAGCTCAAAACAACGAACAAGGAAAAGAATTGCCCATTGCTTTCTTCAGTAAGAAACTAAATTCCTGTCAAATGAAATGGTCAACCATTGAAAGGGAAGCTTTTTGCGTCTTGGAGGCATTGAAAAAGTTTGACACATGGGTATTTGGTGCTGAAATACAGGTAATTTCAGATCATAACCCTCTGACCTATCTAACTAAAAGTGCCCCTCATGGTGCCAAGTTGTCCCGATGGGCTTTAGCCCTACAACGTTATAATCTGACTGTTACATATAGAAAGGGTAGTCGTCACGGTAACGCTGATGCCCTTTCCAGATTAAAAACTGATATAATTAATTAATGCTATTGGCTTGTTTCTTAATAATGATTATATATTTTCTTGATGTTTAGTTAATGATAATTATATAGTTTTTTTTTGTGTGTGTGGGAGCTGCATCGCACCATAAAGCTCTCACCTCATTTCTTGTATTTTAGAGTCAATTACTCGCCTGAGTTTTTTTTTTAGATGCAACATCGACACTCCTGTGACGGATGTGCTTCCCCCAAAGGGAGCTGTAAAGATTTTTGTCACAAAGACTTGCGAATTCTCTTTAAAACTGTGTACTTTGGCGAGGAGGCGCTGCAGTCGTGACAGAAGCAGACGACGCTTAGGACTTGATTAGCAAAGTTTCCGCTGTGTGTGGTATCCATTTTTTTTAAATGTGCCCGAAGTGAAAGAATAAGTACAACATTAGTGTTTGAAGGCAAATTATAATGTTTTTGTAGTTTCAAGAATCTTGTAAAGCAAGTTTGTGTCAAGTTTTTCAGAAATAAATAACATCACTAGAGTTACATCAGTGAAATGCGTATGAATGTGTTCTAAAAGTATACGTATAAGCGAGCATTCATTCTGCGTAATGATCAAGACTTTCACCAGCTTTACCACTCATCACAAGTCCGAATTTTACTCCAGTTTAGCATCATCAGCAAACAAATGAATATTTCCAACCAAATCAATTCCTATATCACTGATATACAAATTAAACAACAGAGGACCAAGTATTGAGCCCTGTGTTACACCACTGGTCATTTGCCTTCTCCTGGACTCAGATGTCTACCCAGGATGTTAGTCAAGCCATAAGTATATGCAGAAGAAAGAAGCAAACTAATTAATTGTTTTTGCAGGAACAAATGATTTAAAAGGTGAGAAATGTGCAATGACAGAAGATATGAACGAGTTGTTAGTAGAAGCAAAAATGAAGAGTAAGAAAGTAAAGATTGGGAGTCTGCTGCCTCAGTATGATAGGAGAGAACTGAGAATAAGAGCCATGATTGACAATGAAGCAATGAGAAGATTGTGCAGGAGGAATGGTTCACAGTTTATTGATGTATGGAGTGAATTTGATGGATGAAAGGCATGCATCTGGCCACCCCGATATGTGAGCATGTGTACAGTAATGATTATGCAATGGGATTTCAACAGTTTCTGATTTGAATGGATTGGCAATGAAATTACGCAAAGGTAACTATGTGTACAAATCAATGTTGAAATGCATACACATGAATGCAAGAAGCATCAGAAATAAGTGTGAGGAGTTGGCAGTGGTCAGCTCAACTTGCCCATTTATAGACAACAGCGAGAACCTGATTGACTGAAAATGATATAGTTACAGGGATAGAATGTAAAGGGTATTGTATTTTCAGGGAGGATAGATGAAACTGAATAGGAGATGGGATATTGCTGATGACAGCTGACAAATTACAAAAAACACAATTAGAACTATTACACTTTTTTTATAATCTTTGTCAAGTAGCTTTATTTTATCCTCCTACATGTTTCGCCAATCTTTTTCTATTGGCATCCTCAGGGAATACAAACTAGTAAGCTAAAATGAAGGTTACAGACTAGGTTATAACTGATAATTCTAATTCATACAAAAAATTGGTATTGTGCGTGACAATGTGCGTGTCTCGTTAACGTGATTTATTCGTTATGGCTCATTACGTAATTGTTATGAAAGTTCATTTCTTTGATGTTTGATGATCTGATAAAAGTTTTCCAAATTTCTGGTAAAATTAGACCTTGATTCTTGTTTAGGTTTTCAGTTTTACGGGCAACTGTAGCTGATTCTTTAAAGGTTCTTGAATGGTAGTTATCTTCTATGTATGGAATAAGGCTCTTATCCCACTCAATATGATGGTTAGTAGAGGCAAAGTGGCATGAAAGGCCTGAAATGTCTTGTCTGTTATTTCTGACATACCTTGTGTTCTTTCTTTCTCGTTTCAAAGCTTCTAGAGGTCTGACCTACGTAACTAATACCACATGAGCAAGGTATATTATATACTCCAGAGTACTTGTAGAATGGGTGAGGATCTTTCGGTGATCTTAAAAATTTCCAAATAGTGTTGATTGGTTTGAATGCCACTCTGATCTTATGTGGTTTTAAAAGGTTAGCTAATTTTTTGGAAAGGTTGCTGACAAAAGGAATCGTAATTGTACTGATGTATTGGACGTCATCACGTTGATGTGGTATATCAGTAAAGAGAATCTTGTTATAGAGTCTTTTTGGGTAACCATTTAAAGAAAGTTCTCTGGATATTGTGGTTAATTCCGTTAGTAGGTCATCCTTGTCTGTCATATACTGTATAGCTCTTTTCTTGAGACTATGGATAATGCTAAGTTTCTGAGCTATGTGATGAGCTGAGTTGAAATGGAGGTAACGTCCAGTATTTGTAGGTTTTCGGTATACAGATAGGTTGATACTATTATTGGATTGTTTCTTTATTAAAATGTCAAGAATAAAGAAACAATCCAATAATAGTTTCAACCTATCTGTATACCGAAAACCTACAAATACTGGACGTTACCTCCATTTCAACTCAGCTCAGAAACTTAGCATTATCCATAGTCTCAAGAAAAGAGCAATACAGTATACGACAGACAAGGATGACCTACTAACGGAATTAACCACAATATCCAGAGAACTTTCTTTAAATGGTTATCCAAAAAGACTCTATAACAAGATTCTCTTTACTGATATACCACATCAACGTGATGACGTCCAATACATCAGTACAATTACGATTCCTTTTGTCAGCAACCTTTCCAAAAAATTAGCTAACCTTTTAAAACCACATAAGATCAGAGTGGCATTCAAACCAATCAACACTATTTGGAAATTTTTAAGATCACCGAAAGATCCTCACCCATTCTACAAGTACTCTGGAGTATATAATATACCTTGCTCATGTGGTATTAGTTACGTAGGTCAGACCTCTAGAAGCTTTGAAACGAGAAAGAAAGAACACAAGGTATGTCAGAAATAACAGACAAGACATTTCAGGCCTTTCATGCCACTTTGCCTCTACTAACCATCATATTGAGTGGGATAAGAGCCTTATTCCATACATAGAAGATAACTACCATTCAAGAACCTTTAAAGAAGCAGCTACAGTCGCCCGTAAAACTGAAAACCCAAACAAGAATCAAGGTCTAATTTTACCAGAAATTTGGAAAACTTTTATCAGATCATTAAACATCAAAGAAATGAACTTTCATAACAATTACGTAATGAGCCATAACGAATAAATCACGTTAACGAGACACGCACATTGTCACGCACAATACCAATTTTTTGTATGAATTAGAATTATCAGTTATAACCTAGTCTGTAACCTTCATTTTAGCTTACTAGTTTGTATTCCCTGAGGATGCCAATAGAAAAAGATTGGCGAAACATGTAGGAGGATAAAATAAAGCTACTTGACAAAGATTATAAAAAAAGTGCAATAGTCTTATGAATAATTGTCAAGAAAAAATTCAACACAAACACAATTAGAAGTTAAATAGTATTTTAGGTCTGAGGGAGATTTGAGGCTGTCTGGTGTGAAATAGAGGCAAATAGGACAAAATACGCTGTTGGATGCTACCATAGACCAGAGGGCCCACAGAAAAATGTAGATGGCATGTATTGGCAGATTAGCAAAATGAGTTTAGGCCAAACAATTATTATGGGAAACTAACTATGGGGACTGAGTAGATAGAGAAAGGAGGCATATCAAGATGGAAGTGGGATTTATACAGTTTCCAAGGAATAATTAAATGAAACAGCATATTATAGAGGGGGACAAGAAGTTTGAGAGCATTGAATCTGAAACAACATCAGAAGATATAACCAAGGTAGATACTTTTTGCCTAATTCAGGAGAGTGACCATGAGGTCTTGTTCTGGGAAGTTGCCAAGCATGTAGAATTCTCTATCAAAAAGGGGGTTTATATTCAATTGTAAGCTGGTGATTATGAGAGACTCAGGAGTCATCTTGGAACAGTGCCATGGCTTGAGAAGCTAAAGAAAGAATGTGAGTAGTGCATGACAGTTGAGAGTAGCAGTAGCAGACTGCATACCCAAGGTCAGCAGGATAAATTAAATTGGAATTGGATGAGTAGGAATATAAAGCAAGCATTGCAAAAAAAAAAAAAAAAAAAAGAAATCATTATGGAGGAAATATAAAGAAAAGGTGGTCGGCATACACATGAGCAGTACAAAGTGGGAAAGGTGACTAATATGGTAATAAAGGCCAAATCAGAGGCAAATAGGACAAAAATGAGAGAAAATTAACTAAACAGGCCAAAGTAAATCCAAGAGGGTTTTTTTGTTGTTGTTATATAGCAAATAAGAGGGAAAATGACTATGGTAGGATGACTTAAAACAATGTTCATGGTAAGAAAGTGACTGAGCCTAAAGAAATAGTTGGGTTGCTGAGTGATCATTTTGCAAAGGTGTATCATCTAGCTGGAGATTTTACAGTTTCTGATGTTACAGACACACATATCAAAATTGAGGTAGATGAACAGAAGGTGTTCACAGCATATTAAAAAATATGAATGTGAACACAGCAGTGGGACTGGATGGCATGTCAGCCCATGTACTATGTGAGCATACAAGAGAAATGTCATTGCCTTTGACAAAGTTGTTCAACCTATTTCTCAGCTCTGGCAGGGGTTCCAAGGGAATGAAAAGAGGGTAAGATAGTACAATTGCATAAAGGTGGCTCCAAGACAGAGTAGCAAACTAAAGACCAATTAATATATCAGGAGTAGTTGTTAAAGTATTGAAAGTTGGTGAAAGGTAAAATACAACACTGCGTGGATAGGGATGCAATACTCTATAGTGGGTAGCACAGTATTGTAAAAGGTAGGTCCTGTCTTAGTAATTTATTCACATTTTATAATAAAGTGACAGCAGAACTGTATACAAGAAATGGCTACACCATGATATTGCTGGACTTTGCAAAGGCATCTAACAGAATACCACATGGAAAACTATTACAAAAGCTGAAACAAATGGGAATGCATATGAGGCTAGTAGCATGGATAGGGGTGGCTTATGGTGGAGTGGAATTGAGGAGAATGATGGTGACTAGTGCAGTACCTCAGGGTTCAGTACTAGGGCCACTACTCTTTAATTTGTATATCAATGACACACTGAAAGATTTAAGAGGGGATATTCGGTTGTTTGTCGATGATGAAAAACTGAGAAGAGCAATAGTTGATAAAGATGATGTATATATCCTGCAGGATGATTTAATAAATTGGCATTGTGGGCTAAGACTAATGATTGTAAATTTAATGTTGCAAAATGTAAGGTTATGCACTTTGGGTTGAAAAGGTTGCACATTGATGGTATTAGATTACAGGAAATTGATGAGGCTAAGGACTTTAGGATAATGGTGGACAAAGAGGGCATACTGCAAAAGTGATAATACAGTTCCAAGGATTACTTGGATGTTGAAAAAACATGCTAACAAGTAAAGACAGGAAGTTATTATCCCAATTTATGAGGCTATGATTCGGCCACATCTTGGCTAATGAAGATTTGGTCACCTGTGTTTCTTGGGGACTAGGAGGTGGTAGAGAGAAATCAGACATAACTGAAAATGGTAATGGTGACAGCTCTGTGGAATACTCCATATGAGGAGAGGTTGACAGTTTGTGGGTTACAGGTGGCAAGTATAGGTGAGAGACAGAAAAGAGGGGGCATGATAGAAACTTTTAAGATATTAAAGGGGTTTCATAAAATTGATGCAAGTGATATTTTTCAATATATGAAAATAGAGAACTAGGGACCATCCATGGAAGTTGTGTAAGAGTGTGGTTAGTAGATGCATGAGGACCAGATTTTTTGCATGGAGAGTGAGTGGAATGGATTGCCAGAATTGGTTGAGAGTTTCCTGATGGTGATTGGATTCAAGGAGAAGTATGATAGGATTTGTGTGTATAAGGGTTAATTTGGGTCTCCCAAATGAGTCTCTGGACTCCATGGAGATGCCATAAAATAATAACAATAATAATGTTTGGATAATTAGTCACCAAGTACCAAGGTTTAAGTGAACCGAACTTACGTAAGTTCGGTTCAGTTCACTTAAACCTTGGTATTATCCAGGTCTACCTACTCACTGATGAGACCTCAATAATGGTCGAAACCGGTCTGGGTAGCGACCTCTCCTCATAATGTAAAACAGTAATACATCTCCTAGGAGCTGCATTTTACATTATGAGAAAATATTAAGGATAGTGATGGAGCTTGCTCCGCCCTTGCTCTGAGTTGCCCTAGTATTGTACTACCCAGGTGTTGACTTGCACTTGGACTCGCCGATAGTTCTTTGGCATGAAATTCTTAGATTTCGATAGATTTCGATCTCCGAGTTTCATATCCGGCTTTAAAATAATGAGGGATTTATTATCCCCTTAACTTAATTTACAGTATATTTATATTATAAATATAAATAAATAAACGGCAAAGAAAGGGCATTAAATACAGAATGCATTATGTTTCTTTTAGGACCTCATGCAGGAAAAAATAAACACTATAAAAAAATAAATACAGAATGCATTATGTTTCTTTTAGGACCTCATGCAGGAAAAAATAAACATTATATTTCACAAGAGATCATGAGATATATGAACACATCCAGCTTTATGCTACTAGGAATATAAACATTTCAGGAAAATGGCTAGTTCATTTATATTTGAGGTGCTTGCATGACTAAGACAGTTAACTAAATGACTAGGCTGGAAAGAGTGCACATTGTAAAAATCAGAAGAGATGGACTTTTTTTTCCTTCTATGGGTTCTTACACTCTTTTCATTTTTTTTTTTTTTTTTTTTTTTTTTTTTTTTAACTTATCTGGAACTGCATTTTAATCAAAACATTTCCATAAATAATTAATCAGAGGTCTGGATGTCTTGCATTTATTTTTTATTGTACTACTTATAGTAATCACGATAATTCAGCACCGTCCTATATGGGCGCTGAATTATCGTGAAATATTCTCCTTGTGGTGCACCTGGGCGACGTCTTTGGTGGCTAAACTTTCACGACTATTGGAAGCCGAACCTGTCATTTTTTTTTTTTTTTGATCTCCCAGCTAATATGTGCAAATTGAAAGGAACTTGTAACAGGAAGAAACAAAGTAGACTTTTCAAAAAAGTTCCGAAACTGACCAAAAAATAAGGGAAACTGAATTCACCCTATGGATACTGCAAATTAATATAGAGAATACCTCCTGAGTCAAAAGTGAACTACTTGGAAAAATCTGCAGGACAAATAACATTGATGTTGAAAGTTTATTTTTCACTTGGTTAGAGTATAATAAGTTTAGTTTAATCCTTTATCCAAGTGTGAGCAAACAAAGTTTGCGCCTGAAAGTATCTTGTTGGTAGCTTGCTCCACCTTTGCAAGGAGTGTCCTGGTGTTGTACCACCTTACCCCTGTCCTGAAGATACTTTCAGGTGCAAACTTTGTTTGCTCACACTTGGATAAAGGATTAAACTAAATTTATTATACTCTAACCAAGTGAAAAATAAACTTTCAACATCTTTCTCTAAATCCAGAGTAATTTATTAAAAAAGGGTGGCACACCATTTGGCAACTCCTATAGGTAGAGATGACCTGCTAATGCTTCTGCCTGGTATCTCCACTTGGGCCTGGCTCCCACTGAAGAGACCTCAATAAAGGTTGAAACTAGTCTGGGTTGTTCCCTTAATGCATAACATTAGACATATCTGCAAGGAGATGTGTTTTGCATTATGGGAGATACTGAGATAGGAATGTTGGTAGCTTGCTCCACCTTTGCAAGGAATGCCCTCGTGTTGTACCACCTTACCCCTGACCTGAAGATACTTTCAGGCGCAAACTTTGTTTGCTCACACTTGGATAAAGGATTAAACTAAATTTATTATAAATAACATTGATGTAATCTCTGTCCAGGAACTACATATCAGCAAAGAAGATGAAATTACCACAAGAGTTAATATCACTGGCTGCATCCTGTCCCCAATATATGGTTCTTCTATATACGTGCAAGAAAACATGGAAAACTGCAAAATACTATCGTTTTCTAATCATAATAACACTGAGATGATCACAGTAAAGGCAGCTGGCACGACCATAGTGTCAGTTTACAAATTACCAAAACAAACTTGGTCTATCTCAGCTCTTCCTGCTCACCAACATCCAGCAGTCTACATAGGAGATTTTAACAGTTAACACTACTCCTGGGGTTATTGTAGAAATTATATCAATGGTACTAGACTGATGGAATGGACTGAAAGCCTTGGGCTATCACTGGTTTTTGATGCAGAAGACTCTGGAACTTTTAAATAATCAGGTAGATGGAAGAAAGACTCCAATCCTGACCTCTGCTTTGTCATGTGTAACACCAAGGATAATCCTTTCCACTGATAGGAAAGTACTTGAAAACTTTCCAGGATCTCAACATATACCTGTTATAGTCACTATAGGAACACAAATCCTAATTATGCAATTCATGGAAAGACAAAGATGGAATTTTCGCAAAGGTAACTGGGAACAGTACTCTAAACAAATTGAATCTAACAACCATTGGGTCAAACCTGAAGTCAAAAATTACAAACATTTTGTAGGAGTACAGATAGGTGCTGCAAAACGATGTATACCAAGAGGTTTCCGGAAACAGTACACCCCATGCTGGTCTCCTGAAACTGAGTAACTATTCAAAAAATACAAAAAAGATCAAGATCCTGAAATTGGAAAAAGAATTTTAGAACTGCTTAATGAACAACGACGGCAACATTGGAAAACCACAACCGAAAATTTAGACTTCATCCACTCTAGCTGGGCCTTGCTCCGAAAACTCAGAACTGCATCAGTTTCTAAGCAGAAAGTCACAGAGATCACTCCTAAATACATAGCAACTAGAATCCAGGAAACATCTAACAATGTAAAGATTAGTGCATCCTATTCTAAAGAAATTAGGACCAAATATATCCATGTTTATAGAAGTGTCACACAAAATAATCACTTCTCAATGACATACACTGATAACTAACTGATTCAAACAATTAAATCACTGAAAAATAACAAAGTAGCAGTCTTGGTCGGTATATACCCCGAGTTCATTAAACATCTTGGAAGTAACGCTCATAAGTGGCTTTTGAAGTTTTTCTGTAAAATTCTAGAAAGCAGGAACATCCCAAAGGAATTCCTGAGGAGCAAAGTTATAGCCATTCTAAAACCTGGAAAAGAGCCTGCTGATGCAGCAAACTATCGACCAATAACTTAAATAAGTGTTCCCTATAAACGTTTTTAACGATTACTCTATAATCAAATTTACCCATTGATTAATGCCATAGTACCAAATGAACAAGCCGGATTCAGAGACCCGCAGCTTCTGCGACCAAGTACTTGCCCTTACTACACATGTAGAAGCTGGTTTTCAAAAAGGCCTTAAAACCTCAGTAGCATTCATAGATCTGCCTGCTGCATACAACACAGTGTGGGTGAATGGACTCATACTGAAATTTGCAACTGTAATACAAGGCCCAAAGATCATTAACATCCTAAAGCACATGACATCAAAGCACAAATTCAAGGTACAACTGAATGGTAAAAATAGTCCCTTTAAAGTGCCAAAAAAAAATGGACTACCACAGGGCTCTGTGCTAGCTCCACTCCTCTTTAATTTTCACAGTGACATGCCACAAACCTCCTCCCAAAAGTTTGCATATGCAGACAATCTGGCATTGGCAACTCAAACTAAACACCCTTGAAAGAGGCCAAGACTGTGCTCAGATCTGACCTTGAAGTTCTGTACAATTATTATACCAAATGGTGTCTTTGCCCAAATCCCTCTAAAACTGAAGTTTGCACATTTCACTTGAACAATCATCAAGCTGATAAATGGCTGAAGGTCTCATTCAAAGGAGAAACTTTGAAGCACAACCCCAACCCAAAACATCTCGGAGTCACCTTAGATCACTCTTTAACTTCAGGAAACACCTGGAAAATGTCTGCTAAAAGCTAAAAACTAGAAATAATATCATCAGGAAGCTTGTGTGTTCAGGAAGCACGTGCAGGAAGTGGTCTCCCGCTTCTTGCACGTGCTTCCAAACTGCCAGTGTCCTCAAACCATTTCATCACAGCTATCAGTGAGGAACAAGACATCGGTCTCTTTCCACTTCTAATATCCCACATCGAACGATAGGTGCATAAAGCCACTTCAAAAGCTCGTAAGTGGCTTTTGAAGTTTTCCTGTAAAATTCTAGAAAGCAGGAACATCCCAAAGGAATTCCTGAGGAGCAAAGTTATAGCCATTCTAAAACCTGGAAAAGAGCCTGCTGATGCAGCAAACTATCGACCAATATCTTAAATAAGTGTTCCCCATAAACGTTTTTAATGATTACTCTATAATCGAATTTACCCATTGATTAATGCCATAGTACCAAATGAACAAGCCGGATTCAGAGACTCTCGCAGCTTCTGTGACCAAGTACTTGCCCTTACTACACATGTAGAAGCTGGTTTTCAAAAAGGCCTTAAAACCTCAGTAGCATTCATAGATCTGCCTGCTGCATACAACACAGTGTGCGTGAATGGACTCATTCTGAAATTTGCAACATTCAGAGTTCTGATAATTGAGCTTAACTAAAAGTGCTTTATCTCATAATGATAACATGCCTCACCTTGGCAGAACATTTAACTTCAGTAATAAACGTTAAATGCTGAAAGTTTAACTTCAGTATTCATCTGAAATTTACGTATGTCACTGTTTAAATAGTGACAGGTAGCAGCTTCGGGATTTGTCACCGACAGGCAGCGCTACAGCGCCGCCTGTCGGTGAAAAATGTAACTATTCTGGGAATAAAATTTTTCGTTATTAAAAAAAATCCCATGTCTTTCTGTGCATTTCTGTGAAAACCGCATCGTGCTACTGTCTATACTTTTCGAATTATTGAATTTTTACTTTTTCTGTGACTTTTGGATCCCCCGGTATATATGTATATATACATATATTCATTTTTACTGTTTATTCTTTCTATTTGCACAAATCCAACCCATATGAAATGTATGTACCATCCTATATGAACAGAAAAAATGCAAATTTGCATGGTATACAAACAAAAAAAAACAATGATTTAGGATTATGAAACATTTTAATTGAAAAATAAATGGAGAATTTCAAAAATATGTGTGATAAACACTTTCAACTTTTCAAAAGTTGAAAGTGTTTACAAGCATTTCAATAAGTATTTATTATTCTGCGCATAGCATCTTTCTATCCCTGAATTTGATTAACAATTTCAAAAATTTTATAAACTGCATTAGCATCTCTACCCTTCTTACAAGGGGTAATTTCAATTCCCAATATAGCCTAGATGTTTGTGAATGACTTTAAAGGTGGCAAATGAATTTCACTGCCCAGATTCCTAGCTCACCCTGGGTAATGCTAAATGAGCAAGAGCGACTGCTGGCAGCCAGACCTATCTTAATGATCTCCTGGCTATAGACACATGAAATTACAAGCTATACAATCACCAAATGATTCTTTTTAGGACTACAAGAAAAGAAAACTACCACCCAAAATTACCTAAATTACCACCCAAAAGGTACTTGATGCAGAGGAAGACCCTTAAAAAGATGGAATCGAATCCAGAACAGGCCACTTGGCCTATAAGCCTGGAAAGGAAGAAGAAGAAGAAAAGAAAACTGGGTGCTAATTTCTGGATTTGCCAACTCAACTTTGAAGGAATCAGCTTTGCTAAAAGTCAATATCTCTCAAAAATCCTTCGAGAAAATGATATAGACATAACATAGCTGTCATTCAAGAGATGCACACAGATAATAAACAACAAATGAAATCTAGAGGAAAAACTTCAGGGTACAATATGCTAGGAGCTACACATCACCAAGCTCATGGCTGTGCAACTTATGTACGCAATAATATAGAAAATGCCTACTTAATATCAGCACATATTAATCTGAATATACACACTATCACAGCCAAAATTGAATATCTCACAGTGGTTAACATCTATGAGCCTCCCCTGGTAGAATGGTCAAATGAAGTAATTTCCATATTTCCACATCCAACAATTTACATAGGAGATTTTAACAGCCATCACACCATGCGGAATCACAATAATAATAATGATGGAAATGGTGAAGCATTAACAAATTGGGCTGAGAAAAAACATCTTAGCTTAATATTTGATGCAAAGGACAAAAGGAACCTTTAAGGCTGCAGCATGGAAGAGGGAATACAACCCAGACCTCTGCTTTGTTATCCAAAATTTGCAAAATCAGCCGATAAACACAAGACAAGTCCTTGAAATTTTCCACACAGCCACTGTATTGTATTGGTTCTCCATTTGTTTCTTGACTTATTACTTGTTTTATTTCAATTTGATTATTATTGTTTATTGTTTAAGCTGGATGTAGTGATTGGTCCATTCTTTTGTGGAGGAGCCTTCTAACTGTAGATTATACTTTATTTCTTGAGTCATTTTTTAATGATTTTATAGCTCTTTAGTTGAGGTCCATTTATGTCACGCTCTAATCTTGATACAAATTTTTCCCAGTCTTGTCTTCTGATTTTCCTGGTTTCTCTTTTTGTTATTGCTCTGATTCTTTTATATTCTATTTCATTTCCGATGGTTCTGTTGTTTAACCATTTAGGATACATTTCTTTTTTCTTTCTTATTCAAGATTCTATTTCTAGATTCCAGGTTCTGAGTCCTTTCCTTTTTCTTCACAGTTTTGTTCCTATGGTTTCATATGATGCTTGTTTTACTATTTGTTTAATGTTTTCCCATTCATTTTTTACATCTGTATCTTCATTTATTTTCTTTGGATGATTTGTAAGTCTTCTTTGATATAGTTCTCTGATACTATCTTGCTGTAACAGTTCTATCTTAAATTGCTCATGCTTTTGTTTCTGTGTTCTTGTATTGTTTCTATTTCTCTGGTTTGGGATCTTAATAGTACTGATTAATAAATAATGGTCCGAGTCAATATTGCATCCTCTGTATACTCTGCAATTTCTTATCCTCATCTTTAGTTTTTCGCCCACTATTATATAGTCAATGATGCTTTTATATCCTCTGGCTTCCCAGTATATTTATATTTAAAGAAGCTGCTGGTTTTCAAACTATATGATTTTCAAACTATTATAGGCCACGAATTCCCTGAGTTCTCTTCCATTGTTATTTATGCTGTTTTCTCCTTGATTTTCTATTAAATCTTTAAATGTATTTGATCCAATTCTAGCAATGAAATCGCCTGCAAAGATTAAGTAATCCTGCTTATTTGTGTTCCGAATTATATTTTGGAGGTTTTTATAGAATTCTTCTGTTTCAGATTTTTTCCCTTCTATGGGTATATATATTCCTATGATTGTAATAAATTTCTTTTTTAATTTAAGTCTGGCCATTATTATTCTTTCAGAGATCCAGTTATATGATTCTTTTTGTTTTTCCATTTATTGCAGATAATGATGGCTATACCTGCAGCTGCTCGTTTTTCATTGGGTACTCCACTGTATATTAAACTGTAGTCCTGAAGGTTTGTAAAGCCTTTTGATTTTTTTCTTTGTTTCTGAAATTACTGCTATTTCTCTTTCCATTTCTGTTAGGGCTTTTTGTATTTCTTCAATCTCATTATTGATGCCTCTTATGTTTACTGTTCCAATCCGTATCCAGTTCATAGTCCTTTTTACCAATTCTGTTTCATTATCCATTTGGGCTGTCTGGTTTTTATTCCCTTATAATTTAAGAGTATAAGAATTTGTCAGCTGGGCTGGTTACCAACCATCCACAGCCTTGTCTAGTGATGGGGCTGCCATCTTAGGGCCTCCAGACATGCCCACTTTGGTCCGAAACTTCTTATTGGGTATTCACAGCCAACCACCACTTCTGATAGCCATTCCCCTATCTGCAACCTGGGGACCCACTTGGTCGCAGTAGCTCTGCTCCAAGACCATAATAATGAAATAGCAATAAGACAAAATGATAACATATCCACTTGGAAACCAATAAATAGACGAGTCCAAGCTTTATCACCCATATTATTCAACATATATATGGACAATACTATCAAAAAATGGAGAGAAGTAAATACATGTAGCTTCCAAATCAGTCGACATACAAAAATAGATACACTCTCTTTGCTGATGATCAGATCATCTTTTGGAAAGACTGAAGATGAACTGCAGAAATCAATTTATAATTTAACCCCCCAACTCGCCAGGACGTCTATAGGCATCCAGCTAACTCTGGATATGATTCTGTAACACCCATTGAATAACATGGATAGGAAATGAAATTTGGTCCTCACTAATTCACCCATGGGAGGCTAAATAATATTATACAACAATATGGACTGGAAATGTCAACAGAGGAAACTAAAGTCATGGCTTTTTACAGAAATAATCCTGTCAGAAGTAAAATAGTATAGTAATAAACAATAAAATAATCGAGCAAGTTAATAATTACAAATACCTAGGCTGTAAATTATCATACATAAATGAAATGGATATTGATTTTAAGATAACTATAAAAATCACTGGAGTAATTAAGAGAGCCTTTAAGCCTAACTGCAAACAGAAACACACAAGACTCAGAGTCTACAAAACAATAGCCAAACCCACACTATTATATGGAAGTGAGATCTGGACCTTCGGAAAAAGAGATATGCAGAGAATTTAAGCAGCAGAAATGAAATTCCTTAGGAAAACAGAAAAACTCACTGTATTAGATAAAAAAAAAGAAAAAAAAATTTTAAATATCAAAATCAATCCCATAATAGACTCAATGATTAAATATAGGAAGAATTGGCTAAACCATATAGCAAGAATGCAGAGTTAAAGATTACCAAAAAAGATCTTAACATATAATCCTAGAGGGAACAAGGAATAGGGGATGACCAAGAAGAAGATGGACTGAGTCAGGAACAGGCCACATAGCCTAGAACCTGGATAGGAAGACGACGAGCATGCTGATTGTGATTGTCATTAAAACAAAAATAACAGATATGCAAATGACAACTAAGTGCTGCATTTAGTACAGCCATGCTATGTATGCCAAACAAGGATAAAAAAATATGTAAAAAAAAAAAAAAAAAAAATTCTGCTTTTAATTCTTCCACATTCTCTATCCAAAGCAAGCTTTCACATGTCAACAGCTCTGCAAGTCCAGTGCAATTCTAAGGACTTTATGGTGTGTTAATCTTGGTCTTCCCTGCTTTTATTTATATAATTGATAATAATTTCAGAAGGTTGGAGATTTTTTTAACATAACTTTTCAATGGTAATTTTGATGAGTATCTACTAATGGTATTTTGCATGCATCATATTGGTATCTATTACTGAATCAATCCTCTTTCACACAAATTCATTTTCTGCATATATTTTCATGGTAGCTATTAAAATTTGTCATGTGTAATAATCTTATTCTCTTAAAATATATAGTTCAACTCTAAACAAACTTTTCTTCCTCTTTGTTCATTTTTCTACCACTGTTCTATGGAAGAGTGGTATAGAAATGGATTTCCTAAGAGTACAATCTGCATGTCTTCAAAATACGATTTTATCATATTTCTCTCAATTCATGGTGATATGAGTTCAACAATCTCATGTATGGAAGAATGAAGAGTACCATTAAAAATTAATAATACAAAATCACTAGATCTATAAAACATACCAGATGTTTATTCTAGGGATATAAGAAATTATGGAGGAAGAATCTATTGATCACAGCAAAAATACTGGGCTCCACTCAAGGTGGAGATGAAATGTGAGGGAAGAGTGCAAAGGGTTTTGGGGAAATATAATGTGAAATGGAGGTAGACAAGATGAGATGTTTATTTGGATGATAATATTTTCTTAAAAATATGGAGAGTGATAATACGTATTGGCAAGTTGGTTTTGCAAATAAGATGAGTGATCCTTAGAGAATATGACCTTCTTTAACTATGGAAATATATAATGTAATCAAAAGTATCATCTAAAAGGAAAGAAAATTAGTTTTGGAAGAACAGTTATCTTAGGTGATACATGAGAGAATAAACAGGGTTTGTTCTCTCATGATCAGAGAGAATAAATCATGGATTTGAACACTGCATCAAGTGATTTAAATGAATGAGGTGTCAAATCTACCCAAAGTTATAGTGACCATGAGGTTCTTAGTAAGATGGATAATGAATGCTTATGTGAGAGAAAGAAATACATGTGAAAATTCAAGGCATGATTATGGAAATCTCAGGGGAAGAAAGAAAGAGAGACTTTAGGAATAACAAGCAGAAATTATAGAACAGAACATATAATGATGCCTAGCAAATGATCAAGCAATGTTTAACAGCACCTAAGTCTAAATGTATTCTAAAAGTCAAGAAATTAAATAGAATAGGCATAAAATGGATGACTACAGAGATTAATTTCATTATTACCTGCTTTATAGATTCTCTCCTTAATCTCTGCTTAAGTAAGCAATTACATGAGGAGCAATGAACAGGCTAGAAAGGCAACATGACTTGTAAGAAAGCAAAAAATACGAGATATGAACAACCAATCAAGTCAAGAAAAATTCCAGGAGTTTTTGTGATACATGGTTAGCAGAAAATTGAATGATTATGGGGAAAATGCTATTGAGCTGATGGAAATAGTAGGCATAACTAATATAAATTAACAAGCTAATCAAGGTATTTTATGCTTTTGAGTGTGATATCACAGTGTTTGAGTGAGGATGAAAGGTGGTGGTGAGTCAACAAGAAGAATTAAGTAATCAAGGAATTTTTTTTATTTATTTTTTTGAAGAGTTGCAGGTTGTAGTTGTTTGAAAATACTTCTTGCAGTAGGTTGTTCCAAAGGATGAAGATAGATGGAATAAAAGGAAAAAGGAGATTTGGTGTGTTTGCAGTTGCATAGTAAAGGAGTGATGGGCAGCTGTTGCTCTTTAACAGGTGCAATAGGAAGTGGAGAAATGTGGTTGCCAGTTCATTGGAGCAATGGCCATTGAAGTACCTGTAGAAGCGACACAGAGCTGAAACACTGCATCTGTGAGATAGAGGTTGAAGTGAAGCGGTAAGAGAGAGATCATCTATGAGCCAATTTGTTTCCCTCTGGACAGTATCAGGAATTTTTAGAGAAGTTTAGTTACTCCAACCCCAAAATGTGAGCAGTATTCTAAGCATGGGCAGATTTGGGATTTGTATATTGTTAAGATATGTTTGACTATAAAACAGTATATTGAATGAAAGAGAATGTCTAGTTTTTTTTTTTTTTTTTTTTTTTGGATACTGAGGAAGTATTGATGTGATGTGTTTGTGCCAGAAGAAACTGGAGGTGAATGTTAATCCAAGCATTTTTAGAGAAGTTTAGATACTCCAATCCCAAAATGTGAGCAGTATTCTAAGCATGGGCAGATGTCTAGTAATAATAGCATTTTGTCTAGTAATTATGTATTTTAGTAATTTATCTAGTAATTATGTATTACTGAGGATAAGGGAATGTGACCTAAGATTTTTTTTGTGAGAGAAGTGACAAGACTATGGTTTGGTGGCATTGAATGTGACCAGGTTGTCCTCACTTCATTGATGAATAGTACATAGATCAATGTTTAAGACAGTAATTGTAGACAGTTTTCATCCTTGGAATACCTACGCACTTCATGGTTTGCCAAATGAGTTTGATGAATGGGGATAAACATGCTCCTCTTTTTCAAAAGATAGTCTCCTCAGCTGTCCCTGGTGTCTACCAAGTTCCTTGTAATTGTCATTGTTCTTACTTTGGACAAACTAATTGCTCTATGGAAAAGAGAATACAAGAACGCCAATCTTATATTAGCAACAGTAATTGTAAAAAATCTGGCTTGGCACAGCACAGAACATATACAGACCACAACATCCTATGGTTCATCAGTGTTGGTATAAATTTGAATGTTTGTTCAAAGAAAGTGCTGAGCCTTTACTTCACCATCTGAACTTAAATCAGAATGATTGCTTCTCTCTATCTAAAATATGGAAAAGTTATTACACATAAATAATTTTTAAGAGCTAATGCATTATCAATATTTCCTCAGTTATACCATTGCATTGTTTTATGAATAACATCACACAGTTCTTACTTTTTCAAATCATGCAATGTTCATGTTCTATTTTGTAATTAACTATTGTCGCTACTGATGATGGCCTGTAATATTCAGGCTGAAATATGTGGCCTTAAATAAACAGTATTACTTATCTCTTATAATTTTTCGTGTTAACTGAATAAACCTCGCATGGCACAAGTATCTCTTAAACAACAATTGTTTGTAAGGTTGGGTTAATCATTAGTTTATTTGTGATTAGACGGAAGGATAGAATTGGAACATGCAGTGAGAGAAGATAATCTTGAATGTGACATCCATGCAGTCAATGTGACTGTATGGATCACCAATCTCTATGCCATAACATTACCTCAACAGTACCTCCTGCATACTACCACTCTGACTTCCTCTCCAGACACAAGTGGCAGCAGGATTACATGCCAGTCGATCAGGATGCCTCCTGACTTGTTAACTGACAGGTTCAGGTCCATGTACTAACTGAAGTCTGGCCAGTGGCACCACCATTTTAACTGATATACACTTGAAATGGAGGAGGTTATGGGTCTTTAGGTATACATGACATGGTCTTGAATGCTATCACTTTCACTGAATGGAGATCGGGGGGGGGGGAAAGAAACTAGTATCTGTGCTCTGGAGATTAAACATGAAGTATGCCACTTCCGGCCTCCAATAAGGCGGATGGTGGTATTTCATCAGGCGATGAAGGTCATCTAACACCTAGTGATCTAGTTGGCATTTCTTTCAACTAGAAACTTATCCCTTTATAGGGATCTAACAGATAAGCTTAGGTGTTGATGGTTATTCGTGACTTATTTTTCACGGTATTAACAACACCACAAACACTTTTATCAACAAAGATGTTTTATTAACGCTTATATTTCGCTGATTTTCAACTCAGCATCATCAGAGCACAACACATCTGTAAACGCGACAGTGAGTGAGTGAAACAATATAATTGCAAAAGACAAAAGTCCTATTTTTGGCACCCTCTAACAGGGAAAAAAAAAAAAAAAACCGCAGTTATCCAGGAGTTTTTCTTAGGATAGCCGTCTCCCAAATTTTTGGCAAATTAATGCAACCATATTTGTTAAGGTTGGGAGAATTCTTCAAAGCCATTGCTGATTCAAAAAATAATCTTTCAGATCTATAACGACTCCTAAATAGCACATTCGTTTTCCTCTATCTAATCCTGTGTGAAGGGGTGTCCAAAGCGTGGTCTGCCAGTCCCGACTTGCCATAGTAATAGTAGCGAATGTATCTTTCATGTTCTTCCAGGCGGATGTTCACTGATCTTCCTGTTTGCCCATAATAGGCCAGGTCACAGTCACGTGGAACTTCATACACTCCTGGGTGTGCTAAAGGGTGAAGTTTATCCTTAGGCGAGCGGATCAGAGTTGCCAGCTTGACATCAGGTTTGAAGGTGGTGCGAAGGCCATGTTTCAACAATACTTTGGCTATTTTTTCTGATGTACCTCTGATATAGGGAATAGAAATGGTCATGTTGTATTCTTGTGTATCAGGGGAGGGCAGAGTAATGGGCCTATGTAGTATTTTATCTATTTTGTAGGGATTGTAGCCGTTGGCTAAGAACGTATGGCGCAGGTACTGGAATTCAGTGGTCAGAGCTGTATCGTTAGAACAAATGGCTCTGGCTCTGTGTGTAAGTGTTTTTAAAATGCCGTACTGTTGAACTGGATGATGATGTGATTGTTTATGTAGGTATCTTCCTGTGTGTGTAGGCTTTCTGTAAATAGAAAAAGATAGTGATCCATCTGAAAGGCAGGCGACTAATGTGTCAAGAATTGGTAAACAGTTATTTGATTCTTTTTCTACTGTGAAGTGAATTTTGGGATGTTGGTTGTTTAGGTAGGTGACAAAAGTCTTGTCCATGGGTCCATATGGCAAACACATCATCTACATAGCGCAACCACACTTGTGGCTTGTATGTAGCTGTGGTAAGTACTTTGTTTTCAAAGTGTTCCATGTAAAAATTTGCTAACGGGGGAACCCATAGCAGTACCATTAATCTGTTTGTAGAATTTCCCCCCCCCATGTAAAGTAACCTGCATTCATAGTAAATTGAAATAATTCAAAAATATCTGGGGGAAATTTAGACTTGATTAAATCAAGAGTGTCTATAGGTGGTACATTGGTAAATAAGGAAGTGACATCGAAACTAACCATTATGTCTGAATTTTTTAGGATTAGATTTTTAACCAGTGTTTTGAAATGGATTGAATTTTTTACAAAAGTAGAGGAGTTGCCAGTAAGAGGGGCAAGCGACTTGGCTAAATGCCGGGCCAGTTTATATGTGGGACTATCTATGCTATCAACTATGGGGCGTAGGGGAATATTAGTTTTGTGGATTTTTGGTAATCCATAAATACGGGGTGTTTTAACATGAATTGGTTTTATTTTCCTGATGATTTCTTTGGGCCATGATGTCACTTTTTTCAGTAATTTTCGGACTTTTTTCTTTTGCGACATCATAGGGTCTCGATGTATAATTTGATATGTGGAACTGTCACATATGAGATTTTGCATTTTTCTGTTATACTCTTCTTTATTCATGATAACTGTTGCATTTCCTTTATCAGTTTTTGTAATAATAATATTTTTTAAATTAAGGGGATATTAAATCCCACATAGTTTTAAAACCGAATAAGAAACTCAAAGATTGGAATCAGAGAGTTTCTTGCCGAATATAGTAAACTATAAAGTATCGGCGACACTAGCGTTAGCCAATGCAAGTTATCCTAGTACGTAGTACAATACCGGAGGACTCGTTGCAAAGGTGGGGGAAGTTCAGATCGCTATTCTTAGGTATTTTCCATAATGTAAAAACACATTTCCTAGGAAATGTATGCTGTTATTACATTATGGAGGGAGGTCACTACCCAGACCGGTTTCAGCCTTTTTTGAGGCTTCATCAGTGAGTAGCTAGACCTAATACCAAAGTGTATAGCGAAAAGAACTTATATACTCTGCGAACGAGTTTTCCAAACAGGTGCAACCAAGTTACTTAAGTATAAAGAACTAATAAGCTTCATTTCGGCAATGAAAACATTACTTAAATTAAGGGGATATTAAATCCCACATAGTTTTAAAACCGAATAAGAAACTCAAAGATTGGAATCAGAGAGTTTCTTGCCGAATATAGTAAACTATAAAGTATCGGCGACACTAGCGTCAGCCAATGCAAGTGATCCTAGTACGTAGTACAATACCGGACGACTCATTGCAAAGGTGGGGGAAAGTTCAGATTGCTATTCTTAGGTATTTTCCATAATGTAAAAACACATTTCCTAGGAAATGTATGCTGTTATTACATTATGGAGGGAGGTCACTACAAAGACCGGTTTCAGCCTTTTTTGAGGCTTCATCAGTGAGTAGCTAGACCTAATACCAAAGTGTATAGCGAAAAGAACTTATATACTCTGCGAACGAGTTTTCCAAACAGGTTACTTAAGTAACTTAATGGTTGCACCTGTTTGGAAAACTCGTTCGCAGAGTATATAAGTTCTTTTCGCTATACACTTTGGTATTAGGTCTAGCTACTCACTGATGAAGCCTCAAAAAAGGCTGAAACCGGTCTGGGTAGTGACCTCCCTCCATAATGTAATAACAGCATACATTCCTAGGAAATGTGTTTTTACATTATTGAAAATACCTAAGAATAGCGATCTGAACTTCCTCCACCTTTGCAACGAGTCGTCCGGTATTGTACTACGTACTAGGATCACTTGCATTGGCTGACGCTAGTGTCGCCGATACTTTATAGTTTACTATATTCGGCAAGAAACTCTGATTCCAATCTTTGAGTTTCTTATTCGGTTTTAAAACGATGTGGGATTTAATATCCCCTTAATTTAAGTAATAATATTTTTATTATTATATAACTTTTTAGGGCAGTTATTTGCTTACGTGGCATACTGCTTTTTGGAGGCTTAGCCTTGTTTATAATACTTGCTATATATCTAGTAGCACGTTATTGGCCATTGCTGGCAGAAGATCGTGGATACCCCGTTCTACTTTCATCATAATTTCGAGTTTAGGAATTTGTTTGGGTGTGACGGCAAAGTTAAGTCCTAAACTGAGAGCGTTCTTAGCTTCTTCAGTGAGTGTTTCCGACGACAGGTTTACGACCACGTGGTCTCGTCGAAGTTGCGGTCGGGACTTCGTATGTTGGCACTGTTGTAGGAGTTCAAATTTCTTTAGGTGTTTGCTTTTTACTTTTGTGAATTCTTTTTTTGCTGCGACTTCGGAGATGTGCTGTAGGACAGTCCATATTTCAGGATTTAACACGTTTATTAGTTCTTGTTGTAGAGCTGTTTAGCTTACGAAGCTCTATGCGAGTAGCATAGACAAGGCTAAGCCTCCAAAGAGCAATATGCCACATAAGCAAATAACTGCCCTAAAAAAGTTATATAATAATAAAAATATTATTATTACAAAAGCCAATAAAGGAAATGCAACAGTTATCATGAATAAAGAAGAGTATAACAGAAAAATGCAAGATCTCATATGTGACAGTTCCACATATCAAATTATACATCGAGACCCTACGATGTCGCAAAAGAAAAAAGTCCGAAAATTGCTGAAAAAAGTGACATCATGGCACAAAGAAATCATCAGGAAAATAAAACCAATTCATGTTAAAACACCCCGTATTTATGGATTACCAAAAATCCACAAAACTAATATTCCCCTACGCCCCATAGTTGATAGCATAGATAGTCCCCATATAAACTGGCCTGGCATTTAGCTAAGTCGCTTGCCCCTCTTACTGGCAACTCCTCTACTTTTGTAAAAAATTCAATCCATTTCAAAACACTGGTTAAAAATCTAATCCTAAAAAATTCAGACATAATGGTTAGTTTCGATGTCACCTCCTTATTTACCAATGTACCACCTATAGACACTCTTGATTTAATCAAGTCTAAATTTCCCCCAGATATTTTTGAATTATTTCAATTTACCATGAATGCAGGTTACTTTACATGGGGGGGGGGGGAATTCTACAAACAGATTAATGGTGCTGCTATGGGTTCCCCCCTCTCTCCCCCATTAGCAAATTTTTATATGGAACACGTTGAAAACAAAGTACTTACCACAGCTACATACAAGCCACAAGTGTGGTTGCGCTAAGTAGATGATGTGTTTGCCATCTGGCCCCATAGACAAGATACTTTGGATGCTTTTGTCACCTACCTAAACAACCAACACCTCAAAATTCACTTCACAGTAGAAAAAGAATCAAATAACTGTTTACCAATTCTTCACACATTAGCCACCCGCCTTTCAGATGGATCACTATCTTTTTTCTATTTATACAAAGCCTATACACACAGGAAGATACCTACATAAACAATCACATCATCATCCAGTCCAACAGTACGGCATTTTAAAAACACTTACACACAGAGCCAGAGCCATTTGTTCTCTGGAGTTCAGTGGTCAGAGCGATACAGCTCTGACCACTGAACTCCAGTACCTGCGCCATACGTTCTTAGCCAACGGCTACAATCCCTACAAAATAGATAAAATACTACATAGGCCCATTACTCTGCCCTCCCCTAATACACAAGAATACAACATGACCATTTCTATTCCCTATATCAGAGGTACATCAGAAAAAATAGCCAAAGTATTGTTGAAACATGGCCTTCGCACCACCTTCAAACCTGATGTCAAGCTGGCAACTCTGATCCGCTCGCCTAAGGATAAACTTCACCCTTTAGCACACCCAGGAGTGTATGAAGTTCCACGTGACTGTGACCTGGCCTATTATGGGCAAACAGGAAGATCAGTGAACATCCGCCTGGAAGAACATGAAAGATACATTCGCTACTATTACTATGGCAAGTCGGGACTGGCAGACCACGCTTTGGACACTCATTCACACAGGATTAGATGGAGGAAAATGAATGTGCTATTTAGGAGTCGTTATAGATCTGAAAGATTATTTTTTGAATCAGCAATGGCTTTGAAGAATTCTCCCAACCTTAACAAATATGGTTGCATTAATTTGCCAAAAATTTGGGAGACTGTTATCCTAAGAAAAACTCCTGGATAACTGCGTTTTTTTTTTTTTTTTTTTTTTTTTTTTTTCCCCTGTTAGAGGGTGCCAAAAATAGGACTTTTGTCTTTTGCAATTATATTGTTTCACTCACTCACTGTCGCGTTTACAGGTGTGTTGTGCTCTGATGATGCTGAGTTGAAAATCAGCGAAATATAAGCGTTAATAAAACATCTTTGTTGATAAAAGTGTTTGTGGTGTTGTTAATACCGTGAAAAATAAGTCATGAATAACCTTTATAGGGGAAAATGCATTGGTTTCATCAGAGCCCTTTTGTGGAAACAGGCCACAGGAAAGCAGGGCACCACTACTACTTCACAGCCAGTGTATACTGTACATCATCTATCCATTAGCAGTCCAAAGTACACTCAGTGTTACTAATGCTATTGTAGCATTTGGCATCAGAACCTCTGTAGTTCATTTTGTAGAAGTTAGCAATGAGGATGATGCCTTTCGGTTGAAAACACTTGTTAGATTAGAACCTTATAGATTAGATTATTATTCGTGACACCTCCAAGGAGTCCGAAGACTCATCGTGGGAGGACACCTACTGTACAACTCTCCATCTCCACTACTACACGGAACCTACTACCAATCACCTACATCAACGCCACCTACTGCCCACAACCACCACCACAGTTAGTATTTTTTTGTTTGCAAATTGCATGTGTTCTGAAGGGCTGATTTATCTGTATGCGGGATGATAAACCCTGCTACCTCCGTATGAGATTGGCTAACTCACCTTTAATTGAAAAAGTCCATATATAAAGATTCCTCCCATCATGACGAGAATTGAACTTAGGCCTTTTCTAATCAAAGGGCGCAATGTACCGTCGTTCTTCCAATTGCACTACGCAAGCGCTTAAAAAAAAAGGCTTAGAAAAAGTTCCTGTAGTCAGCAACTAGACTTGAACTTAAGTCTATCTTTGGGGGATTTAGTGCTGAGGTGCTGCAAACACCACTTCCACTGACCTACACATAAGGAACTATCAACTGAAAATGAATCTGCCATTGTAACAAAGAGATGGCAGGGCATTTCCTTCGCCCAGAAGAACACATGCAATTATCAGACACAATGCAATGGTCTGAAAGCCTTAACTGCTTTTCACCCATAGTTCAGAATATTCCAACTTGGTGTATGAGCACTTGCTGTAAAGGAATGTTTCAAGAATTAATGGCACCCTTGACATGCAAGTTTTCAAAAGAACTGCAATACAAAATATCCTGTAAGGGATAATACCGATGTGGCTTATATTCCAGGAAAAAGAAATATAGTAGCTGATTAGTTATCTAGATCTCTAGGATCTGATGATGATAAATCATCTAGGATTGACCATTTGAATCAACTTAATGAAGTCCAAAATTCATGTTGTTCATAAGATGAATAAGGAACCTAGTTCACAAATCTGAGAAAATGAGATTCTCCAAGCTCAGAAAGATGATCACATATTCAAAACTATTTATGAAGCAGTATTGAATACATTTCTAAACCTGGAAAATTCATATTTAGATAAAGACGGATTACTCTTATCTAGACAAATGGAAGAAGGAAGGTTGAAAGTGAAAAAATTGGCAACTCAAATGATTCCTTAGATTATGTACACTTTCCATGATTCTGACTTGGCAGGACACTAAGGATGAACTCTAGAACTTGGGAAAGAATAAACGATCATTTACATCTGGAAAGTTATGAAAAGTGACATCCTCACATACCAGGGTGGTCTGAAAAGTTCTTGTCCTAAGAATGAAAAAATGAATTTTTAATTTCAAAATTATTTTTCAACATAATCTCCCTTAAGACTAATGCATTTATTCCAACAATGCTCCAGCACCATTATCTCGTACCTGTAGTGGTTCTCAGTAAGATCTGGAAAATACCCCTCTGCAGCTGCAATCACTTCTTGATTCGAAGAAAAACACTGACCCACGAGAAAGAGTTTTAGTTTTGGTAAGAGATAGAAGTCAGAGGGAGCCAAATTTGGTGAATAGGGTGGATGTTTCAACAATTCATAGTAGATCCTTTAATTTTCCCATTGTCAAAACACCTTTGTGGGCAGGTGCATTGTGCTGATGAAAGATGACTTTTTTTCTTCTGCAGACTGGGTCTTTTCTCGTGAATTTTTCCATCTAGTCTGGTTAAAAGATCAGAATAATATTCCCCAGTTACTGTTTTACCCTTTTCAAGATAATTAATAAACAAAATGCCTTTAACATCCCAAAACACCGATGCCATGACCTTTCCTGCTGATGGAATCGACTTTGTCTTCTTTGGCACTGAAAAACCGTCTTCTGTCCTCTGTTTTGACTGCTGTATGGATTCTGGTGTAATGGTGAATCCAAGTCTCATCCATAGTAATAAATCAACACACAAAATCAGTTTTATTCTTGTTAAAACGTTCCAAACACTGTTCAGAAATTTTCATGCGATTGTGTTTTTGATCTGCTGTGAACAGTGTGGCATCCATCTTGCACAAAACATTTTCGTTTGCAATTCTTCATGCAAAACATATCCTACATGTTCTTTTGAAATGCCTATATATGTCTCAGCAATTTCATGCACCTTGACTCGCTGGTCATCCAATACCATATTGTGCACTTGATCAATGATTTCTGGTGTTGTTACACTTTTTGGACGTTTTTCATGTGGATCATCTTCAAGGCTGGTACGGCCACGTTTAAACTCGGCAGCCCATTTCTTAATTGTCAAAAATGAAGAAGAAGAGTGCCCATAAACTTTTATGAACTTCTAATGAATTTCTTTTGTCGTTAAACTTTCTTTTATAAAGAATTTTATAACTGCACGATACTCAATCCATTTCAAGGGATACAGACAGCACTTTTGCTTCAGACAGATGTATAAAACAAACTACTTGATAGAATGACTTGCAATTTCACATGAATGCTTAGGACAGCTGTACCAACTTAGGGAAAAAAATTTCAAAAACCCTCATATGTAAAATCATCATCATCATCATCATTATTATATATGCACCTCCATGGAGTCTGAAGACCCAATCTATCATACCTCTCCTTGAACCCATTAACAGAAAAAGCACTCACAACTGACTCTGGCAACCCATTCCACTCATTCACTACTCTCTGAGCAAAAAATCTAGTCCTCACACCCCTACTGACCACACCTTCATTCAACTTCCAGGGATGACCTGTTGTTCTGGTCCCTCTAGCCAAATGCTGAAACATTTTACCTGCATCTATCCTGTAAAATCCTTTAAGCAACTTAAATGTTTCTATCATATCCCCTCTTTTTCTCCTATCAACCAACTGCTGCAATCCGCACACCTTCAATCTATCCTCATAGAGCACATTCCACAGGCCACTCACCATCTTGCTCACTCATCTCTAAATCCTCTCCATTGCTTCCACATCCTCAAGAAGCCCAGGGGACCAGACTTCAGCACAATAATCCAGATGTTGTAATCCAGATGTGGGTGTATCAAGGCCTTATAAAGAGGAATTACAACTTCCTTATTTCTACTTGTTAATGTGTTCTTCACTAGCCAAGTAATCTCATGTGCTACCTTAGCAACATGTCCTCTAAACTTCAAACTCTGTCTACCACCACCACTAAATCTCTAACTTCATCTATTTCTTGGAGTACAGTGCCATCAATGTGATAAATGGCCTGTAATCTATTTATCACAAAGTGCATAACTTTACATTTCTCAACATTAAACTGACACCCATTAACTTTTGCCCATACTGACAGCCTATTTAAATCGTTCTGCAAGCTCTCCACATTACCTCGATTAACTATTACTCTACCTAATTTTGCAACATCAACAAACAACTGGATATTTCCTTTCAGGTTATTTCCCATCATTTATGTATAAATTAAACAGCAATGGTCCTAGCACTGAACCTTGTGGCAGACCACTAGTCACCTGCTTTCATATACCACTTTTTTATATCTGTCGAGCAGCCACCTTCTTATCCACTTAACCAGTGTCATATTCATCCCCATTTCTTCTAATTTGCATAACAGTGTTTCATGTGGTATTCTGTCAAATGCCTTTGCAAAATCCAGCAAAATCATCCTGTAGCCATTTCCTTTATCCAACTCAGCTGTTACTCTATTATAAAAAGTTAGTAAATTAATAAGGCATGATCGACCCTTCACAAAGCCATGTTGACCCTCATACAGTATCATATTTTTATCTACCAATTCTTGAATTCTCTTTTTTAGCAATTTTTCTAATGCTGCTGTAGTCTTAGAACCGCCCTTATGCAAAGGAATAACTTTGTCCTATTTCAACTCCCTTAGAACTCTACCAGAGGTGAGACTTAAATTAAACAGCTTAGTCAAGGGCACTGCCAGTTCTTTTGCACATTCTTGCAAAATCCTAGCTGATATCCAATCTAATCCCACAGCTGTATTTACATTGAGATTCTGCAATATCATAAGGACCTCCAATTCATCCACCTCTGTTCCCACATTAATGTCTGTCACATAGGTTAAAGCAGCAACCTCACTAGGAAGATATATGCTTGCAAAGTGGTCACTCAACTATTTTATCTGCTTCTGTCTCCTTGTGACTATCATCTTCAAGGCTGTTACAATTTTGGAAATTACTCGTTAAGGTTAATCTTCCATAGGCATTCCTCTTACTTCCACATAATGAAAGAACTCTTTGGGATTTCTTTGGGCCTACTCAGCTAAATTCTTCTTATTATCTGATTTTGCCTTCCTTGCCATGCTGGTCACCTTTCTTGTCTTAGTCTTGTACTCCTTGTGAGTTTGCTGATCACCTTTCTTTTTATATACCTTCCACAGCATTTTCTTCTGCAGCTCGTGCTTAATCATCCATCTAACTCCTACCCGATTAACCCTCCTTACCCTAGGTATACAATTTAATACTGCTTCCTCTAAATGACCCTTAACTATATACCATGCACTACTAACATCCTTGCCCTGCAGTGGTTTATGCCATGGTACAGATTTAAGCTTCTTCCTAAGCATGTAATAATCACCTGATTTGTAGTTCCACAAATACCCCTTCTTGATAGAATATTCCTCATGTTTTACAATTTCCCAAGTCAAGACAGCATGATCACTTTCACCAATTGGAGACAATGTTGTCAACTTGGTTATGTATAGCTCTTCTGATCCTATGGCCAGATCCAATACTCTCCCACCCCTTAGTTCCATCCATTACATGCTGCCTTAAGTAATTATGAATTAACACCCATAGAAGCAGTTCTCAAGTTCTATCTTTCTAATCCAGTAATAAGCATTACAGAAGGAATAATCATCTACAATGACTCAAAATCTGCACTTGGGGCATTAAAAAATGGGGGGAAAAAATCACACAGGAAATTCAAGAACAACTAACAACTTTAAATTTGAAAAATAAGAACTGTACACTACAATGAATACCAGCCCATGTAAATATGAAGGCAATGATAGAGCAGGCAGACTATCCAAAGAAGCAAGATACTTACCTCAAAAATTACCCATCACTAATTGATGCTAACTCTGTGGCAAAAATAAGATTGGTAAAACAGACTATCAAGAAGAAGAATGAAATCAGCAAAATTAATGAAAATAGAGAAATAACCACAATCATCACCAGACTAAGGACAGCACATTTTAAAGGAATGAAATTTCAGTCAGATGGTAATAGAAGCTATGTAATATGCAAGAACTGTCCAGGAGTCAAACTAACTCCGGTCCATATCTATTCTTGCCCAGCCATTGCCAATGCTCTATAGAAAACTGACAATAACCCTATAGAAAAGTAAAACTATCAAAGTTCAACAGGCCCACAGTCATATCTAGAAGCTCTTCAGTGGCCTCCACAACAAGACAAAATTTCCTGAAGCAGTCTCAATGAAAGATCAAACTGCAGAGACTATTGCAAGAAAGTTCTTGAATATGATTATTTGTAGATATGGACCTCCTCAACCCTTACTTTCAGATCAAGGAGCAAATTTTACTTCTGAACTGCTGTTACAATTTTGGAAATTAATCAATGTTAGGAAGATTTTTACTACATCTTATCACCCATAGTGTAATGGTATGTGTGAAAGGCTGAATAAAAATATAAAGCAAACACTTTCAAATCTGGAAAACACTACAATGAATGACTGGGACATATCTTTCTCAAGCATTATTGGCATGCAGATCTGCTTTTCATTCTGCTATCCAAGAAAAACCATCTTTTGCTCGATATGGTTTTGATACAATCTTTCCTAATGACCTTGTTTCAATCATTCCTAATATAGGATACAATGACATAAACGAGTACCTGGAAACAGTAGTAGATAAATTTTCCACTACTCATAGGTTCATAGGTGAAATAAGCAAATTAAGTTCACAGAAAACCAGACAGTATATTAATCGTTTCAGAAAGTATAAGTCATTTGCACTAGGAGATTCAGTATTGTTAGATGATAAATCAAGTATAAAAAGGATCGGAAAATTAGGAAGGAAAGCTTTAGGCCCCATATAGAATTTTAGACAAACTTTCTCCTGTGAATTTTAGGATTCAAGATGCCAGAAATTCTAGTAAAATTGTAAATGTACACTCTGACAGGTTAAAAAGGTACTTTTTAAGGAGTAGAAATTTAATTATGTTAGGTTGGTTGGTTTATAGTTTAATTTGGCACAAAAACTACAAAGGTCATACTGTGCCATACTAAGGTTACAACTATACATAAACATTTAAAGAAAATTGCAAACAATATGCCTGTACAAAAATTAGGTTCTACAAAGCAGCATCTACATGGAAACTGAATTGCTGCAGAGGGCACAGCAACACACAAGGTTAAAGGTTACAGTAGTAGAAAAATTGTCAACAATACAAGTTAAATAAACAAAATCCATGTACAAGACACCAAGCCAAGGAATGCAGTATCTACATATAGTTAAAATTATAGCAGATGTTTTTACTGCCATACATAAATAGGCAAAAAAGGAATTATTATACAACATGCATGCATTAAAATAAAATATGGCAATGTGGTATTTACATATAAACAAAATTACAAGAAGGTTACACAAATATGTAAGGTGTCCTACAGCAATACATAATTAGTCAAAAAAAATAGTAAATAATATGTATGCAAAAGTTAAGTTAGGCAATGCAGTATCTACATATGAACAAAATTACTGCAGCATTTACAGTAGTACATAATTAGACAACAATACAAGTTAATGAACAAAATGCATGTACAACACCAAGCCAAGTAATGCAGTATCTATATATAAGATTACTTTTTTTTAATGTTTTTTTTTTTTATGTTGGGCCCATATACAGGAGGTTGACTGGTCAACCTATAGTACATTAATACCGTATATGAGCGATGGGTTGTGAAAGGAGAAACTTGTTCACATTTGATTTGAACGCCTGTATATTGTATTCCTTGGGAAATACGTCAGGGGGAAGACTGTTCCACAGTACTGCAGTAGCAGGGATGAATGAGGAGGAGAAGAAACTTGTTCTGTGGGTTCCGAGGTGTACTGTGAAAGGATGTTGGGCGGCAGCTGAACATGTTCCAATGGGCTTGGTACAGGGTGGGGATATTATTGATGCTGTTTCAGATGAACCTTTCCCGTGAAAGTATTTATAGAGTATACAGATTGCAGAGACCAAACGTCTATGTGAAAGTGGGGGGAGCGAGTTGGTGAGGGATGGGTCATTTATTAGTCTAATTGTTCTCCTCTGTATTGAGTCAAGCATTTTGAGGGAGCTTTTTGGAGCCCCACTCCAGATGTGAGAGCAGTATTCGAGAGCTGGGCGGATTTGTAACTTGTATAGTATTATGCTGTTTAGAGGTGAAGTAGAGTCTTGAGCGAAAGAGAAAACCTAGTTTTTTGGAAGCTGAGGATGCAATGGTTGTGATGTGTTTATGCCAGGAGAGGCTTGATGTCGAGGTAATTCCGAGAAGAGAAATTTCGTCTTGTCTGTGAATTTGAGTGTTATCGAAAACAATGCTGGGGGAAAATGGTTCTTTTTTGTGAGAAACAAGACAGAACTGGATTTTACTAGCGTTGAAGTTGACAAGGTTGTCTGAGCCCCGTCGGAGGATGTCTTGGAGGTCGGAATTAAGGGCAGTGGTGGTTGATGTTCTGTGGGTGGAAGTGAGTTGTGTAGGGTAGGGTTTGTCAAATGAAAGGGAGGAATGTAGTGTGCTGTCATCTGCAAAACTGTGTATTGGGTTACAGGTCAACTGAAGTAGGTCATTGATATACAGAAGGAAGAGGGTCAGTGAGAGAACTGAGTCTTGAGGGACCCCAGCATTAGTTGGATGGTGAGAGGATAGGGAGCCGTTTACCATCACACATAGTGTACGTCCAGACTGGTAATTAGCTGGTAATCCATCTGCAGAAGTCCTCAGGCAGTCCAAATGATGGGAGTTTGCTTAGTAAGCCTTTGTGCCAGACTCAGTCAAAGGCTTTTGGAGATATCAGGTGCAACTACATGGAATTCGCCGAATTTCTCCATAGCATTTGTCCGGTGATGGGTGATGTATGAGAGTAGATCTCCTGTTGAACGGCTTTGGCAGAATCCGTACTGGTGGTTGCTTAATAGCCGGGTACCTTCAAGGTAGATTAGCATTTGAAAGTAGATGATTTTCTCCATTATTTTAGATAGGACTGAAAGTGAGATAGGGTGGTAGTTAGATGGCAGTGATTTGTCACCCTTTTTAGGAATGGGTTGAATATAGACCAGTTTCCAGGTTTTGGGATATATACCAGTGGAGTAAGAGAGTGTTACAGGTGACATAGGACAGGAGTCAGTTCAGATGCACAGCCCTTCAGGATAACTGGAGGAATTCCGTCTGGGCCAGGAGACTTTTTTTGTCTAATTTAGACAGCAGGTTTGTGATGTCTTTTTGGCAAAAGGATATAGGGGGCATTGTATGTTGGGCAGTTGGAATGACTAGAGGGCATTTGCCATTGTCAGTTATGTGTGCATTGGAGGCAAAGTGTGATGCCAGGAGGTTAGCTTTTTCTAAGGTGATGTTGCAAATGAGCCATCTGAGTATGATAGAGGTGGGAATAGTGTAGGGCAAAAGTCACGGCCAATTGCCTTGACAAGGGACCAAAAGGCACAGCTGCCGTTTGAACAGTATTGATAGTTTTCTTGCATTTGTTTCGGGCTTCAGTGTAGGCATTGAATGAGGATGGGTTTCTTGATTTAAGCCAGTTGTGGTATGCCTGATTTTTCATTTGTACAGCCTTGGCACATTTTTTGGAGAACCAGGGTTTAGTTAGGGTACGGCAGGTCTGAGTAGTGTGGGGGATATATGCTTTCATGTCAGCAAGGATCACTTTGGTGATGCGTTCAGTGCATATGTCTGGACTGGAAAACTGGAAACAACAGTCTAACCATGGGAATGAAGCATAGTAGTCTCAGAGGATTTCCCATTTGGCACTAATATAATGCCAAACTACTCTTGTGTGGGAGTAACTGTGTAGGTGTTGTTGCATGGGAGAGGAGATAAGCACTAAGTTGTGGTCAGAATTACCCAGGGGGCTTACTACATTCACTGCATATTTGGAGGGGGTCATTAGTAAGGAAGATATCTAGGGTATTTGTTGAGTGGGTTGGGTTATCTGGTATTCTGGTTGGTTTTTGAACAATTTGCATGGGGTCATTAGTGACCGCAAATGTTTCAACATCTCAGCCTGCAGGATCTGTATGACTGGAAGAGGAAAGCCAATTGGCATTATGGACATTGAAATCACCCAAGTGGATGATTTTGCTGTTTGGGGGAGTGGGACTGGAGAAAATCAACTTTTAAGGAGAGGAAATGAAAGAGCTCTGAGTGATTGGTGGTGTTAGGAGAGCGATAGAGACAGCCGATGAATTTGACTAAGTGGGGGAGGGATATCTTCAGCCAAAGAAGGTCAAAGTCAGGTGATTCCAAGCTAGTTGTTCTCTGGCATGGTATGTCAGAGCAGATATATGCACAGATGCTACCCTTGGGTCGAAAGAAGTTAAGTTGTGTATAGTTAGGAAGGTTGAGATGAATAGTGCTGGGAGGAGCGAGATTTGAGTTTCGGTTAAAAAGAGTAGGTGCGGTTTGGTGGACTGCAGGTGGTAGTGGATGCTGTTGAGGTTAGAGTTGAGGCCACGGATGTTGGTGAAGTGGATATGCAAGGTTCTGTGAGGCATGGATTTGACCCCAAGGGTTCTGCATGTTTCCTATGCAGAGCCTGCATGCTGGTGTTCTTGGTGGCTACTGGCATCACTTGCTTTTTGTACTAGTTTGGATTGTTTGTAGTCTATTACCCAACTGTTGTCTCCATTTTGGCATTTTTCTTCTAGCTGTTTTCGGAATTGGCACCATTGTTCTCTCTGGGCAAAGGCTAAATCATGTTGACCACGTATGAGCGAGTGGGGGCAAGTGTCCTTTAGCTTGTTTACTGCTGTTATAAATTTGGTTGTGTTTGTTGGTGAGTCGCAGGTCACTTTCATGAGACGTGGTCTGATACGATGGCATTTGACGATGTTTCTAAGATCAAAATTGCATTCTCCTGCAAGTTTGCCGATGTCTTCTTTTAGGGATTTACTGTTTTCTGTCGGAAAGTTCAGGATAAGACCAGGTAATGTGGATGGTGGTGATAGTGAAATGTATAGTCAAATTAGCCAAGCAAATAAGAAAAGGGTGATCATTATGGATGATTTTAATTATGGCAATATAGACTGCAATGATGAGTAGCAACTGGAAGTAAAGAAAATGAGTTTCTTGAGTTTTTGAGGGATAACTACGTCACACAGTATGTAACAGAGGGCACACGAGGATTAAGGGTCTTGGATTTGGTCATCTCATCGGAGGATGTAATTATCAATGAGGTATCAAATCATCCACCAATTGGTGAGAGTGACCATGAGGCGATTACCTGGGTGGTTGCCAGTAGTGCGAGGGGCCCCTATGAGAAAAGAATATATGTGGAACTACAAGGGGGGGGGGGGGTGATTATGAAGAGCTCAGGAGAGAGCTTGCGGGTGTAGCATGGAATGAAGAGTTAGCTGGAAAAGAGATCAATGCAGCTTGGGGTATTTTCAAAAACTATCTAGTAGATGCAATGTCTAAATGTATTCCAAGGGTGAGAAGGTTAAATAAGGTAGGTGTGAGATAGATGAATAAAGAGATTAAGCATGCAATACAGAGAAAAAGCACATTGTGGAGGCAGCATAAGAGAAGTGGAAATAACCAATTTCATGAGGTCTACAAAGACCAGGAAAGGAGGGTAACTTGGTTGGTGAGAATAGCTAAAGAGAGGTATGAACAGCAGTTAGCTCATGAAGCCAAAAAGAATCCTAGGGAGTTCTTTCAATATGTAGCCAGCAAAAGAAAGAATGATTATGGAAGGATGACATTGATTGGAGAAAATGGTATAAAGACAGCTGTTGCAGAATGTGTGGTGGAGATACTTAATGAGCAGTTCATAAAGATCTTTCAATCTTGTGAATGTGACGTCAATGGAGAGATTGAATGCAGTTGATGATGGGGAGGAGAGACTGACTATAAGTGAGCAAGAAGTGTTTGGGGAGTTGAGTAAACTAGATGTAAATAAGGCTGTGGAACTTGATAATATATCACAGCATATTCGGAAGGAATGTGCCAGGGAGTTGACACCTGCTTTGACATATTTTTTTAATACGAGTCTTGCACTTGGTCAAGTTCCTAAGGAGTGGAAGGAGGGCTAGATTGTGCCACTTCATAAAGGAGGTGATCAAACGCAAGCATCAAATTATAGGCCTATCTGTGTGTCAGGTGTTGTTGGTTAAGTTGTTGGAGAAGCTTGTGAGAACTAAGATCCAGAGTTGGGATGATAACAATGGTATTATCTTTGATGGACAGCATGGATTTGCTAGAGGGAGGTCATGTTTTAGTAATCTACTTACTTATTACAATAAAGTGACTGCTTTCTTGGATAGATGGAAAAGGATACACTAATATACTTGGATTTCGCAAAGGCTTTTGATAGAGTACCTCATGATAAGTTGACAGTCAAACTAGAGCAGATGGGGTTGGATATTAGATTAATGCATTGGATTGGAGACTGTCTATCTGATAGGTATCAACAAGTTGTGCACATGATGGTGCAATTTCCAGGAAAAGGAAAGTCACTAGTGGAGTGCCTCAGGAGTCAGTTTTGGGGCCATTACTGTTTAACTTGTATATTAACAATATAGGTGAAGATTTGGATGGAGATATTCAGTTGTTTGCAGATGATGCAAAGTTCGGATGAACCATGAAGAGTAGTGAAGATGTTGTGGCCTTACAAGAAGACTTGAATAAATTGAGTGATTGGAAATGCGAGTTCAATGTTGCAAAATGTAAGGTTTTAAAATTTGGAAAACAAAGATGGGATGCAGAATTTATGCTTGGTGAGAATATACTGTTGAAGGTAGAGGAAATAAGAGATCTGGGGTTGATAGTGGATAATGATCTAAAATTTAGGGGACACATCACCAAAATTGCAAAGACAATACAAAGGCTTCTGGGAATGATGCGGAGGACACTGACGTGTAGAAGTAAGGAGATTCTTGTTCCGCTGTATAAGGCTTTGATTAGGCCACACATGGACTATTGTGCCCAGATTTGGTCACCGGGTTTTCAGAAGGATGAAGGGATGTTGGAAAGGGTCCAAAGGCGACTGACTAAGGTAGTTTCTGCCCTCTGGAATGTCGAGTATGAGGTAAGATTGAGAAGATGTAATTTGTAGAGTCTGGTGGACAGGAGGAAGATGGGGAGATATGATAGAGACCTACAAGTTGGTAAGGGGTTGTTATAGGATCAATGGTGTAGAAGTTCTACAGAAAATAGTGGGAGATCAGGGGAGAACCAGAGGTCATCCCTGGAAACTGTATAAAGAGGGTGTGAGTAGGGAAGTGAGAGGCAGGTTTTTTCGTGCAAAGTTGTGAATGATTGGAATGCCTTGCCTGAGAGTGTGGTGTCTGCAAGGAGTTTGAGCGTGTTTAAGACACGGTATGATGAGATATGTGTGCGTGTGATAAAAGGACCTCCCAGATGAGTCTTTGAATCCATGAGGTCTTGGGGTAATAATATTAATAATAACAGCATTGAGTTTCCTATTTTCGGCCTCGAGCGACTCGTGTACCGATGATGTGATTAGTTCACGACGTTCGTTAGCCATTAGTTCGTTAGGGAATCCAGCACAACTGAACATCAAAATTAAGGATATTCCTTTTGTGAAACAGGTGTAACAATTCATGAAGTACTGGATATGGATTATACATATCCAGTACTTATAGCCTGTAAAGAGCTCAATGAGGCTGTATAAATTATACACTTTTGATAGCAGTTTTCTTTTATATGAACAAGTGCAAGCTGAATGGCATATAACTCTGCTGAATAATTTCTGAGATCAGGTGGGATCTGGTTGGAGATAATAATGTCAGGAAACACAGCAGCACAGCTAACAGAAGTATTAGTTCTTGAACCATCAGTATAGATAGGCAAGAAATCAGAGTGTGCTGCTCTGTGTGCATTAAACAATTGCAGGTAGATAGATGGAGTACGAGATTTCTGTAGCTGACAAAGTGAGAGGTTGCAGGATGGAGTGCAAACCTGCCATGGAGGGATGCTATTATGTTTAGTGTAGGCAATGTTGTCAACATTTATACCAAGAGCTTGCATAGTCTCTTTAACATGCACAACAAAAGGACATATGGCAGTATGAAGTGTGTGGTATTCAGTTTCCCAGTGCAGAGGAAAGAGACTAGTCCATTTAGGATGATCTGGGAGAGCATTTATCTTTAGGGCATAATTAAGAGACAACTGTTTCCATCGAAGCGATAGAGCTGGTTCATTTGTTTCAACATACAGACTTTGAGTGGGTGATGTGCGAAAGGCACCAGTAGCTATCTGTATACCCTGATGATGGATTCCATCCATCATCAGAGTATACCATCGCAGGTTACTCTGTGTTACAGAACCATAGACTCGAGACCCATAATTCAGCTTTGAACGTATAAGTGCATGATAAAGATAGAGCAATGAATCTTGATCAGCACCCCCATTCAGTAGAGGATAGAGTGCAAAGAATGTTCAACACTCTCTTGCATTTTCCCTTAGTTGATGAATGTGTGAAATGTAAGTTTACTGTCAAAGATTAGTCCCAAGAACTTGGCTTCTGTAGCTACTGGAATAATTCAGGATCTGAGTGAAGAGTGCAGAAGTGTACATATACTTTTTTCTGTTGAAAACCTAAACCCATTACTAAGATCCCACAGAGAAACATAATCAATTGCTTGCTGAAGTTGTTTTTCAATTACCCTCGTGTTAAGGGAGTGGCAGTAAATTGTGAGGTCATCAACATATAGAGCATTGTCTACAGTGGGAGGAAGCTGTTCGGTGATTGAGTTAATTTTAACAGCGAAAAGTGTCACACTTAAGACAGAGCCTTGGGGAACACCCTGTTTTTGATGATATGATCGAGATAGCGTATTTCCCACTCTGACTTGGAAAATTTGCCTGGAAAGAAAGGTTAATAAATACAGAAGGTTATAGAGGTCTTTTAATATGCCATATCTCCAGGCTGTGTCATAAGCTTTTTCCATGTCAAAAAAAAAAAAAAAATGAAACAAGGTGTTCTTGCTTCAGAAATGCATCTTTTATACAAGTTTCTAAATGAACCAAATGGTCTAAAGTTGAACAATGTCTGCAGAACTCACATTGTGTATTGGAGAAAAGATCGAAAAGAAATTTGTAAATACCAGAGAAGTCTGGCATTAACCATTTTCTCTAATAACTTACAAAGACAGCTGGTAAGAGCAATGGGTCGATAATTATTTACTTGTGTTGGATCTTTTCTTGGTTTTAGGATAACAATGACAATTGACTTATGCCAAGAAATTGGAAACTCTTCCTCTGCAAGTATTCTATTGTATAGTAAGAGAAGGAGATCATAGAAGATGATGGTAAATGTTTCATTTCATAATTGATGTCATCAGGCCCTACTGCAATAGGTGAGATAGTAGGAGAGCTCTTTATAGTTCCTCCTTAACAGATGGCTGATTGTATGGCTCAAGAACACTGGTAGAAAAATTTAGCCTTTGTTTCTCTTGCTGTTCTTCCAGAATTAAAAATTCAGGAGGATATGAAGCTATTACTGAGATTCTAGCAAAATTTTCTCCCAGAGTGTCTGTCTGCAATGGCTTTGGGATCAGAAATAACACTTCCATTATGGTCTAAGGTAGACAAACAATGCGTTCTATATCTGCCTTTCATTTTTTGGATTTTATCCCATACAATTTTTGGACTGGTCATTTGATTAATTGATGTAGTAAATTGGATCCATGATTATTTTTGACTCTGATGCCTCACATAGTATTCTTGAAAGCCATAAGGTTTGATGTGGTAGGATATCTACGAAATATATCCCATGCTCTATGTTGATCTTTTTTGGATGTCAGACATTCTGGATTCCACCAAGGCTTTGGATAGAGTGGAAACCAAGATGACGTTTATGGGATAGAGTCAGGACCAAGCTGACTGGAACACTTTCTCTCAGCATTAAATTTTGCAAGATGAGAGAAAGTGTTCCAGTCAGCTTGGTCCATTTTCTATATAGGTATCCGTGCAGGTGAACATGGTTCCTGTGAAGAAATTGTGCAGAGAACAGGAAAGTGATCACTTCCATATATGTTCTCTTCAACGTCCCACATGTGCAGTGAAAGAATGGAAGGGGAGCAGATTGTAAGATCAATTGCAGAATATGAACAGATAGGCATATGGAAGAAGGTATGGAGTTTGTTATTTAAAAGGGAGTGGTTATTATTATCAAGAATTCTTACAATGATTCGACCCCATCTATTAGTGTTGGCACTCCCCATAGAGTATTGTGACCATTAAAGTCACCTATCAAAGATGTGGGTTCAGGCAGTGGCGAGATAAGGTTATCAAGATCAATTTCATTTAATTCAGCACTTGGTGGTAAATAAATTGAACATACTGTAATAAGAAATCCCACAGAGAAGCGAATCACTACTGCTTCCAGTGAAGTATTAAGTTGGACCTGATGGAAAAGAATATGATTGCCCACTAGGATAGCTACTCCTCCATGAGCAGGATCACCTCTAGTTCTATCCTTGCATACAACATGAAATTCCTAAAGGTAGGATCCTCATTGAGTCTTAAGTACGTTTCCTGTAGACAGAAACAGAAAGGTTTGTGTTTCTGCAACAAAATCTTGATATTATCAATATTCTGGCTAAATCCACAATTGTTCCATTGTACAAATTTTCCTATTGTTTTGGTTTTATAGACATGTCTGGTTTACAGGAGGTTGAGGGCTTACCTTTTTCATATTTATATTTATCAATTGTTTTGGGGAAGTATGGACAGCCAGTGTCCATCTCTTCCTCTGGTAGGGTATTCAATACATCTGATGTTTTAGGGTCAGTTGGTAAGTTTACTTTCACTGGGTACTGAAGTATCCATTTTTTGTGTGGGAGCATCTGGTGGTTTATCTTTAAGTGATATCATTGCCATAATTTTTTTGACAAGTGAGTTTTCATCGAGTGGGATCATTTTTGGAGTTGTCTTTGAAGTAAGGCCATAGTTTATGTGATTGATGCTCTCAACAGAGAAGTACTTGTGATCATAAGGTGCAGGTATGGTAAAATTATCAGATGGTAGAACAGACACGAGTTTGAGTTGCTAGTGTCACTTTCTTAATTGTTACCCTCTCAGCATAAGAGCATCTCAGAGCAGGTGTGATAGTGACAAGCTTTCTTTTTTGCATCCTCGTATGTTATATTTTTCTCTGTTTTTGTTCTTTGTATTTCTTTTTCATCTTTCTATTTCTGACATGCACGACAGTAAGCTGGATGATCTCCCTGACAGTTCTAAAAAGCTAAATGTGACACATTTAGCTTTTTATGCACAGCAAGATTTGTTATCATGCTCTTTACTACCACATCGAGCACAGGGGGTAGAACCACGACAGGCAGTTTGGGCATGTCAATATCTCTGTCATTTAAAGCATCTCAGTGAGTTAGGGATGTACATTCTAACAGGACAGCTGAGATACCCTGCTCTTACAGATGTTGGAGGCTTAGGTGTATCAAAAGTAAGGATGATGTTCTTAGTTGGAATTAGGCGACCATCCCTACGTATCAGGATGCACCTCACACCTGTCACTCCTTGATCTTTAAGTGGTAGAACCACTTATATATGTTCTAAGTGGTTCTACCACTTAGAACATATCTCCTCATCAGGAACATCAAGGAGATCCTATTCTGATATCACTCCTCTACAGAAGTTAAGTGTTTTATGAGGTGTTAGTGTAATTTCTATTCCACCCATTGTTGTTGCTCTCAGTAGTTTCTCGGAATGTTGCTGACACAATGTTTCCACAAGGACATCACCAGAATGCAATTTCTTAACAGTCCTGCCAGTCCTTCTAAACCTTTTTGAATAAAGAAGGGTGACATTTTCCATATTGGTTTTTCACCTGTCGCATGAATAATTAAAAATGTTGGTACATTTATGTTATTTATTTATGTTGGTACATTTAGCATCATATATTCTTTTGTTTCTTACTTCTGTTTCCATATACTGTATTTATGGTATCAGTACTTGGTTGGGACTTTGTTAGGACCCCTGAAACATTTGAGGATGAAGGATTCATGCTCGAGAAGTTTTTGGTTCGGCGCCAGAGCTCTCCACCCACCATGGAGTCACATATGGATGCCCACTGCCTGGCAAGCAATGACTGCACTCAGGAGTGGAATGTCGGGGCTACCTCAGACACTATACTGGCACTACAGCAAGCCTAGGATCCCGACCCCTGACCATGGGGTGAGAGACTTACTGCAACATCGTTGACCCTTGCAGACAAGCCCACTAGCCGATTGATCCTGGCTGGGCCATCCAGAACAACCTGTCTTGTCAAAGCAGGGGCCAAAGTAGTGCAAGACTAGCAGGATCCCTCTTTCCGGATGTCCACGGGTTGCACCACAGAGCAAACATGGCAGCAAGGAATTGGATCCCAGTGATGGTGGTCTGGAAAAAAGGATAGTGAAAAAGACTCAGGAGAAGTAGAGTGAAGAGTACGGGATGAAAAGCAAAGAAAAAGAGGAAGAATGAAAAGGGCCAGTACCATCACTGGGAGGCCCCCTCCACCACGAACAGGTGCCCCACATGGAGGGGATTATGCTAGAAAACAATACAAATAATATATTGAAAGATGATGGTTATTTTCATGATACTAATTCTGTATTTCATTCACAATCAGATGGTAGGAAAGGGAATAGTTTCAAATCTCACAATTTTAATACACAGAAAATTAAATTCAGGTAAAACAAAACCTAATGCAAGAAATTCCAGAAACCCAGGGTGCATAATTCAGATAATGTACAACTTAAGAGTGATGATAATCAAAAAAGATTCTAACATGGATGAAATAGTGGCAGAATAACATAAGTTAGTTAAGTTAGAATTAAATAAACCAGAAAAATGTGAAAACACCTCTAATTTAGTTAATGAAGATAAATAATCTCAGCCTGTAGAATTTGATTCTGATAGTGATGATTCTGTAAATTTAGAACATAATTCATGTAATTTAAGCGAAATATTTGAAAAGTATAGAAATGAAATTTGTAAATATAATGAATTGGAAGATGTAAATTCTCAATTATCTCTGGCATCAGATGATTCTGAAACTAGTACCCAATCAGAGATTTTAAATAATGATCAGCAAGAACCTCATTATTTAAGATCTAGGAATAAGCATTAAATGTTTTATTTATATATAAGATAAATATTTAGAAATTTAAAAAAAAAATTTTTTTTTTAAGAGAAAGATGAAACTGAAGTAAAAATAATCATAATTTACAATTATTTCTATATGTTAATATATTATTAATTTTGCTTTTGTAACACATACATTGGTACTTGCAATGTGCTCTTTATTGATATTGTCAAAATGAAATGTAAACCATTTGAAACCGATGTACTTACTAGATTCTAATAGTCATGGTATTTTCAATCCTTTTTATTGTAATTTAAAATTGGTAATGTTGAGTTATTTGTTGTGTTTTATAAAGACATTATATTATGCTAATAGAGACAACGTGTCATGCATCATATGTAACTTCTCACTTGCCATTTACATGGAGTGCACAAGCTCACAGAGGAGATTGATGTGCAATTGACAGCTGACACAGAGAGAGAGAGCATTCGGTATCAGAGTAACGAGGAAAACAAGAGAGCTAATGGAAGTTTAAGAACGCAGAAAAGAGGAATTTTGTTCTTAGGAAGTTTTTAAGTTTAACGTGACATTCGAGAGAATATTAATAGAAGATTCCGAAAAGGAATCATAAAACTGCGAGTCTTTAACCTAGAGGAGTTGAGACTGTCAACAAGTATTTACTAATTTAATGTTTAAGGAAACGCTGAATGGAAAGTTTCATCTTCTATCTTAAGGACACTGGATTTCTATGCAAAAAGCAATTGGTGAAATTTGAAACTAAAGTGGCTTAACATGAAAAGTTCAACTTAGATATGTTGTTTATGAAGTAATAGAAGAAACTTCTTTCTCTGGTACAATAATTAGAAAATTGTGCATCAAATAGACACTACAAGAGTTCAGTGAGACAGAAGGAATAATATTGTATGCTACATACGGGAGATTAAAAAGGATCCCATGAAAAAGAAAATTTATATTTTCGGAAAAGGCCCTAACAAAGAAACTGACTCTGAACATTTTTGTTGTTGTGAAAACAAGGTGGTTAGTCTGGTAGACATGATTAAGTATATGTCAAACAATCCAATAATAGAATGAGTCAATGAATTAATGATTTTAATATTTTGGATAAGAAAATCTCTAAAGTTTAGATTTATTTAAGAAGGCCTTGGATCCAGTTATTTTTGTAGTTATGTAATTTTATTTAAAGTGTATATATTGTTTTAGTTTCATTAAATGTATATAATTTTTTAATTTCATCTTGAGTTAATAACTTTCTGGATTCTAAAAGAAATAGTTAAAATCTGATGTTTTAAGGATACTTGTGACATAAAGATTGAATAATATATGCACGTAAACACAAGAAAGATATTTAATTAACCAAGTATTTCGGTCTGGAAATAGCAGTGGCACTACAAGAACAGTTTAAAAAAAAATACAAGGTGGAATACTAACAATAGATCATTTAAAAATAGAACAAGCCGCGTGATGTTATATCACTAAGTATTAAAGGGAATATTTTTAAGTAGAGATATGATTGAAATAAAGATATTAATAATATTAAATAACCTCGTAGACAGGCTTATACATTGGTTATGCATTTCTAAATCACTTAGGGAATTGAACAATGTAGATTAGAATATAAATTAAATTAAACTTTAATAAATATTTCCGATATTTCGGCAACGTCACATTGCCATTTTCAAAAGGAACTTACAAAAAGGTACATGAACGCAGGCACTACAACACTTATCCGCTCCACCAAAGACCAACCACTTCCCCTAGACCTACCTGGTGTATACCAGGTCCCTTGCAGTTGTAAACTGTCATACTTTGGCCAAACAGGCAGGACAGCGAATATCAGAATCTCTGAACATAAGGACTACATCCAGTTTCACAAGTACAGCCATTCTGGTCTTGCAGACCATGCTCTGAATACACGCCACAGAATACGGTGGAAGAAAGCTACAGTAATACACCGTAGCAAATATAAATTCGAATGACTATTTATGGAATCAGCCTCAGCCCTAAGAAACTCTCCTAATCTCAACAAATTTGGTTGTATGCGACTGCCCCAAATTTGAGAGGCATACATCAGCAGATCTTCAGCCCAACGGCCAAGAACACCTACTTAGCCCGCTAGAAGGCACCATCAGGACTTCTAGGAGAATGATAGCTTCATATCTTCATTCTTAGTTACTGTGTTGTAGTGCCTGCGTGCACGTACCTTTTTGTAAGTTCCTTTTGAAAATGGCAACGTGACATTGCCGAAATATCGGAAATATTTATTAAAGTTTAATTTAATTTATATTCTAATCTACATTGTTCAATTCCCTAAATGATTTAGAAAAGAAAAAAATATTAAATAACAAAATTAATATGAATTAATGAGTTATCCTGATTAGACTTTCTCAGATTTTTGATATAGATATACAGTCATTCTGATTCAGGTTAGGACGATGGAGTAAAGCCTCTACGCTTTCTTTGAATAAACGTTCAAATTTATAACGGGATCTATGTAAGAGGTGAGTTTTTGACCAAAGGATGTTGTGGTTAGTTTCAATTCCGTGCTGAGCCAATCCAGATTTTTCAGGTTTGTTGTGATGAATGGAGGATTGATGTTCTTGGATTCTTTTTTCAAGAGAACGTCCAGTTTGTCCAAAATAGGAGAGATCACAGTTGCAGGAAATTTGATAAACTCCAGGAAGAGATATAGTTTTGGGTTTGTCTTTAGGAGAAAGAAAATGGGAAGATAATTTGTTAATAGGTGAATACGTAGCTGTTAACTCATATTTCTTCAGAATTCTTGCGATACGTTCTGAAATCCCAGAGATGCAAGGAATTGGAACTAGACATATTTCTGATCTTCGCACCTATATTTCCACACACTTGGATCCACATCTTTCACATATAGTTCTAAATGTGGTTAAACATTCTACTCAACGAGCATATAATAAACTAAGTCAACATCTAAACCAAAAATATGAAGCTCTTTCGTCTAAACAATTCAAGCCCCTCAAAACTCCAGATAATTGGATTGTCAATATATACGGGCATCCTCTAACTGATAGCGAAACCCTCATCCTGTCAAAAGGACATGATTTTTCTATTGTTCCTAATAAGATACCATATCTAGATTTCCTAGTTAACATTCAACGGAATCTCAGTCATCTAACTAGTGATAAAGCTAATGCTCTTCGCCTAGAAGTCGCTTCTTCTCTACTTAAGGCCAAACTTCCTCCTTCCAACCTATCTCTTTCTGAAATGAAGTCTTTACAGTCCTTGAGAAAAAACAATCACCTCATTATCACCAAGCTGATGGACTCAGCAAATTACAGAAGAAAACTTTCTCTTTTACTTCGAGATCACTCCACATATCAAGAACTTGATTATAATCCAACCAACAGACAACTAAAGAAATTAAATTCTCTCTTAGATGAAGTCATTAGTTTAGACAGAGACACAATCGAAAGACTTAAAACTCCTTTTGCAAGACCTCCTAGATTTTATGGTCTTCCTAAAATACATAAGATTGACTTTCCTCTTCGTCCAATAGTAGATTGTATTGATTCTCCTATTTACCGTACAGCCAAATATCTAGCTAAATTATTGAAATCTCACATATGCAACTCTAGTTCCTTTCTAAAAAACTCCTCAGATTTCTTAGAAAAATTAAAAGTCTCAATGCAACCTACAGATCTTATGGTGAGCTTTGATATAGAATCTTTATATACAAATGTACCTCTCAAGGAGACTTTAAAATTACTTGCTGACATCTTTCCAGAAGACATAAAACTATTTGATTTCATAATACACTCTAGATATTTCTTATGTCAAAACAAATTTTACAGCTAAGTCCTCTCTCTCCTGCTTTAGCCAACTTTTATTTAGAACATCTAGAAAAAGTCCTCTTCTCATCTAATTTCCCTCAACCATCCTTTTGGGTGAGATATATAGATGACATCTTTACTGTATGGCCGCACAACAAAGACTCCTTGCCTTCTTTTTTAAAGAGTATCAATTCCTTACATCATCGTATAAAATTTACTATGGAAATGGAAGAAAACAACCAGTTATCTTTTTTAGACATTCTCCTCATCCAGTCACCTTCAAATACTCTTACAACTACAGTTTACAGGAAACCAACATTCACAGGTTGTTATATTCTTAAAGAATCAGCCCATCATCCTTGTCAAAAAACAGGAATCATAAAATGTCTAATCAGAAGAGCCAAAACTAATTGCTCTACTTCTAATTTTCTACAGAAAGAACTTTCTACTATCCAACAACACACGAAACTCAATGGCTTTCCCCGAAAAGAGTACTCAACATCTTTTCGATTCTTATAATTCACCACAAAACAACAAAGATTCAATACGTCGAGTTCCAATTCCTTACATCTCTGGGATTTCAGAACCTATCGCCAGAATTCTCAAGAAATATGAGTTAACAGCTACGTATTCACCTATTATCAAATTATCTTCCCATTTTCCTTCTCCTAAAGACAAACGCTCAACTATATCTCTTCCTGGAGTTTATCAAATTTCCTGCAACTGTGATCTCTCCTATTTTGGACAAACTAGACGTTCTCTTGAAAAAAGAATCCAAGAACATCAATCCTCCATTCATCACAACAAACCTGAAAAATCTGGATTGGCTCAGCACGGGATTGAAACTAACCGCAACATCCTTTGGTCAAAAACTCACCTCTTACATAGATCCCGCTATAAATTTGAACGTTTATTCAAAGAAAGCGTAGAGACCTTACTCCATCATCCTAACCTGAATCAGAATGACTGTATATCTATATCAAAAATCTGAGAAAGTCTAATCAGGATAACTCATTAATTCATATTAATTTTATGTTATTTAATATTATTAATTAATATCTTTATTTCAATCATGTTTCTACTTAAAAATATTCCCTTTAATACTTAGTGATATAACATCACATGGCTTGTTCTATTTTTAAATGATCTATTGTTAGTATTCTACCTTGTATTTTTTTTTTTTATTTTTTTTTTTTAAACTGTTCTTGTAGTGCCACTGAAGATGGTCTGCTATTTCCAGACCGAAATATTTGGTTAATTAACTATCTTTCTTGTGTTTACGTGCATATATTATTCAATCGAAATAGTTAAAAAATCTCTTTATAGAGATGAAATAAAATAAAAAGCAATCGCTAAACATAAAGAAGTTGGCTAGTCTTTAAAGGAAAGGTCACAATTATCTAGCTTCAGTGAGATGACAGAAACAGCCAGAAACAGAAGTAGATGGCAAAGATTTGTTCGTATGGGACCAAACCCATCACTTGATGGATAATAAAAGAGAAGATGACTAAAGCCATAATTCATTATGAATTTGACAATTATGTGAGAAATAAGTACAGTTAAGACTTAGTGACACCAGAAATGAATGAGCCAGTTTTATTCATCAAAACATGATTTACACTGAAAATACAATGTCCTATATATATATATATATATATATATACATATTCACAAATAAATAAATAAAGACTCTAGGAAAATACCTTACAAAAAATAATTATTTTAAATAAGTGTTAATGAATATGGTAAGCCTTGAAACAATTTATATGCAATCCCTATTACATATCTTGCATCTAGTTTTCATGTCGATTTGTCATGCTTGTACATTGGATTGTTCCCCGAGAAAATCAAACGGTGTGTATATACACAGCAATTTTCTTGGGGAACAACCCAATGTGCAAGAGCATGAAAAATCAACTTTCATTCAAGTTTTGCTGCGGTCTTCCTTACTGGCCTTGTAGTGTATTGAAAGATTGCTCTAAATAAAATCTAGCTATAGTTCTAAGGTGTACCTCATCTCAGCCTTTGCACATGCTGGGTAACTGCCAAGCATTATTCACAACTACATTAATGACATACGTAATAAAGCTAGAATATCATTTTTTGAAATGAATGTTCTTGTCCTTTCAGTTTACCCCTCCCATGTGATCATTGAAAACTTTTACGTTGTTGGATGTTATATAAGTACACACTTTTTTAGATAATGAGGAATGGTGGAAAGCCTGAATAACAGATTTATTCCTCATTTCATTGAACAAAGGCTCACAACATTATTGTTCCATCTACACACCAATACTGCAAATGAGCCTCCATCTCTCCTTTTTTTTAATCATTTTTTATTTTCCACTGAGCAATTTTCAAGTCTGTTATCATGAATGGATCCTGTAGCTTTGCCTGACATCTTTCAATTCTGCAGGAGCTTTATACTAGTAAAGAAAGTTTTCATTGCATAAATGAAAAGGTTTTGAATTGTATAACAATAGAATGTCAGCAAATTTGATAACAAGATCTCTCCCCAACTTAAAGTTAATTTCTTTTCCTGCTCCAGTTGTGGGAATTCTTCCTTGATATAGTTCAAACTACACCAAATATCAGTGTTGTTGTGCTGCACCAAATCTTATAAGCAAAATGAATTAGTTTTCTCAGAATGAGCTGTTTACATCCATGTTTTCCAAAGTATTCACACACTGACTTGTCAAAGCTATAAAATTCTTCCAAGGGGTAGCACTGAAGAAGCTTTTCATTCAGATAGATTTATCAGCAAAGTGTAAAATTGAAAAGAGCCTCAAATCTATTGTATTTCATTGAATTAGCAACAAGAGGAGGATCAGTATCAAATGCATTCCCCAAAACATACTTCTTGATGGTGAATAATAGTCATCCAACAGCTGTATTCCTAAGAAGTGCTTAATTTCTTCAAGTCTAAAGAATCATACTGTTACTATATTCTTGTCATTGGATATTTTTCAATGCAAATGCCTTGTATCCTAATATGGGGCACTAATTTGTAAATGCATATAACATAAGCACATTTTGGATGGTAAACTTAAAACTTATACGAGTTATAGCTCTTGCATCACTGATTACAGTAAATGTCCCCTAAACAGTTAACACTTAATAAAGAGATCAGCAAAAATCTTGTCTAAATCAGACAACAAAAAGGCTCTTGGTCCTGATGGCATTCTCTGTTTGTTCTAAAGGTCTGTGCTCCAAAGCTGACTCCCACTCTATGTCGCCTTTTTTTTTTTTTTTACAATATTATTTACTGGTATCTATCCTGCAGTCTGCATCCTATTCCTAAGAAAGGTGACAAATCTTTCCCAACAAACTACTTTCCAATTTCTCTCACCCAACTTCTACCACTACACTGAAAACTCTTAACTAATAAATGACTGCCACTATGGATTCCATCAGTGCTGACCAGCAAGGGATCTACTTACCCATTTCACCCAATCTCTGGACAAACACAATGGAAAATTCTGGCAAATTAAGTGGTTGATATCTCTAAAGCTTTTGACCAGGTTCAACACAAAGGGTCTATTAAATAAATTCTGATAATTTCTTCTGTCCCCTGACTTTGGCAATTGGCTGGCAGCTTTTTGAGTAGAAGCTTACTTCAGGTGATGGCAGGTGGCTCTTTATCTTCTAACTATACAACTAATGTTGGAGGTGCGCAAATCTCTGTTCTTTCAGCCATCCTCTTCCTTCTATAAATAAATGATCTATTCAGCTGACAGCCAATGCAATACAGAGTTTTGCTGATAACAATATGCACGTGGCAGTGAATTTGAGTTGTGGAGAAGAAAGTGATTTTTAATTGGTGAATAGTCCATTTTTTCCCCCGTTTTTCTATGTTTTTGAGTGCTAAATTGTTTCTCTGAATACGAGTGTACTTCAGTGGTTGTTTTTCGGAAGTTAGTTGCTGTCACGATATAATATATTTTGGTTACCGTCGGAATCGAATGCATAACAGTGGAAGACAAAACAAAGCTAAGTCTTCATTACTGTATTTAGTTATATTTCATTATTTAATTATATTTAGTGTACTTAAATGTTTTTTTGCTTGTAATTGTTTGTACTTTTTTTCTTATTTATTTAACGGAATTTATTAATTGAATAATTATTAAAGATTACGCTACTCGGCAGTAAGGAATGATGGCGGATTCAGCTGCAGTTGCAAGTGGCGTATCGCCAAGTCCTCTGCCATTTAAGAACTCTATTATAAGTAACATCATAAGGGACTTTGTGGCATGCAGTACTTGCGGCATGTATGCGTCTCGGGAATTGGATATGTGGCTTGTGAAAGAGAGCAGAGAGCGTATGTGCACAAAATGCAGGCAGCTGGAGGAAATAAGTGCATTAGAAATATCGATATCCGACCTTGTTGTTCCAGGAACGGGGAATGAATGTAGGAAGACAAGTAGTGTGATAGGAGAGAATGAAAAAAAAATATATATGAATGAGAAAATAATAGTTGATAGTGTGGAAGGTGTGAGTGACTGTGAAAATTTGGGAGATGGTCTTGTTTGGGAGAGTGAATTTAGATTAAGAGTGACTGACCTGCAGAGGGAGATAGATGAGCTGAAAGAGGAGGTGGAATGTCTTGTGAATTAGAGCAGAAGTATGAAAGATAAAATTAGGAGAATGGAAGAGATAAATGCAAGGCAAATCAGAGTAGGGGAGAGAGAGAGAATTTAGGGAGTATGAGTGAGAGGTATGGGGGTGCTAGAAGAGGAGAGAGTGTAAACAGTAGAAAAGAGGGAATGAGAGAGAGATATGGGAATGCTAGCAGACGAGAGGATGGAAACAGTAGGAGAGACGGAATGAGAGAGAGATATGGAAGTGCTAGAAGAGGAGAGAATGGAAACGGTAGGAGAGACGGAATGAGAGAGAGGTGTGGGAATGCTAGAAGACGAGAGGATGGAAACAGTGGGAGAGAGAAAATGAGAGAGGGTTATGGAAGTGCTAGAAGTGGAGAAAATGGAAACAGTAGGAGAGAGGGAATGACAGATGTATGGGAGTGCTAGAAGAGGAGAGAAAGGAAACAGTAGGAGAGAGAGAGAGAGAGGTATGGGAATGCTAGAAGAGAGAATAGCAGTAGAGGAGAGGGAATGAGAGAGACCTATGGGAATGAAAGAAGAGGAGAGAATGGAAACAATAGGAGAGAGGGAATGGTAAGAGGTCATGGCGACTCAATGATCCATGGTGTTCAAGATAGGATGCGTAAGGAGTGTTTGCCAGGAAGAACAATAGAAAGGGTGGCTATGGCAATTAAGAGAGGTGAAAGGGCAGATGAGATGATTGTGATGGTAGGAACGAATGACTTGAGTGGTAACGTAAGTCGGGCAGCGAGAGATATGAGATTTTTGCTTGAGACTCTACTGAAGAAGACAGAGAGAGGAAAAATAGTGTGCGTGTTGCCTAGGTATGATAATGATGAGTTGAGCAGAAGAGCGGGGATATTGAATGGCATAATAGCAAGAATGTGTGACAAGAGAGGACTGGTATATGTGGATGCTTGGAGTGTGCTTGAGAAAAGAAAGGAATTGTATGCGAGAGACCGTTTACATTTGAATGAGGAAGGACGTAGGCATCTGGAGAGATTGCTGTTCTGAACGAGTCAGTGTGTTCAAGGGAGGATGATAGCAGGGGTGGCCTCTTGTGGGAATGGATACTTGGGAGAAGGGTGACGATGTCAGGTAACACTGAGCCCAGCGAAGCATATGGTTTTGACTTGGAAAATGAATAGACATGTAGGAGTATCAAAGAGACGGGAACTTATGTGGAATTATAATGCAGCTGATTATAATAGTCTTAGTCGTCAACTTTGGGAAGTTTCATGGAGGGAGGAATTAGAAGGCCAGGATATCATTAGTGCGTGGGAAATTGTGAAAGAATATTTGTTAGCAGCAATGGTAAGTTGTATACCACGAGTGAAGAAGAGGACACAATTTGGAATAAAGTGGATGACAAACAATATTAAACAGGAATTGCATGTGAAAAAGAGGCTATAGAAGAGATATAAGGAGACAGGTGAAGAGAAGATGCATGAAGAATATAAGACACAGGCCAGAAGAGTGACCAATGTGGTAAGGAAAGCGAAACTGGAATATGAGAGGAGATTGGCCCTAGGATCCAAAGAAAATCCTATTTTTTAGCTATGTGGCCAGTAGGAGGAGAAATGACTGTGGAAGAATGATATTGTGGGATAAAAATGGGAATAGAGTGACTGATGCAGAGGACATAGTGGAATTGTTCAATGAACACTTTATTGGAGTATTTCATCATAGAGATGTCAGTTTTAATGCTAGAGGGATAGGGCCGGTTCAAGGTTTAGAAGTACAGGAGGAGAGTGTGTTTCAGATACTGAGTACTCTGGATGTCAGTAAAGCTGTGGGACTGGATGGTATTTCACCTAGAGTTTTGAGAGAATGTGCTAGGGAACTGACAGTGCCTTTAACCTGGCTTTTCAATGAAAGTCTGGCTTTGGCAAAGGTGCCCAGGGAATGGAAGGAAGGTAAGATAGTGCCATTGCATAAGGGTGGTAACAGACTGGAAGTGTCTAATTATAGGCCAGTCTGTGTGTCATCAGTAGTTGTTAAGATCTTGGATAAAGTAGTGAGGGACCGTATATAGCATTGGGAAGATGAGGGTAATGTTATCTGTGAGAGTCAACATGGATTTGTGAAAGGGTGCTCTTGTTTTTGCAATATGCTAGCCTTTTATAATAAAGTTACAAGAACATTAGATGAGGGAAAGGCATATACTGCAATTTTCTTAGACTTAGCGAAGGTATTTGACAGGGTGCCACATGATAAGCTGATATTTAAGTTGCAGCACATGGGTCTGGATGTTAGATTGGTCAACAGGATTGGCTCTGATAGGTATCAGAGAGTTGTGTATGGTGGAGCAGTTTCAAGGAGGCAGAGGGTTACAAGTGGGGGTCCCACAGGGCTCAGTACTAGGACCTATATTGTTTAACCTTTATATCAATGACATTGCCAGTGGATTGCAAGGGGATATTCAGTTGTTTGCGGATGATGCAAAGCTGGGAAGGATTATTAGTAATAGTGCAGATGTGGTAGCCCTGCAAGAGGATTTAAATAAGCTAGATAGATGGGCAAATGAATGGGGGTGTCAGCTTAATGCAGCAAAATGTAAAGTCTTGAGGTTTGGGAAACATCGATGGGATGCTGCATACTCTATGGGAGGAGTTATACTGGAGGAAGTAGGGGAGACAAGAGATCTGGGGGTTGATGATTGATAGAAACCTGAAGTTTAGGGGACATATTGCAAATGTGGTAAAGGTAACACAGAGGATTGCTGCAATTATGAGAAGGACACTGACCTGCAGAGATAAGAGGGTTATTCCGTTGTATAAGTCTCTGATCAGACCACACTTGGACTATTGTTCTCAGATTTGGTCCCTAGGATTTGAAGGGGATAAATTAACTGTGGAAAGGATACAAAGACGGATGACAAAGATGGTTTCAGGACTGTACAAGGATAGTTATGAGGATCGGCTGAGGGAATGTGGACTGCAGAGTTTGGTGGATAGAAGAAGGAGAGGTGATATGATTGAGACTTTTAAACTGTTGAGAGGTGGTTACAGGGTTGACACTGGGGAGTTCTTTTGCTTGGTTGAACAGCAGGAAGGAGTGATGACAAGAGGCCATCCCTGGAAGTTACAAAAGGAAACTGTGAGCAAGAGGATAAGGAGTGGTTTCTTTGCATGGAGGGTGGTTGAACCGTGGAATGCATTGCTTGATGGAGTGGTGGGAGCAAGAACGGTCAATGAGTTTAAAGAGTAGTATGATAGACTTTGTGTTTCTTAGGAGGGACCTCCCCTCGATGAGTCTTGAGAGACTATGTTCTTAGGAAGGACCTCCCACGATGAGTCTTTTGACTCCATGGAGGCCTTAATAATAATAATCTTGCATTGCACAAATCGCCACAATCTGCAGTAGCTTAACTGCTAGCATCTTAAATTCTGATATTTGAAACATTCACAAACAGGGTTTGGATAACCTTCAACTTCAATGCTAGCGAAACAAAACCTACTTTATATCAGAACAAAAAAGAACAAAAGAACAAAAAAAAAATGGTTTCTTCCAATCTTACTTATGACAACACAACAAAAGTAAGGCTAATTAGCAAGATGTGGGTATTGTCAATCTTACTTTTTTTGACAACATCCAAATCTCTATTCAAGATGAGATTTACCTTCTTGGGATAACTAAACTCAAATCTCTCTTGACACAAACATATTACAAGTATAGCCTCTTTAGCATAAAAAAAATTAGGTTTTCTCTTTCACTCAAGGCATTACTTTAACTCCAAACAACGTCTAACCCTATACAAATCCAACCATTAAATACTGCTCTCATATCTAGGAGGATGCCACTAAGAGCTCCCTAAAAATACTCAATTCTGTACAGAAAAGAGCAGTTAAACTGATTAATGATCCCTCTGTTACTAATACACTCCACTCACTTTCGAAAAGCATTTAGTTTCTGCTACTTACATTTATAAATACTTATATGGCCTCAGTTCATCAGAATTGGCATCAATAATTCCCCCACTCTCTGTCAATCCTGTCCAAAAGCATCGGCAACTAATTAGCACTCTCTCACAAATCAACTCCAAACCCATAGAAGAAATTTCTCCTCTTCATTTAAACTGTTCCACTGCTGTCCTCTGGAACAGTCTTCCACTAAGTGTTTCCCGACGAATACAATCCACAGCTCTAAATCAAATGTAAACTAGTTCATTCTTGTACATCCATGGTACTAGTGTATTACAGGTTGACAAATCTCTTAGACGGGTTCTCCATAAAAAAAACATTTGGAACGATACCCTTAAGAGCACACTCAACATAGAAGAAAAATTCGGTTGATTAATAACCCAGATCTTACCAATTCACTCCACAAACATTCACACATCCATTTAATTTCTGCTGCAAGCATCTTCCATAAATAGTTCCATAGCTGTAAATCCACTGAAATGCAGACAGGAACTGCCTAACAACTCTGTTTAAACTCACAGAACAAATTTCTGTTCCTTCTTCAATCATTCCTTCTTCTGTTATCTTATGGAACATTCCCAAAGAATATAATCCTTAAGTCTTCAGATCAAATGTTAACATTTTTACTTTCCAAATATTGCTTATCCAGTACCAACCACTCTTAAATGGGATCATCACAAAAACTATTCCTGACAATAGGCCATGTTCAGCCATGTAACTCATATAAATAATTTTAAGACAAAGGAGTTTAATCAATATCATAAACTCCTTGCCCTTATTCCTAATACTCCTAAAAGTCTAGGATTTGTAAACAGCTGAATAGTGACATTAATTATGTCACTAATTAGCAAAAATCTTTCACTGCCCTATAAATCTTACTGTTATAACCAATTATAGTTAAAGCATAACTGATCTACCTGCATTCCAAGTCATCTTGTATAAGTTAGAGTGTTGCTGAAACAATGGACATCTACTATAGTTGTTAGTCTCACATTCACTGTTGCCACACCATCCAATTCTGGCATCGCTTACTTCTCCTGTTCATCTGGCATACCTAACTCTTCATTCTCACAATCCTGAATCATCCATTACTTACACTTCTTATGCTCTTTGTCCATTCAAATTCACTCTTAGCTGAACTTACTTACCTGCTCTTTCCCACATCTCTCTCATTCTCTTTGAATTCTTCCATTACTCTCTCTCTCTTTTCCCATCAGTGAACTCTCACATACATTGTGTGTGCACTTGTGTACCACTCTGTGCAATGAACTCAGTATCCATTCACACACTAAATTTACTGCATACACTTTCATAAACTAATACTAGTTGCTATTTTATATCAACTTTATTTATTCATTTCGATACATCTAAATAAAGATTTCAATATAACATTCATTTTATTTAGAGATATTTCTCCAAGTCAATTAGTCCATTTAGAAAACAGATGAAGTGAATACTGTCTTACTTAATAGAAAATAATAATTTAACCAGACTTTCAACAGTTACTTTACTCTGTATTACTGTCTCAATTAAATCCAAGTGTTAGCAATGTATTACTACTAGAAATAAAAAATGAGAATACCAAATGATAATATTAAATTTGTTTTTCTTTTATATACTTGTACCTAAGAATGATGTGAATTCCTAAGCAGCCAACAGCATACGAGGTCAGCACTGAAACACCAAAGATGACCCTAGTGAAAGAAAGAAAAATAGCTTCAGATTAACATAATATTCACGTTTATTTATATTTAGATGTCAATAAATGTTGAAGTAACAGAACAAAAAAAAATTAATTAAATAAAATAAAAAACACATTTCATAAACAGAATACATTCTTATGCGTGCACACACACACACACACACACACATATACATACTATCTACTCTATAATATAAGATGGTAAGCCTTTTTTTGTAAGGTTTTTGTGTCACGTTTTCATGTCACATTTTTTGTAAAGTTATTTGAAACATTTTGAAACTCAGGGGCTACCCTGAGTGTCGAGTCTTCAAAATTCGAGTCATCAAAATTCAAGGAGAACCAGCCTACCAGTCCGCAACTTGGGGGGATTGGGTGCCGTAGGCATCAGGGGGCAGAGCCCCCTAGTATATATATATATATATTTTTTTTTTGGTATATCCTAGCAGATAATCAGTTATTATAGAAATGGAAAATTCTTATCTTATTGCTTTACAAAGCACTGTTCTGTTGTACAATTAAATTAAAAGTTGTCTGCCATCCATTATATATATACACACACACAATGGATGGCAAGTTGATGACATGGATATGAGAATGGCTGATAGAAAGATAACAAAAAAAAAGTATGAGGGAGCAGAATCCAGGAGAAGGCCTCTGACTAGTGATGTGCATATAGGGCATGGTTTCAAAAAATCAGGCTCTCAAATCACTGCTATGTAATTTGTACATTAATAATGGTATAGGAAAAAATCTGAGGAGAAATATTCAGTTTTATGCTAATAATACACAACAAGATAGTGATTTTGCAGGATGATTTAACACATTTACACAAGACCACATTTCACATTTCTTGTGTGTCAGTTGGAGACTTGCACTTAACCATACATATATCATGTCCCTTCCACATCAGGCAGGAACATTTAAGTTCAAACTTGCATATAGATGTGTGTGTGTGTGTGTGTGTGTGTGTGTGTGTGTGTGTGTGTGTGTGTGTGTGTGTGTGTGTGTGTGTGTGTGTGTGTGTGTGTGTGTGTGTCACTCCAGGTTTCAATTTTTTTTTAGTTAAATTTGTGTAAAAGTAGTATTTTTTTAACATTTTAATGGTAAAAGCCTTATTTCAAGCCATAAGCTAAAAAATTAAAATTACTTTTCAAAATACTATGCATTAAATACACCTCTGAATCAAAAAATTAGAATAATCAAAGAAAATATTTTGAATGATTTGCAATTTAATTTATTGCATAGAAAATAATTATTACCAAATATGAATTAGGGTCATCGAAATTTACGTACTTTGTAGATTATATAACTATATAAACACATAAAAATGTAATATAAATTATAAGAAAACTGTTATTTGAAAACAATCATAAAATTAAAATAATTTTTAACATGGTTCAAAATATTAGAATAATGCACACAAATTACAGTCAAAGGGAAACAACATGATAATTAGTACTTTGTTGCACCCACCCCTTCGCTTTTACAACCGTTCATAAACGGCTGGGCATATTATTTAGCAGCGGTTCATAGTCTTTTTTTTTAATCAAAACATGCCCATATGATCTGCAAGACCAGAAACAAGTTAATTTTTGTCTCTTGGTGCAACTTCTTGAAGATGCTTCTTCATAATTCTCTACAAATACTCAATGGGGTTTAAATCTGGTGAGTTTGCCAGCCAAGGAATTACAATGATTTGCCTTTCTTTGAGTAGTGGTCTTGGAAGTATGACAAGAAGCTGAATCTTGCTGAAAAAGGAAATCACCATTACATAAATCTTTCAATGCTGGTCACAGTGCTCAAGAATTTCTTGAGCAATTTGTGACCAGCACATGTATATTTAGAGCATGCTAATTCATATTTGGTAATAATCATTTTCTATGCAATAAATCAGAATTGCAATTCATTCAATACATTTTCTTTGATTATTCTAATTTTTTGATTTGGAGGTGTATATGTTGCTTTCTTTGCCTTATGTATGTATATCAATGATTACATACATCAAAGAGTAGTAAATGGGGTATGCGAGTCTGCAAGATTTAAGGTAACCAGTGGTGTGACACGAGGATCAGTTCTTGGTCCACTGTTATTCAATCTGTACATTAATGACATTGGGAAGGATTTCACATATGACATATAGCTGATGATGCAAAGATAAGTAGGGTAATCAGGAGTGAGTCTAACATGCAGTTCTTGCAGAATGATTTGAATAGGCTGGAATTGTGTGCATGTGAAAATGGCTATCAGTTCAATGTTTAGTAAATGTAAAGTCATACACTCTGGTGTAATTAGATATCCAGTGTCATATTATACTGGTTAGATTATTCTAGAAGAAACTAACCAGAGTAGGTATCTTTCAATTTTAGTAGAGCAGAAGTTGAAATTAAAGGGTCATATGGCAAAAACTACAAATAAAACTCAAATGGTAACTGGAATGCTGAAACAAACCTTGACATGCAAAGATAGAGAAGTAATTTTATCTCTTTGCAAAGCCTTGATAAGACCTCACTTGGGCTATTGTGTGCAGATCTCGTCTCCAAGGTGATATGATTGAGACAAACTTCTGAAAAGGTCACACAGGATTTCAGTATATGGAAATTTGCATTTTATGAAGGGTGGGAAAAGGATGCAAGGGCATCCTTGGAAGTTGAGAATGAATGATGTCGAGGGAATGAGGGCTGGATTTTTCTCTCATGGAATGGTGAGTGATTGGAAGAGAGTGCCATTGGATTGGTGCATACAAGTAGTGTGAATGAATTCAAGAACAGATATCACAGCTGATGAAGATGATATGGCCTTCCTAGATGAATCCCTGGTTCCCTGGAGGTCCCTCTTAATAATATTACGATTTATGAATTAAAGATACCAAGAAATTATATACTTGGTTTAATCTGGTATCCAAGTGTAAGCAAAGAAGTTTGTGCCTGAACTATTTTCAGGAATGGTGCAACTTGTATAAAGAAGATAAGATTTCACATCACTTGCCTTAGTATCCCATAATGCAAAGCACATCTCCTTGCAAACATGTATAATGCTATACATTATGGGAAGGGACCAGTTTCGACCTTTATTGAGGTCTCATCAGGGGGAGCCAGAATTAGAGGTGATACAAAAGTTGAAGTAATGCAGAAGTCATATTTTTCATATACAAGCAGCCAAAAGGTGTCACACCTCATTATTAAAATACTCTGGATTATTATTCATGTCTGTGCAAGGAGATGTGCTTTGCATTATGGGATAATAAGTCAAGCGAAGTGAAGTCTTAGCTTCTTTAGAGTTGCCCCAGTACTGAAAATAGTTCAGGCGCAAACTTGTTTGCTTACACTTCGATAAAGGATTAAACCAAGTATATAATTTCTTAGTATCTTTAATTTATAGTATAACTAAGTGAAAAACTTCCAACAGCTTTCTCTAATCCACAGTATTTTAATGATAAGTTCGCTTTCTCCCCCCAGTTTATCTGGGGTTTATCATCCCGCAAACAGGCAAACCGGCCCTGTGAACACACAGGCTATGGTCATAGGACACACCGGGAGGCATAGGGCTAGCCACCTTATCTTCGGCTTAGAATAGCTAAGGATAGAACCATAACAGGCCACTAGGCCTAATACATGAAGGGAAGAAGAAAAAGAAGTTGTGACACCTTTTTGTTACTCATATATGAAAAATATGACTTCGGCATTAGTTAAACCTTACTATCATCTCTGGATCTGGCTCCCACTGATGTGACCTAAATAAAGGTCGAAACTGGTCTAGGTAGTGACCCCTCCTTTAATGCATAGCATTATACATGTCCGCAAGGAGATGTGGTTTGCATTATAGGATACTAACGCAAATGATGTGAAGTCTTAGCCTCTTTATACGAGTTGTCTCAGTCCTGAAAATAGTTCAGGCACAAACTTATTTGCTTACATTTGGATAAAGGATTAAATCTAGTATATAATTTCTTGATAATCTTTAATTTATAGTATAACCAAATGGAAAAACGTCCAACAATTACGATTTATGATTATACCATTCTACAATATTCATAAAACAACAAAAGAATACAAAGCAATTAATAATGGAAAAAACTCACAAAGACTATTTAATAGTATAATTTTCACCTGTGTGTCACAGGCATCTTCAATACATATTAAGCTCCAATTAAACAATAACTGACAAATTCCAAAATGCCACCAAAGTAGCTGGTGTAAGATAACTAAAAAGGTCAATAAATTTCCTTAAAAAAAAAAAAAAATCAATACAATAAAAAGTTAGGAAAGATTAGCTGATTTGTATAGTACTAACTCCCATAAAGGGGATACACGTAAGCCGTCGGATCTGTTTAAGTTAGGAAAATGAAGTAAAGTTTCACATTTTCTTTATAAAGGCGTTCCATGAGGAACTGACTTTTGTGAAGATAAACTCTATGTCTAGTGAAGATGGCATGTGATGCAAGTCCAGACTTTTCAGGTTTAAAGTATTCAATATAAGATTGGTGTTCTTCTAGCCAAATAGAGGCAGATCTGCCCGTTTGTCCGAAATAAGATAATCCACAAGAGCACGGAATCTGGTAGACACTTAGAAGATTAAGAGGTGGAAGCTTGTCCTTAGGGAGAAGTGAGAAAGGCGGAGATTTTTCAAAAATTTCCTATTGTGGTATTTAGGCCCCCAACAAGTACCAACTTTTCCTTTTTCATTGTGTCAGTTGCTTTCTCTAAAGCCTCAAAAAATTCCTCCACTCCTACCTTACGAGAACCATCTTTGGAGAAAATTTGGAGAAAAGAGCAAAGCTAATAATAATAGCAAATACCTGTTGGATTTCTGCTCAGGACATGGACTGGTTATTACTAACACCATGTTCCAACATAAAAATGTGCACAAATTCACATGGAGAGAAGAGGCAAGGAATAAGAAAAGTCTCATTGACTACGTTATTGTCGATTGTGCAGGATCATCCCTGGTGCAGGATACCAGAATGTACAGAGGATTTGAAATTGCAAGTGATCACTATTTAGTCTTGAGCAGGATAAAATTGAATTTCATTTTGAAAAGAAAATAACATGTAATCTATTATTATTATTATTCAGGCCTCCATGGAGTCAAAAGACTCATCATGGGAGGTCCTCTCTAAGAAAGACAAGTCTATCAAGACTCGTCGAGGAGAGGTCCCCCCCACCGAGAAACACAAAGTCTATCATGCCACTCCTTAAATTCATTGACCGTTCTTGGTCTCTCACCACTCCATCAGGCAATGCATTCTATGGTTCAACCACCCTCCATGCAAAGAAACCGCTTCTCACCCACTTGCAAACAGTTTCCTTTCGTAACTTCCAGGGATGGCCTCTTGTCATCACTCCTTCCCGCTGTTCGACCAAAGGAAAGAACTCCCCAGTGTCACCCTGTAACCACCTCATAACAGTTTAAAAGTTTCAAACATATCACCTCTCTCCTTCTATCCACAAAACTCTGCACTCCACATTCCCTCAGCCGATCCTCATAACTAACATGGTACAGACCTGAAACCATCTTTATTATCTGCCTTTGTATGCTTTCCACAGTTAATTTATCCACTTCAAATCCTGGGGACCAAATCTGAGAACAATAGTCTAAGTGTGGTCTGATCAGAGACTTATACAACGGAATCATAACCCTTTTATCTCTGCAGGTCAGTGTCCTTCTCATTATTGCAGCAATCCTCTGTGTTACCTTCACCACCTTGGCAATATGTCCCCTAAATTTCAGGTTTCTATCAATCATCAACTGCAGATCTCTTTTCTCCCCTACTTCCTCCAGTATAACTCCTACCATATAGTATGCAGCGTCCCATCGATGTTTCCCAAACCTCAAAACCTTACACTTTGCTGCATTAAACTGACACCCCCATTCATTTACCCATCTATTAGCTTATTCAAATACTCTTGCAGGGCTACCGCATCTGCACTATTACTAATAATCCTTCCCAGCTTCATATCATCTGCAAACAACTGAATATCCCCTTGCAATCCACTGACAATGTCATTGATATAAAGGTTAAACAATACAAATTCCAGTACTGAGCCCTGTGGGACCCCACTTCTAACCCTTTGCCTCCTTGAAACGGTCCCACCATACACATCTTGTTACCTAATGGACAGCCAATCCTAAATTCAAATGACCAATCTGACATCCAGACCCATGTGCTGCAACTTAAATATCAGCTTATCATGTGGCACCCTGTCAAATGCCTTCGCTAAGTCTAAGAAAATGGCAGTATATGCCTTTCCCTCATCTGATGCTCTTGAAACTTTATTATAAAAGGCTAGCATATTGCTAAAACAAGAGCGCCCCTTCACAAATCCATGTTGACTCTCATGGATAACACCACCTTCATCTTCCCAATGCTATATACAGTCCCTCACTACTTTCTCTAAGATCTTAATAACTACTGATGGCACACAAAGTGGTCTATAATTAGACACTTTCAGTCTACTACCACCCTTATGAAATAGCACTATCTTACCTTCCTTCCATTCCATGGGCACCATCCAACAGCCAGACTTTTATTGAAAAGCCAGGTCAAAGGCTCTGTCAATTCCCTAGCACATTCTCTAAAAACTTGTGGTGAAATACCATCCAGTCCCACAGCTTTACTGACTTCCAGAGTACTCAGTATTTGAAACACATTCTCCTCCTGTACCTCTAAACCTCGAACCTGCCCTATCCCTCTAGTATTAAAACTGACATCTCTATGATGAAATACTCCAATAAAGTGTTCACTGAACAATTCCACTATGTCCTCTGCATCAGTAACTCTATTCCCATTTTTATCTAGCAATATCATTCTTCCACAGTCATTTCTCCTCCTACTGGCCACATAGCTAAAAAATTTCCTAGGATTTTCTTTGGATCCTAGGGCCAATCTCCTCTCATATTCCAGTTTCGCTTTCATTACCACACTAGTCACTCTTCTGGCCTGTGTCTTATATTCTTCATGCATCTTCTCTTCACCTATTCTCCTTATATCTCTTTCATAGCCTCTTTTTCACATGCAATTCCTGTTTAATATTGTTTGTCATCCACTTTACTCCAAATTGTGTCCTCTTCTTCACTTGTGGTATACAACTTACCATTGCTGCTAACAAACATTCTTTCACAATTTCCCATGCACTAATGATATCCCGGCCTTCCAATTCCTCCCTCCATGAAACTTCCCCAAGTTGATGTCTTAGACTATTATAATCACCTGCCTTATAATTCCACATAGGTTCCCGTCTCTTTGATAATTCATGTCTATTCATTTTCCAAGTCAAAACCATATGGTCACTCTTTCCAACTGGTAGGAGAGATGTCATGTCAGTTATTATCAACTCTTCTGATGCTATAACCAAATAAAAAACTCTTGAACCTCTTGTTCCCTCTATTACATCTTGCCTAAGACATTTGTCCCTCAAGAATTCTAGAAATTCCATTCCCTTATTGGGGAGAGGAAGATGCATGTAGCAATGCTACATGCATCTTCCTCTCCCCAATTTATACTACTGTAGTTAAAATCTCCCATAACAATCATTCTGATTGCACTTGCCAAACTCAACAGTCTAAACATCTGGTCCCCAACCTCTGTGCTCCAAAGTCTGTAAAAACACCCCACTAAATATCCCGTCTTGCCCATCTCTACCTCACACCATATGCTTTCAAAATCATTAGTGTCAATGCCTTCCAAAGCCTCCACTCTTAGAGGACATAGGTCGTCACTTATCATAAGCAGTACTCCACCACCATGCTTTCCCTTCCTATCCTGCCGAAAAATGCTGTACCCAGCGACTTCTATTCCTGTTATTATATTCTGTCAACCACATCTCAGTGATCCCAATAATTTTTTGCCAGGCTGATGCTATCTGCACCACCAATTCCTCTCCCTTATTCCGGATACTCCTGGCATTAGTATAAAGCATATAAATGCCATTAATTCTATACCTAGCATTATCCCCTCTAGACTCCACTGGGCTCAGTGTTACCTGATGTCGTCCCCCTTCTCCCAAGCATCCATTTCCACAAGAGGCCACCCCTGCTAGCATCCTCCCTGGGACACACTGACTCGTTCAGAACAGCAATCTCTCCAGATGCCTATATCCTTCCTCATTCAAATGTAAGCGGTTATTCGCATACAATTCCTCTCTGCCCTCAAATGCACTCCAAGCATCCACATATTTCAGTCCTCTCTTGTCACATATTCTAGCTATTATGTCATTCAATTTTACCGCTCGTCATTATCATACCTAGGCAACACGCACACTATCTTTCATCACTCTGTTTTCTTCAGTACAGCCTTAAGCAAAAATCTCATATCTCTCGCTGCCCGACTTACATTACTACTAAAGTCATTTGTTCCTACCATCACAATCATCTCATCCACCCTTTCACCTCTCTTAATTGCCATAGCCACTCTTTCTATTGTTCCTCCTGGCAAACACTTCTCACGCATCCTATCTTGAACGCCACGGATCATTGAGTCCCCACACATTATACCTCTTACCATTCCCTCTCTCCTATTGTTTCTATTCTCTCCTCTTCTTTCATTCCTATATGTCTCTCTCATCCCCTCTCCTCTACAGCACCTATTCTCTCGTCTGGCTTTCCCATACCTCTCTCTCTCTCTCCTTCCCTCTCGCCTACTGTTTCCATTCTCCTCTTCTAGCATTCCCATACCTCTCTCTCATTCCCTCTCTCCTGTTTCGATTCTCTCCTCTTCTAGCATTCCCATACCTGTCTATTATCTCTCTCCTACTGTTTCCATTCTCTTCTCTTCTAGCACTCCCATACCCCTCTCTCTCCTACTGTTTCCATTCTCTCCTCTTCTAGCACTCCCATACCCCTCTCTCTCCTACTGTTTCCATTCTCTCCTCTTCTAGCACTCCCATACCCCTCTCTCTCCTACTGTTTCCATTCTCTCCTCTTCTAGCACTCCCATACCCCTCTCTCTCCTACTGTTTCCATTCTCTCCTCTTCTAGCACTCCCATACCTCTCTCTCATTCCCTCTCTCCTACTGTTTCCATTCTCTCCTCTTCTATCAATCCCAAAATAATCTCCTCTCCTATCATTCTCAAATCTGTCTCTCTCTCCCCTACTCTGATTCGCCTTGCATTTATCTCTTCCATTCTCTTAATCTCATCTTTTATACTTCTCCTCTCATTCACAAGACATTCAATCTCCTCTTTCAGCTCATCTATCTCCCTCTGCAGGTCAGTCACTCTTAATCGAAATTCACTCTCCCAAACAAAACCATCTCCTAAACTTTCACAGTCACTCACATCTTCCACACTATCAACTATTATTTTCTCATTCATATTTTTTTCTTCATTCTCTCCTATCACACTACTCGTTTTCCTATATTCATTTCTCGTTCCAGGAGCAACAAGGTCGGATATTGATATATCTAATGCATTTATTTCATCCCACTGGCTGCAAATACTGCATGCCACATAATAGAGTTCTTAAATGGCAGAGGACTTGGCTTCATGCCATTTGCAACTGCAGCTGACTCCGCCATCATTCTTTACTGCTGAGGAACTACTAGCGTAATCGTTAATTATTCAAAATAGTGTCGCTAATTAGTGTCAAAAATAAACGCTAAATAAGTATTAGGGAGTATAAAAAAATGTACAAACAATTACAAGCAAAACAAAACATTTAAGTACACTTAAGAAATAAAACTAAATACAGTAATGAAAACTTAGCTTCATCTTGTCTTCCACCATTATGTATTTGATTCCCACCCCGTCTTCTTGCCAACCAAAATACATGTAAGAAAGTTTTAAATCGAATAAAAGTTGATCAGCTCAGATGTGAACTGTAGACTAAAATACACAAAGATTATTGAAGAAAAAATGAAAGAGTTTGAGAACAGGAAACAAACTTTGGAGATTCAGTGGCAAGCCTTGAAGAAACCCTGATTAATTCAGCCAAAGAAGCATCTGGTGAGGTTGTCTACAAGGACAGAAAAATCAGAACTCCATGGTGGACACAGGAAGTTAAAGAGGCAGTGAAGGAAATGAAGACAGCATAAAAGTTCCTGGCAAATAAGTTAGCAATTGCTCTTAAAGAATACACAGACAAATGTAAGAAAGCTAAAGACTGTGTAAAACTAGCTAAACAAAAGCCATGGGAAAACTTTGGTAAGAACATAGAAAATAAATATTAAGCAGGTGGCAAGTTATTCTGGAGGTTGTTGAAGAAGCTCAGAAATGCAGGAAAGAGTGCTGTAAAAGGAATTAGAGATGATAAAGGTGACATGAAAACTGGAGAAAAAGATATCCTTCAAGTATAGAGTAATTACTTTGAAAAATTGCTAAATAAAAGAAGCAGCGATAGCACAGTGGTAAAAAAACACCCAACAGGCATGCAGTCAGGAATACCTATCCATACATGGAATAGAAAAAGATATCGAAAGCCTGAAATGTGGACAGTCTGCTGGTGTATATGATATTCGACCAGAAATGCTCAAGTATGGAGGTATATAAAAAGTCTTACAGTGCCTGCAGTGCAGTCACTGTCTTACACAGTCTAACACAGTTTAGAAGGCCTGGATAGAGGGGCAAATTCCAGATGCAGTAGAGCTCTCATAGTATCCATATATAAAAACTGAATGTGAGAATTACTTCTCTACTGTTCCTGATAAGTTTACAAAAGATAAGATTTACTTGAGAAACAGGATTCTGGCCAAATAGAGGCTGTCAGGATCAGATTTTCACTTTACAACAAATAGTTGAGAAATCATGGGAATATAACAAATATCTATATTTAAGTTTTGTAGATCTCAAAAAGGCATATGACAAGGTGCCAAGAGAGAACCTATTCAATACATTACAATTATGTGGTGTCAATTGGGCATTATATCAAGCAATACTTAGTCTTTATTTGAGTTGTAAGTCAGCAGTTAGAATTGATGGAAAAATAAACCCGACCCAATATCATTGACATACAAATTGAACAACAATGGTCCCAAAACTGATCCCTGCGGCACACCACTGGTGACCATTCTCTTTCGAGATGCTGCACCCCCATATACAACTTTCTGATACCTATCTCACAGCCAGTCACTGATTCAACACAGAAGACTGTTTTCCAATCATCTGTTCAAATTTATTTAAGAGCTTGTCATGTGGCAGTCTATCAAGCCTTTGCAAAATCCAAGTACACCAGTGTATATGCATCTCCTCTGTCCAAGGTATTTGTCAACTTGTTATAGTACATAAGTTAGTGAAACATGATTTCCCCTTAACCCATGCTGATAATGTCAGAGAATACTGCTGTTATCAACCTAATTCTGTATCCTACTTTTCACCAATCTCTCTATGACCTTCACCACAACTCCATATATACTGACTAACCTATAATTTGAAGCTACAGCCTTATCACCTACAGCCTTTCTGCAGTGGAATAATTTTACTCTCCTTCCACTCCCTTGGAACCTGTGCTGTTGCAAAACTCTTATTAAACAGGCATGCTAATGCTACTGCCAGTTCCCTGGAACATTCCCTTAAGATGCGTGGTGATATGTCATCAAATCCTATCGCCTTATTAACATCAAGGTTATTTATTTCCTCAAATACCTCCTGCTCATTCACAATTAAGCTATCCTCTCCCATGTCCTCAACACTTAAGTTACTCATGATTCCATCCCTGATTAGGATGAAACACTTATAAATTGATCACTGAATACCTCAACAATGTCTTCTGCAGCAGTTACCATTCTACCACTTTCATCCCTTAACTTCATCTTTCCATGATCATTCTTCCTTCTACATGCCACATATCTAAAAAACTCTCCAGGGTGTTTCTTAGCATGATTTGCTAATTTCTGCTAATACTCTACTTTTGTTTTCCTTACTGAGTCTCCTGGTTTGTTCTTCATATTCTTCATGTGACTAATTACCATTATTCATCTTGTACTTCCTCCAAAGTACTTTCTTTTTCCAGATTTCATGCTTAAGCTCCATATTCATCCATTTTACACCTACCTTATTCAGCCTTTTGGCACTTGATGTGGCAAATGACTATGGCTGAAAACCTAATTAGTTACAGAACGACATTTTCCATTATTTCTTAAAACATCAAAAAAAAAAAAAAAAAAAGATAAGAACAAGGCATGTTTTACTGAAAAGTATGAAGAGAAATGAAAACCATTATTCAAAATTGTTGAAAGGTAATGTATTGTGGTCTACTAAAAAGAATTTAAATGCCACATGATCATATTTTCATGCTCGATATGCCAAATTTCAGGTAGTTTTATGCCCAAAGCGATTTACTTTCATTCCTTATAACTTCATACCCAATGTTTTGTTAGAATCTTTTTTTTTTCTAATGACATGATTCACATTTTCATTAGAATGGCATAAATTATTATTATCCTGAGACCCCATGGAGTCAAAGATTCATTTAAGAGGTCCCTCTGTCATACACACAGCTCATCATACTGCACCTTAAACACATTCAAATTCTCTGCAGACACCACACGCTCAGGCAAGGCATGCAAAAAACCTACATCACATGCTCTTGTTCACACCCTCCTTACACAGCTTCCAAGGATGACTTCTTCTCTGATGTTCTCCTCTGATCTCCCACCATTTTATGAAAAGAATCTTCAACATTGATCCTATAACAACCCCTTCCCAACAAGTACATCTCTATCATATCATCCCTCTTCCTTCTATCCACTAGACTCTGTAAAGTGAATCTTCTCAACCTTTTCTCATATTCCACACAGAGATCAGAAACTACCTTAGTTAGCTGCCTCCAGATTCTTTCCAACATACCTCCATCCTTTTGAAAACAAGGTAACCAAATCTGTGCACAGTAGTCCGTATGTGGCCTTATAGAGTGGAACAAGAATCTCCTTACTTCTACAAGTCAGTGTCCTCTGCATCATTCCCAGAATTCATTTTGTCCTCACAATTTTGGCAGTATGAGCTCTAAATTTCAGATCCTTATCCACCATCACCCCAAGATCTCTTATTTCCTCCACCTCCAACAATATATCCCCATCAAGCATAAATTCTACATCTCATCTTTGTGTCCCAAATTTTAAAACCTTACATTTTGCAACATTGGACTGTCATCCCCAATCCTGTACCCATTCACTCAATCTATTCAAGCCTTCTTGTAAGGCCACAACATCTACTCTACTCCTCATAGTTCACCCCAACTTTGAATCATCTGCAAACAACTGAATATTCCTATCCAAATCTCCCCCAATATCATTTAAAATACAGGTTAAACAGCAATGGCCCTAAAACAAATCCCTGAAGCACAGTGACTTTATTCTTGGCACTTGATGTGGCAAATGACTATGGCTGAAAACCTTTGTATGGGGATACTGCTTCCCCATACAAAACTTACTGATATCTATCAGATAGCCGATCTCTAATCCAATGCACTGGTCTAATATCCAACCCCATCTGCTCTAGTTTCACTATCAACTTATCACGTGGTAATCTATCAAAAGTCTTTGCAAAATCTAAGTATACTACTGTGTATCCATCTCCTTTGTCCAATGAAGTCATCTTATTATAATAACTAATTACTCCAACATGACCTCCCTTTAGCAAATCCATGCTGTCCATTAAAGATAATACCATTGTTGTCAACCCAATTTTGGTTCTCACCAGCCTCTCCAACACTTTAACCACAACATCTGACACACACACGCACATATAGGCCTATAATTTGATGCTTGAGCTCTGTCATCTCCCTTATGAAGTGGCACAATCTTGTCTTCCTTCTACTCCTTTGGAACTTGACTGAGTGCAAGACTCATATTAAACTAATACGTCAAGGCAGATGCCCTCCCTGGCACTTGAAATATGTGGTGATATATTATCAAGTATGCTTAATTTCCCATATACCTCTTGCTCACTTATAGTCAGTCTCTACTCCTCATCAACTACTCTCAAACTCTCCATGATTTCACATTCACAAAAATCAAAGACCTTTATGAATTGCTCATTAAATATCTCAACTATATCCTCTGTAGCAATTGTTCCTATACCATTTTCTCTAATCAATGTCATCCTTCCATAAGCTTTTCTTTTCTTTTTTTTTTTTTTGTGGCTACATATCGAAAGAACTCCCTAGGATTCTTTTTGGCTTCATTAGCTAACTGCTGCAACTCATACTGAACTTTTGCTACCCTTAATAACTAAGTCACCTTTCTTGCCTGCTCTTTGTAATTCTCATGGAATTGATTATTAAAATGTTCTTATGGTGCCTCCATAATGCCTTTTTCCTCTATACTGCATGCTTAATCTCTTCATTCATTCATTTCACACCTACCTTATTTAACCTTCTAATCCTTGGAGCACATTTAGACATTGCTTCTACTAGATAGTTCTTGAATATAACCAAAGCAACATCAATTTCCTTTCCAGGCAACTTCTCACTCCATGCTATACCTGCAAGCTGTCTCTTGAGCTTCTCATAATCAGTAGCCTTGTAGTTCCACATATACCGTTTCCTCACAGAGGTCCTCACACTGGGGGCAACCACCCAGGTAATTACTTCATGCTCACTCTCACCAAATGGAGGGTGATTTGACACCATATTTATTATTATTAAATTATTATTATTATTAAACAAGACCTCATGGAGTCAAAGACTCATCTAGGAGGTCCTTTTATCTCACACAGATCTCATCATACCGGGTCTTAAACACATTCAAACTCCTTGCAGACACCACACTCTCAGGCAAGGCATTCCAATCATTCACAACTCTGCACGAAAAAAACCTGCCTCTCACTCCCCTACTCACACCCTCTTTATACAGTTTCCAGGCATGACCTCTGGTTCTCCCCTGATCTCCCACTATTCTCTGTAGAACTTCTCCACCATTGATCATATAACAACCCCTTACCAACTTGTAGGTCTCTATCATATCTCCCCTCTTCCTTCTCTCCACTAGACTCTGCAAATTACATCTTTTCAATCTTTCCTCATACTCGACATTCCAGAGGTCAGAAACTACCTTAGTCAGTCGCCTTTGGACCCTTTCCAACATCTATTCATCCTTCTGAAAACCAGGTGACCAAATCTGGGCACAATAGTCCATGTGTGGCCTAATCAAAGCCTTATACAATGGAACAAGAATCTCCCTACTTCTACACGTCAGTGTCCTCCTCATCATTCCCAGAAGTCTTTGTGTTGTCTTCACAATTTTGGCAATGTGTCCCCTAAATTTTAGATCCTTATCCACCATCACTCCCAGATCCCTTATTTCCTCTACTTCCAACAATATATTCTTACCAAGCATAAATTCTGCATCCCATCTTTGTTTTCCAAATTTTAAAACCTTACATTTTGCAACATTGAACTCACATCCCCATTTGCTTGCCCAATCACTCAATTTATTCAAGTCTTCTTGCAAGACCACAACATCTTCACTACTCTTTATGGTTCGTCCCAACTTTGCATCATCTGCAAACAACTGAATATCTCCATCCAAATCTTTGCCAATATCATTAATATACAAGTTAAATAGTAATGGCCCTAAAACAGATCCTGAGGCACTCCACTAGTGACTTTCCTTTTCCTGGATATTGCACCCCCATACACAACTTGTTGATACCTATCAGATAGCCAGTCTCCAATCCAATGCACTAATCTAATATCCAACCCCATCTGCTCTAGTTTGACTGTCAACTTATCATGAGGTACTCTATCAAAAGCTTTTGTAAAATCCAAATATATTACAGTGTATCCTTCTCCTCTGTCCAAGGAAGCAGTCACTTTATTGTAATAAGTAAGTAGATTACTAAAACACGACCTCCCTTTAGCAAATCCATGCTGTCCATCAAAGATTATACCATTGTTGTCAACCCAACTCTGGATCCTAGTTCTCACAAGCTTCTCCAACAACTTAACCACAACACCTGACACACAGATAGGCCTATAGTTTGATGCTTGAGTTCGATCACCTCCTTTATGAAGTGGCACACAATCTTGCCCTCCTTCCACTCTTTAGGGATTTGACCAAGTGCAAGACTCGTATTAAAAAAATATGTCAAGGCAGGTGTCAACTCTCTGGCACATTCCTTCAGAATACGCGGTGATATATTATCAAGTCCCACAGCCTTATTTACATCTAGTTTACTCAACTCCCCAAACACCTCTTCCTCACTTACAGTCAGTCTCTCCTCCCCATCATCAACTGCTCTTAATCTCTCCATGAAGTCACATTCACAAGATTGAAAGATCTTTATGAACTGTTCATTAAGTATCTCCACCACACATTCTGCAACAGCTGTCTTTATACCATTTCCTCCAATCAATGTCATCCTTCCATAATCATTCTTTCTTTTGCTGGCTACATATCGAAAGAACTCCCTACGATTCTTTTTAGCTTCATTAGCTAACTGCTGTTCATACCTCTCTTTAGCTACTCTCACCAACCAAGTCACTCTCCTTGCCTGGTCTTTGTAGAACTCATGAAATTGGTTACTTCCACTTCTCTTATGCTGCCTCCACAATGCCCTTTTTCTCTGTATTGCATGCTTAATCTCTTTATTCATCCATCTCACACCTAACTTATTTAACCTTCTCACCCGTGGTATACATTTAGACATTGCATCCACTAAATATTTTTTGAAAATCCTCCAAGCTGCATTGATCTCTTTTCCAGCTAACTCCTCATTCCATGCTACACCTGCAAGCTGTCTCCTGAGCTCTTCATAATCACCCCCCTTGTAGTTCCACATATACCCTTTTTTCACTGGGGTCCTTGCACTGCTGGCAACCACCCAAGTAATCACCTCATGGTCACTTTCACCAATTGGTGGATGATTTGATACCTCATTGATAATTACATCCTCCGATGAGATGACCAAATCCAAGACCCTTAATCCTCTTGTGCCCTCTGTTACATACTGTCTGAGGTAGTTATCCCTCAAAAACTCAAGAAACTCATTTTCTTTACTTCCAGTTGCTATCTCTTCATTCCAGTCTATATTGCCATAATTAAAATCACCCATAATGATCACCCTTTTCTTATTTGCTTGGCTTATTTGACTATACATTTCACTATCACCACCATCCACATTACCAGGTCTATAACAACATCCCACCAAGTATTTGATTCTATTCACCTCTATCTCACACCATACTGCCTCAAAACCACTGGCCTCATTTCCCTCTTGCATCTCTACCTTGTATGGACATAACTCTTTCTCTATCATCAATAGCACTCCCCCTCCCTTTTTACCCCTTCTATCCTCACGAAACACATCATACCTTTCCATCTCTATTCCTGTCAGGATGTCATCCTCATCTAACCATGTCTCACTTATTCCGACAATCTCTGGGTGCACAGACGCAATTAGTGCAACCATTTCATCCGCCTTGTTTCTTATACTTCTAGCATTGGTATACAAACACAACAACTCATTTCTGGATCTACAGCTAGTTCCACTGATACCACTCACTCGATGTGATCTCTCCATGCTGGACTGGGGCCATTTCCCTTTCTGCTTCTTCATTTTAGAACCCTTTGCAATTCCATCTGTTTCCTTTTGATCCCTGATCATCCCATTACTTTCCTGCCTACACATTCTCTCACCTCCTCTTGGAGCATCCACCTTTCTCACGCTGTGTATCCCTGTCCACCCTGAGCCTCGCCGTTTCCCTGCTCCTCTTGCACACCCATTCTCTCATTTTCTATACTCATACCACTCACTTCCACATTCATTTCCACTCCTTCAATTTATAATAACATCTTTGATGAGATGATCAAATTCAAGACCCTCAATCCTTGTGTGTCCTCTGTTACATATTGCCTGACATAGTTGTCCCTCAAAAACTCATTTTCTTTACTTCCAGTTGCTATCTCATCATCCCAGTCTATATTGCCATAATTAAAATCACCATTATGATCAACTTTTTTCTTATTTTCTTGGCCAATTTGATTATATACTTCATGGTCGCTACCACCCACATTACCAGGTCTATAGCAACATCCTAATAAGTATTTCATTCTATTCACCTCTATCTCACACCCTACTGCCTCAAAACCACTGCCACTTTTTCCCTCTTGCATCTCTACCTTGCATGAACAAGGAAGAGATGAAAGAGGGAAATTCCTGTCAGGATGTCATCCTCATCCAACTATGTCTCACTTATTCCAACAATTCCTGGGTGAACAGACTCAATTAATGCAGGCATATAACAATATGAGCAAATATCAGGTATATAACTGAAAGGAATACAGAATACATAAGGCAAAAAAGGCAAAATGGAGATATGAATGAATTTTAGTAATATATTTTCATATTTGTTACAAAAACACTGCTCAAAGTAATTATAGAGATTGTTTATGATAAAACAACAGGTACAGTGAATATGACATCCCTTTAACATGCATAAACAAATGAAAAAGTGTTGCAGTAATGAGCATGCAGAGTTTGTTGAAGAGAGAGAGGGAACATTTTAATAAATGCACTCACTATTTTCAAAGATTACAGGTACAGTTATAATTGGTGCAAATTCTTTGATGGTGAGCCTTCTGGATCCAGTCTTCGATGACAGTAACAAAAAATATATATAAAAGATGTTTATACATGTTTGATATTGGAAAGAAAGAAAGAAAAAGACTCAGTTAAGAAATAATGAATGTCCTACCATCATAAATAAAAATCATAATTACACCTAACCTCCATCAAGTCGTAAGACTCATTGCAAGAAGTCCACCTGAGATAAGTCTTTGTTGTTATGTTCCATCGAGTCGTTTTCGACTCCTGGTGACTCTATGAACATACATTCTCCATTCAGATCTGTCCCTGGCCATATCTTTCAGAATTTCCAAGTGCATTCCAGTTGCTTCTTTAACTCCATCCACCCATCTAATTCTTGGTCTTCCTCTTCACCTGCTTCCATCAACTTTAGCAAGCATCATCTTCTTCCCCAGATTATCATTTGCTCGCATAATATGTCCAAAGTATGACAATTTTTGCTTGATGACCATAGCTTCGAGGGAGCAATCTAGCTTTATTCTGTCTATCACTGATTTACTGGTTTGCGTTGCAGTATGTGGTATTCTTAGTAAGTGTCTCCAAACCCATAATTCAAATGCATCTATCTTCCTTCTTCCACTCTTTCTCAGGGTCCAACTTTCACATCCATACGGTACCACAGGGAATACCATTACTTTCACGATTCTGATTTTTGTTGTGAGGCTATCTTTATTTTTAAAGATCTTGCTTAAATTTGTCATTGCTTTCTTTCTGAGTAATAATCTTTTTCTAACTTCTTCAGTACAATAACCATCTTGATCAATTCAGGATTCTTAGGAGACAAAATTGTTAACTGCTTCCATTTTCTCCCCATCTACTTCAAAATCATTAAGTTCACATGTTGCCATAACTTTTGTCTTTATGAGGTTAAGTTTAAGACCATATTTAGCACTTTCTTCTTTAACTTTCAAAATAAATTCCTCCAAATCTTCTTTGCATTCTGTTGGCAAGGTGGTATCATCTGCATACCTCAAATTATTAATATTTCTTCCACCAATTTTAATTCTAACTGAAGACTCCTCCAGTCCTGCCATTCTTAAAATGCATTCACTGTACAAGTTAAACAGGTAAGGAGATAAAATACATCCTTGTCGCACTCCTTTACCTATTGTGAAATACTCAGTTTCTCCAAGATCTGTTCGGACAGTAGCTTCTTATTCATAATAAAGATTCATCAGAAGGATAATGAAATACTCTGGTACTCCCATTGTTCTTAACACATTCCACAGTTTCACATGATCTACAGAGTCAAAAGCCTTGCTACAGTCAAGGCAACAAAGGTAGACATTCTTTTGATATTCCTGTGCTCTTTCTATTATCCATCTCACATTGGCAATTTGATCTCTTGTTCCTCTGCCTTTTCGACATCCTGCCTGTTCATCTGGCATTACTCTGTCTTCATGAATGGTTCCAGTCTTTTCTGAATGATCGTAAGACTTTACTTGCATGAGAAATCGGTGCTATAGTTCTCTAATTTTCGCACTTTCTTGCATCGTCTTTCTTCAATAAAGGTATATAAACTAATTTTTTCCATTCCCTAGGCCACTTAGTTGTGATCCAAATTCACTGAGATAGAGCTGTTAAAATTTTAACTGCCTCTCCTCCCAGGGCTTTGAGTAGCTCAATAGGTATTCCATTTCCTCCTGGTGGCTTTTATTGGATAGCTGTTGCAGTGCCCACTTCACTTCACTCTCCTGTGTATAATCCTGCTCTTCAAATTTCTCAGTAATTTTGGAGTCCTTTCTGTATACTCTTTCCATCTTTCTTTGATGTCTGCAGCTTCTGTAAGATATCCTTTGTGTTTACTTTTCAATATTGTCACCTCAGCACTAAACTTCCCTGTTAGTTCTCTGATCTTTTTGAAAATATCTCTTGTTTTTCCTTTCTTATTTTGGTCATCTATTTGTTGGCATTCCTAATTAAAGTATTTTTCCTTGTCTCTTCTGGCTTGGTATTGAAACTCTGCATTCAAATGCTGTACTTCCTGCAAATTTCCTGTGGCCTTCATTTTCCTCCTTTCCTGAACAGTTTTGATGGCATCTTCTGACAGCCATTTAAACTTCTTCTTACAAACTGCTGGAATATTCTTCTTTGCTTCTGTTTTAATTATATCTTTAATCTCTTCCCAAGGTTCATCTGGTTCTCTTTCACACAAATTGAGTATGTTGAATCTGTTCTGTATACTAATATTGTATTCAGCTGGTATGTTTCCAAGATCATATCTGATCAACATTTGTGTTGTTTTCAGTTTCCGTAATTTCACATGTATCGTAGCCACTAATAACTCATGTTCTGTTCCACAGTCTGCACCTGGAAAAGTCTTCATAGACTGAATTGCACTTCTCCATCTTCTTTGTCCAAGTATATAGTCAGTTTGATTTCTGTATTGTCCATCAGGTGATATCCATGTGTACAATCTTCTTTTGTAATGTTTAAAAGGTGTTAGCAACAAACAAAGAATTCTCTGCACAAAACTCAACTAGTCTATTCCCTGCAGTGTTATGAATACCTAAACCAAAACGACCTGTTATTTCTTGTTCCTCAGTCTCTCCCACTTTTGCATTCCAATCTCCGATAAGTAGCCATAAATCGCGCTTTGGTGTTGCATCTATCACTTCTTGTAACTTGTCATAAAATTCTTCAATTTTTTTTTTTCGGGTGCATAAACCTACTGATGGTCATATTCATTGGATGTCTACTCACTTTGAGAGATTGTCAGTCACTGGATTATAACCTAATATGTACCTAGCCATCTTTTTCCTGAGTAAGAAAGATACTCCATTTTTATGACTTGTCTCATGTTCTGAGTCCTGAGATAGGTCTACCAATCAGTAAAAAGATTCACGTTCTGACAAGCTGTGCCAGAAAAATATCTGTTACATAAGTCATAAATGCAATAAATCAGGGAAAAGCCTCCCCTTATTGTTTTTGCTATAGGTACTTTCTTTGCTATTTTATTTTATATGATGCATAAACATATTAAAATTTTCAATATTTTAATTTAAAAATTTTCAAATTAAAATTTTTCAATATTTTAAGACATCTTATTAAAATTTGTCTTAAAATATTGAAGACAAATTTTAATATTTGTAAAATATTGAAAAATTTTAATTTGTTTATGCATGTTTATAAAAATAATAAAATTAACAATATTATTATATATATTATAACTATATATATAATATATAGTAATAAAAGAACAATAATAAAAAAAAGAGCAATAACTGGAAGTTTTATGATTTATGTAAGGATTCAAAATTTGGAAAATGTAAAATATGCAAACAAAATATCTTTATGATCCAGGAAAAAGGAAGTATACATCTATAATTAATCATGTAAAAACACAAGCATAGCAATGAATTTGTAAAACAAAATGAAACAGAAATATCAAACCACAATACCTGAACAAAATCGGCCAGAAATGAAAGTAAATCCACCAAAACAACACACATTATTTGACATAAAATATTAATGACTAATCTAAACAAAAAAAAAATGGGGGGGGGGGGATACAGATGCCAAAAAGGCAAAATCTTTGCCTGTTTGTTATGCATTACACTGAAATGACTGCACTGAATAACAAACCATACTGAATTGTTAAAAAAAAAAAAAAAAAAGAAAAAGAAAATTCCAAGGCTAATAAACAAGCTTATTCCACAGTAGCATTTCTAAGAGAAAATTTCTGTTTCTTTTGTAAGAAATTAGACACTGGCTTCTCCCAAAAATTGCAAAAAAATTCTCTTACTACATCATAATTTATCATGAATTCATTTTTCATTAAAAAAAATCGATTATTATTCTCTATATTTTGCAATTTAAAATAAGTTTTTATTTCCTCATATAACAATTTTTTTAATAATATTTTTTATTTTGTTATTTGCAGAAATGAGTGCAATATTTATTGATTTTTTTTTTACACTAATGTTTATTTATTTTTTTAATAAATGTTCTGTATAAAATATGACAGTTTGATTATATTAAAATAGAGAATGTTATGGATCCAAACATATTTCCTAACGACATGTAGAAAAAGTTTTGAACATTTTCCAGAGAGCTTATGAGAACATAACTCTTTTGACATGAGTTGTCTTGGCTAGTACTATTTAAGGAACATGGACTCTACAGAGTAGCCCATATATTCAACTTTTATTAGTGGGTTTCAAGTGGCCTAATAGGTCTTACGAACTGTCAGCTCTGATCATAAGAGACCAATACAGAAACCTTAAAAGGGCAACTACCCTCTTTTAAACCACAGCAATCCTAAGTCAAAAAGGTGCATCATAATCAAATATTAAATTAAAAAGCAAAGTGACTTTAATTGGAATAAATAAGAACACGTAATAGAGGATATTATGGATATACATTTGTATTTTATAGCCAAAATAGTTTTGAAAATCTATCAGAGCATATGAGAAAGTTATGTTTTCATAAGCACTGGTCAAATTTTTGCACCATCTTACTAATGCCAAAATGAAGCCTCTTAACTCCAGTTTGAATATTTGACAGTTTTACAATATTTATGGAAAGCAAAAATTTAATTTTAATTTTTTATCAAAGAGCCTAAAAGTCTTCATTTTGCAATGTGAAATATTCTTAATAAACAGAAATAGCAGATATTAAAGATCCATGCTTATTTCATAACTGAATGTGTGTGTGTGTGTGTGTGTGTGTGTGTGTGTGTGTGTGTGTGTGTGTGTGTGTGTGTGTGTGTGTGTGTGTGTGTGTGTGTGAGATATTCAAATATATACTGCTTGGAAAGAAGTCAAAGGACACTCTCCATGGGCAAGGTGCATCGTGCCATGTAACAAGTCACATGTTTCTAGCCAGCATAAATTGGAGGATTATGGAAGATGGAAGAGCTACGCACAGTAGACAACCCACCACACTCACAAAATGTGACTGTAGGATAGTACAACAGATAGCATGCATAAACTGTCATTTATCAGCTAACATTCTGAATGCAGAGTTTCAAACATCTAATGAAACATTCAGAACTGAGGCTCACGACATCAGTTTCCATGGTAAGAGCATAATATGCAAATGTTACCTAAACCATATTATGGTATACATTACCTGAACAAGCATGCAGCATCATCTACAGTGGTGCAAAGAGCACGTACAGTGGGATGTGGAAGATTGCAAAGTTGTGTTATAGACCACGAATGACACTACAATTTCTACAGAGAAGATGGACAGGTATGAGTGTGGCAGATGACCAGTGAACGTCTCTTACCTGAGTGCATAACACCAACTATGAAATTCAGAGGTAGTGGTGATGGTGGTGGTGGGATAGTATGGTCCTGATTTTCTCTGACTTTTGTTTGTGGTGCCACGAACATGAAACTCCAAGATGTATCCGAACATTGTGGACAATGCAATGGTTCCTACTTTGTTGCATTTATACAGAACTGACCACTGTTTCTGTCAGCAAGACAATGTACTGCATCATAAGGCTGCTGCTGCAACTGCATGATTTGTGGACATGAATTATTATTATTACGGGTATCACCATGGGGTCAGTGGACTCATTGCAGGAGACCGAAACTATCAAAACAATATCTATCATACATCTTCTTGAATTCATTTACACACGAAGAACTCACAAATGAGTCAAGAAATGCATTCCACCCACTCACCACCCTCCAAGCAAAAAATCTAGTTCTCAGAACCTTGTTAACCACACTTTTCCTTAATTTCCAGGGATGACCTCTTGTTCTTCCATATCACACAGCTGAAATATTTCCCCTGCATCAATCTCATAAAACCCTTTAGTAATTTAATTGTTTCTACCATATCCCCTCTTCTCGCCTATCAACCAACCTCTGCAATCAACAAACTCTCAATCTATCAATGTAGGAAGCATTTTTTACATCACTCACCTCTGAACCCTCTCCACAACCTCCCCATATCCAAGGAATCCAGGTGACCAGACTTGAGCACAGTAATCCAAATGTGGAAGTATCAAAACCATATAAAGGGAAATAATAACTTCTTTATCTCTGAATGTTAATGTGTTCTAAATAACCAAGTAATCCTATGTGCAATCTTGGACACCTTAGCAATGTGTCCCCTGAACTTCAACTCCCTATCCACCAACACTCCCAAGTCCCTAGCCTCATCAATCTCTTGAAGTACCTTTCCATCAATGTGATACACAGCTGGTAATCTTTTAATCCCAAAATGCATAACTTTACACTTTTCCAGACTGAACTGACATCCATTTCCTTTTGCCGATTTAGCCAGCTTATTTCAATCATCCTGCAAACTCTCAACATCAGCTTCATTTTTTATTGCACTACCCAACTTTGCATCATCAGCAAACACTGAATATCTCCCTTCAAGCCATTTTCTATATCATTTATTGTCAAAAGCCTTAGCAAAATCCAGTAGTATCACTGAGTAGCCATTTCCCTTGTCCAACTCAGATGTCATTCTATTATAAAAAGTTAATAAATTGCTAAACCAGGATCGACCTTTAACAAAACCATGTTGGTCCCTATAGAGTATCATATTGTGATCGACCCATTCTTGAATTTCGTCCTTAACCAACTTTTGCAATACTTTTACAACTCCCAAGATGGTGATTGGTCTGTAATTAACTACTGCAGTCTTAGAGCCACCTTTATGCAAAGGAAGCTTTGCATAAAGGTGGCTCTAAGTAGAAGGAAGGCAAAGTGGCTATTACATCTGAATTGGTCACCTCAATACCATCAGCATCCACTAAGGTTATCCTTCCAAAGTCATTCTTCCTTTTACTTGCCATATAGCAGAAGAACTCTTTGGGATTTCCCCTTGATCTCCCTGGATAAGGTCTTTTCATAATCTGATTTAGCTTTTCTCACTATGCTGGCTCAAGCTTTTCTTAAAAGCTTGAATTATGCCATATAGCAGAAGAACTCTTTGGGATTTCCCCTTGATCTCCCTGGATAAGGTCTTTTCATAATCTGATTTAGCTTTTCTCACTATGCTGGCTCAAGCTTTTCTTAAAAGCTTGAGCCTTGTACGGCTCATGAGTGTACTGGTTTCTTTCTCCTTGTAAATTCTCCATAACATTTTCTTTTTTTGCAGATCAAGCCTGATACTAGTACTCATCTATCTAATGCCGCCTACCTTGTTTGTCTTCCTGACCATCGGAATACATTCTGATATTGCCTTCCTTAGATACTCACTGATTTTATCCCATGCACTGCTAACATCTTTTCCCTGCAATATATTCTGCCATGGAATGGCGGTAAGCTCACTCCAAAGCTTGTTATAATTACCTAACCTGTAGTTCCATATACCCCTTCTTAAGAGAGAAATCCACAAATTTTGCAACCTCCCAAATCAATACCACATGATTACTCTCACCAATTGGAGGTAACGAAGACACCTTACTTATGCATGTCCTGTGAACCTATGACCAGATCCAACACTCTCACACCACAAGTCCCTTCAGTTACGTGCTGTTTCAAGTAATTATCTCTTAGAAGGTGTATGAATACCATTTCCTTTTTGCCATGTGATATTTCCTCCTTCCAACTGATATCACTATAATTAAAATCCCCCATAATATTCACTAATCCTGCACTCGTTGCACTAATTTGCTGATGCATGAATTCAATATCACCCCCCCCCCCGTATCCCCTGGCCTATAGCAGCAACCAACTGTATATTTGGTTGTGCTGGTCACTATTTCACACCAGACTGCCTCAAATGAACTGTCATTCACACGTCATTCACTACTACTTTCTTTGGCTGCAACTCATCAGCTATCATCAACAGTGCTCCTCTCTCCGTTCTATCTTCTCCATCCTCCCTGAAAATACTGTACCATCATATTCAATTCCAGTAACCACATCTGCTGACAGCCAAGTTTCGCTAATGCCTACAACTTTTGGTGAGATTGCACTGACTAATGGCAAAAATTCTTCCCTCTTTTGTCGAATGCTTCTTGCATTAGTATACAAAAATTGCAGATTCCCTTTAGTTCTTGTACCAGCTTTAGAACTGATACACATTCTACTAATTTCAGTAGTCCCATGCCAATTTTTATCCACTCTATTCTTCAAATTATTTCACAAAAAAAGATCAACAAATATACATTCACTTCATAAGTTTCTACCTCTTACACTCAACCTTTTCAATTTTAGTTTCAATGCCCAGTTACTTCAACTTGTTCAGAACACAATAACTTCTTCAAACACTTATGACCTTCCATGTTCAGATGCACCCCATCTCTTGCATACAGCTGTCTTTTGCCTTCAAACACACTCCAGACATCAGCAAATTCCCAGAACTCCTTTTCTGCACATTCTTGCAATCATATCATTCATTATCATTGCTCGTCTACTTAACTCATAATTGTCAAAACGAGGCAGCACACACACACACACACACACACACACACACACACACACACACACACACACACACACACACTATACTCCCTTTGACACATTTCTTCTTCACAATATCTAACAATGTTCATAAATCTTTTGCTACCCGATTAATACTACCACTCAGGTCATTTGTACCCGCCATAACTATCATCTTCTCTGCATCGTGCCTTCTCTTTATTGCTAAAATCACAGTCTCTATTATTCCACCAGACATGCACTCCTCAGGTATACAGCTCTCCATACCCTTAATCATTGAATCACCATATATTATACTATACTACTCATAACTTTATTCAAAACCCAAACAAGCATCACTCACAGCCTCATTTTCTACACTATACGGCATGACTCTCCCAGTTCATTACTTTCCTTCAACACTCTTTTACTTACTCCCTCACTTTCACAAGATCTCATTTCTTCTAGACCTCTTGTGCTTTCATTCTGTTGACTCCCAATCAGTTCCATACTATTCATTACTTCATCATTCACCAAAGACTCTCCCCTACTTAAACCTGTTCTAGTTACTTCAGCTAAAGTAATTTCCATAGTCCTAATTTCTCTATTCAACACATTTAACTCAGTCTTCATATCCTGAACCTCCTTACTGAGCATTTCCAATTCCTCCAAGAGATGAAGGTCACTTTTCATTTTCATGAACTCCTGCCAAAGCTCTTCTGCTAAGGTTGCTCTTGTCTGTCTAGACACTTCTTACATACGTCAATGTTTTCATTCTTCTCATTTGGCCAAATAGTCCACAGATCCTTCACATTCCTCGGAGCATACATATATCAGTTTCTGCAATGCATCCAATGCGAAAAATCCAAGGCAGAGCTAGACTTTTGTATAGAAGTCCTTCGTGCCGCCAAATGTACGTCTCTTTGTGGAGCCATCTTTAGATGCTGAAACAGTGCAGCAAACATGTAGCAAAAACATAATATAAACAACAAAGTTTTAACAACACCACTGAAGGACACTTGTATCCAACTGAAGCACAACACAATTTGAGGCAAAAAGCCTCACTATACTTCAATTTAAAAACACTTTTTCTAGCATTGCTCAAAATGACCACTACGTTCACTTACTACACTAGTGCCATCAGAATGTCACCACACTTGATTGGCCTCCACAGAGCCCTGATCTAATTCCTAATGAACATCTGTGGGATGAACTGGAGCATCAGATGAGGTCAAGGGACATTTGTTTACATGGCTACAAGAAGAATGGCCCAAAATGCACACTGATCACTATCATATGCTTGTGGAAAGTATGCTCCATAGGATTGCTGCACTCACTGCAGGAAAAGAAGATACATTTTATTAAGGTGGGTGCCATGGCTATTTGTTCCTCACACTATGGTGTGTGCTGACTTCTTTCCAAGCGATGTATAGTAGAAATTTGTTTTTTTATATCTTTATATATACATAGATATAACTTAAAATACTTTGAAAATATATAAAGCTTTGAATAAAGACCAGAGAGCTTATGAGAATATAATCCTTGGAAATGGAATTTCCTTAGCTCGCACTACTTAAAAAGCTTTCCATGTTTCTATATACAATGGTCAGCCTGGTTGGCGAAGTGGTTAGAATACCCACTTTCTCCAACCAACAGGTCGTGGGTTCGAATCCTGCCATGGACATGGATGTTTGTGACTATCTTTAGGTGGAAGATGAATTTTGTTGTCCGATGTGCAATAAGGCTTTAGATCCTACAAAAATTCCCATGCAATAATAATGTCTTGGATTTCCTACCTTGCTGCATGAGGAAAAGAGACAGTTTGGTCTCTCTAAGACTCAGACATTGAAAGAATGGAAGGAGGACTTTTTAGAAAAGCAATAATAGGTAAAGTTCCTTGAAAAAAAAGAGGAAGGGGTAGACTGTCAATAAGATGAATGAATGAATGGTGCATGTGAGTGACTATCTTCTGAGAGTTGAAGCCTTCAGAAAAGCATACAACAGGACTACATGGCGAAGTATGGTGTGGCACATCCCCAAGCATCAGAGTGACCATACAGCATCTGTGGATGCCCAATGAACAAATGGATGGACATCCTCAGCAGAAGTCTCTGTGGGACCACAGGCACAAATAGGTCTCATTATCCAACTTTTATTTCAAAATTTTCCCATATTGCTCTACTTCAAACTGCTTACAATCCAAGAAGTTAATCTTTGTGTGTTGTTCTAAAAATTTGACGATACTCCTTCCATTTCCTTTTCACTATCGCTTGAATATCCAGGAGCAAGTCTACTACGGTTTTTGTCTTCATCTTGTTAATACAAATTATGCTGACACATTATTTTTGTAATTTTCTACTAACTCCACCTCTTAACTGATGTTTGTAATGCTGATGGTGCCTTTTTTCTTTTCTGCAATGTTTGAAGTTGTTTGCCAAATTTTCGGCACTATGCCTTTTCTTTTTCCAAAATGTTTTTTTGTCTTGCATAAGGTGTAATTTGATATTTTTCTTTTAATATATATATACATTCACATCACCTGCAACTACTAAATTTCATGCATCCACAGCCATCTAACAATAAACACTGATGATTTTTGAGTTTGACTTCATACTTATATTCTAAGTGGTAAATGATTTTTATTAAGTAATGCAAGACTGCCAACACTACTTATGAGAAGACTCCAGAAGCTCAAAAAATTTCTATGTCTGACCTCTAGAGCAAAGTATCTAGACCGCCTAACTCTTAGCCTGTTCACAGGCTAAGAGTTAGGCAGTCTGGAATACTAAAAGCATAGTCTACTAATATCTATTAGTAACACATATTATGCATATTAAGGCATAAAAGAAGTAAATAAAATAATCAGTACATATAAAACAACTATTAAAGTAGTTCTTTATTTTCAAGATTAAGACATCAAGCATCTCTACTATAAAATATTCAAGAAAAATCTGTGTTGTTATCCAGCCCTTCTTATTTGCTCTCCAAACAAGTAGTCTTGCTTTACGTATCCCTTCAGTGACCCACAACCCATACACCATCAATCTATCCACCAGGCTGGTCACTCATCTCTAAATCCTCTCCACCACCTCCTGATCCCCAAGAAACCAAAGTGCACAGCAGTTAAGATGCAGCCAAATCATAGACTTATAAAGAAGAATAATAACCTCCCTAATCCTTACTTATCAATGCATCCTTCAACATAAAAGTAATCCATTGAGCAATTTTGCCAACTTTTGTAATATGCCCTCTAACTTAAAATCTCTATATACAATCACCCAAAATCCGTGGTCTCATTAATTTCCTGAAATCTGGTATCATCACCTTACATTTTACAACATTAAACTGACAATCTTTTTCCCACGCTACTAATTTATTTAAAGCATCTGTAGGATTTCTACATTACCTTTTTCAACTACTGCGCTCCCCAGTTTTACATCATCAGCAAACTAGATACCCCCTTCCCCTTAGATCGTTCCATATATCATTAATATATAGGAAAACCTTGCTTAACGCAATTCGATATGCGTGATAATCAGTTAGCACGCTCGAGTGAAATTATACCATTTCCCGCTTTAGGCGAATGATTAATCAGTTAATGGGGTTTTTTACGTTATGCGAAATTTTATATTAAACAAAATTTTTTGTTGTCAATTTGCAGTGAGTGGAAAAGCTGGAAGTCATTAACAGACAGGAATGTGGCGCTAGTAATACAATGATTGTGCGAGAACTGGGATACAGCAAGTCTACAGTTTGGACTATATTAAATAAGAGCAAAGAATACAAAGAACAAGGAAAAGTTGCTACTGCTTCTTTAAGCATGCCAATCACCCGAAATAGAAGCCATATAATGATCGAGATGGAGCATCTTCTATCACTCTAGATTGAGGATTATATAACCAAGAAAGAATACCCCTTAGTATGGGTAATATTCAGGCAAAAGCTCTCAATATCTTTACCTCATTGAAAGAGACCAAATTTCAAGAGGAATGTGAAAGCTTTACTGCAAGTTAAGGATGGTTTGACCATTTTAAAAATTAAACTGAACTGCGTAACGTAAAAATAACTGGGAAATCTGCTAGTGATGATAAACATTATGCAGCCAAGTTTCCAGAAGAATTGCAAAGGATAATTCAGGAGGTTGATTATGACAACCAGCAAATATTCAACATTGATGAAATTGGAAATTGGTTTCTTTTGGAAGAGTATGCCAAGAAAAACTTTCCTAGCTAAAACTGAAATATCTTAACCAGGATACAAAGTATCTAGAGATCGTATTACGCTTTTATTAAGAGGCAATGCAGAAGGCATTTGTTAGAATTTGCTGTGGACCACGAGATGATGATCTGTAACACAAGATTGCAACAAAAGGAGTGTAGAAAATGGTCGTGGCGATCAAACGATTGGAAAACCAAGGACATGATTGATATGATTATGATTAAAAGAAAATGGATAACATCAGTACAGCAATGTCAAACTTTTCAAGGAGCAGATATAGACTCGGACTATAGTTTAGTGATTGCAAACATCAAGTTGAAATTAAAAAAGAAATATAAACCCCAACATCAGAATAGAAGAGATATAGCATGAATAAGTGAAGCAGAAATAGGAAGAAGGTACAGAACAGTGTTAGAAGAGAAAATTGAAAGTGTGGAGAAAGAAAAAAAAACTCTGATTTTAGAGTGAAAAGAGTAATGAAGGCGATAGAAGATGCAGTTGAAGAAACGGGACCAGAAAAAGAGAAGATTAGGAAGAAATGGATTACGAAAGAAACACTGAAGTTAGTACAGAAGAAAAGAATGTTGAAGATAAGAAGGGATACATCAGAACAAATAGAAGAGCAATATAAAAGAAATCGTAATGCGGTGAAAAAAAACAGTCAGAATGGATAAGATGAAATGGCTAGAAGCCCAATGCAACAACATAGAGCAGTACTATGGAGAGCATAAAACAACGGAGGTATACAAAATGATCAGAAACATTAATAGAAAGTGGCAACCAAAAAGACCACAATTAAAAATGAAAAAGGCAAAGTATTGATGAATAAAGAAAAAATTGTACAGCGGTGGACAAGATACTGTAGTGAGTTATAAGAAGAAAAACTAGATTCAGATAGCGTTGGGAAACTGACTGGGGAATTGAAGCAGATATCACCACCAGGTAATGAGCATGATATGGACATTTTAAGAGGAGAGGTAGAAAAAGCAATAGGACGGCTAAAGCACAACAAGAGTCCAGGTAACAATAACATTACTGGAGAAATGATTAAATATGGTGATGAAAGTATGGTTACAGAAATGCACCAACTATGTAATATGGTATGGAAAGAAGGGAAAATGCCAGAGGAGTGGGTGAAATCAATATTAGTGGCATTATACAAGAAAGGAAATAAGCTAGAATGTAAAAATTACAGAACAATTGCCTTGACAAGTCACCTTGGTAAAGTCATGATGATCATATGGGCAGAAAGATTGAGAACACAATTGGAAGCATACCTTGCAGACAAGCAAGCAGGTTTGGGAGGGATAGAACTACAATTCAACAGATTTTGACAATGAGGTTAATAGCAGAGAAAGGTAGGAGAAAAAAACAAAAACATATATACTTGCTTTGTTGATTTTCAGAAAGCATTTGACAGTATTGACCAGAAAGTGACATTAGCAGTTCTGGAATCCTATGGAATTGATAAAAAACTAATAGCTATATTAAAAGATGTTTATCAAAATGCTGTTGCAGTAGTTAGAATAGGTGATGATTTGGGGAAGTGGTTTAAAACAAGCAGAGGTACTAGAAGGGGGAACCCAATATCATCAAGCATTTTTATCGCACATTTAGAAAGGCAATGGACAAACTGAAGGAAGATGCCAAAGGAATATCTGTATACACGATCTGAGATTTGCAGATGACATTGTTATTATTGAAGAAGACGAAAGAGAACTACAAAAAACACTAAAACTGTTAAATGAGGAAGGGATGAGATTTGGACTTGTTATGAACTTGGAAAAAACAAAGCCCATGGTATTTGGTGAGAAGAACATGAAACAAAGGATACAAGTGGATGGAACTGATATAGAAAATGAAGCACAATTCACATATTTGAGAAGTAAACTGAATACAACTTGGACTGTAAAAACGAAATAAAGATCAGGATTGCAAAGGGAAGAACAAATCTGAAGGCCATGGATAAAATCTGGAAAAGTAAAGTGATCAGCCTGCAAACAAAACTAAGAGTACTGGAAACATGCATCTTCAGCAGTGTACGGTATGGATCTGAAACATGGGTAATAAATAAGGAATCAAGAAAAAGAATTTTGGCATTTGAAAGAATTTGTTACAGGAAGATTCTAAGAATAGGATGGGTACAGAAAATCACCAATGAAGAGCTCTATCGGAAGATAAAACCAAAAGAGAATCTAATGCAGAAGATTATAAAACGGAAGCTGCAATTATTTGGACACATCTATAGAATGAGCGAGAACCGGAAGATAAAGACATTTATGTTTGGTATTTTGGATGGTTTAAACAGAAGAGGTAGACCATACAGAGAATGGATAGACGATATAAAAGACTGGTGTGGAATTAGTCTACAAAAACTGCGCCACTGTGCACCGGACAAAGAAAGGTGGAAGAAGATAGTGAAGCAGGCATTGGACATCAACAGGCAGTAAGCCCATGGCTGGTGATGATGATGATGAATGCAGAAGGCAGCTTTATTTTTCTCAAGCCTACATTAGTTTATCATGCACAAAATCCAAGATCTAACATTATTGAAGAAATCAGCTCAATTGGAAAAGAACTTGGATTTAATGAACTGGATAATGAAGATGTAAGAAATTTGCTCGATTCTCATTCAGAATAGTTAAACAAGAATGATCTCCTTCAACTATAAGAACAGTGTGCATACGAAGAATATGAAGAAGATAAGGAGTGTGAACAAGAAGAAAATTTTACAACTAAGAAGCTAACAGCAAAAGAACTTGAGCTAGTTTTCAATCACATTGAGTATGCCAAGGAAATTTTGTTTGATGTTGATCCTGATGTGGAACAAAGCTTCGAAGTCTGCCAAAACTTGATAAAGCGATCACCAGCTATCACAAATTGCATGACAAGATGAAAAAGTCGAGCACGATTCAAACATCTTTAATTAATTTTTTTGTAAAAAAGTAGCTCAATCAAATATTTAAACATTAAATACAAATTTAAGCAATTGATATTTATTAACTTAAGATAAGCTGGCAGGCACACTTCTTCAAATTAATTTAAGAAGTGTGTCAGCCAACCCTGCCACCAGCTTCATATCTATACCCATTTGCTTCAACTTGTGATTTGCTCCAAAATGTAACAGTTCTGTAGATAGTTTCCAGTAATGAGACAGTAATGAAATATAACTCTACAAGTTTCATAAGTCATCAGACTTACATTGTTAGGAGTATTAGCAAAAGTTGTACAGAAAAGAGATTAGAAAGAATTAATTATGCATATTAGATGTCATCAGAACTTCACAATTCATACATATAAATAACCAGAATAAAAACATTAAATTAATTACTGTATATGTGTCGGAAAAATGCTAGAGTTGCTGCTGTCATGTTCTGTGGCATCATATGTATCATATCCTAGGACTGCAGCAGTTAGATTTTTAATTGAAGCAGACCAAATTATGTAATAGTTTTCCATGCGATATTCTACCAAATGCATTTGCAAAGTACAGTAGCATTGTGATATAGTAACTAACCTACCATAACTGTTCCATTTGTCCAATTCACTATTATAAAATGTGAATAAGTTACGAAGGCAGGACTACCTTTTACAAGGTTGTGCTACCCACCGTAGAATATCACATTCCAATCAATCCACTCCTAAATTTTACTTTTAATCAACTTTTTTCCATCACTCCTGAGATATTAGCTCTGTAACTTGCTACTTGTCCTGGAGCTGCCTTTATGTAAAGGAACCATCTTACACTCTTTCCACCCCATTGGAATCTTTTGCCAGAGCTGAGACTTAGATTAAACTGTGTCAGAGATGCTATCAGTTCCCTTGCACATTCACACAGCACATGGATCAACATGCATTCAGTCCTACTGCTGTATTAACATTGATATTTTTCAACATACTTAGCACCTCCAATTGGTCTACCACAATTCTCACATCAATCTTGGTTACATCAGTAATGAGTGAATGCTGATGAAAGCAATGAGTGAAGTTATGCATCCATAATCATACCTTCTTTTTTTACAACATAGCACAAAAAAAAAAAAAAAAAAAAAAAAAAAAAAACTCCTGGATCTGCTGTGGCTTATAGCTAATTTTCTCAAATAATCTGATTTACCCACCCTTACTAGTCACCCCCCCCTCTTGCCAGCATTTTGTATATTGCTTATGAGCATGATGATCACGTTTTCATTTATACTCCTGCTGCAGTTTCTGTTTATTTTATTTTTTGCTTTGCATCCTGTTTTATATCGCTACTCATCCATTTGAACCCTACATGGGTATGCAGTCTGATAATGCTTCTCTCAAACAATCCTTGACCACCTTTCATGCACTACTGACATTCTTTCCATATAGCTTCGTAAGTGACCACACTGCTCAAAACTGCCTCCTAAGTCTGTCATGAATGCTGGCTTTTGCAGATCAACATAAATCCTTTCTTGACAGAGAATTGAAATTCCAGATCAAGACAGCACAGATGCTTTCCCCATTTGGAGGCAGAGTAGCTAATGTAGTTATGGACAGATCTTCTGATGATATTACCATATCCAAGACTCTCAAAAACCTAGTCCTCTCCCATCAAATGCCATTTCAGACACTTATCCTTAGCAACTGTATAAATTCCATTTCCATCTTGCCATGCACCCTTTCCTCCTAATCCCCATAGGTGAAGTTCCTTCTTCCAATCTATATCCTCATAGTTGAAGTCCACAAGATAATTGCTAGGTCTGAACTCATTTGTGCTAATGAAATGCATCTCCATCTTCCTCTGAACTTTCAGTTCTACAGCAGCAACCAGCAATATATTTTGTATTACCTCTATCTCATAGCAGATAGCCTCAAATGAACCATCCCTCTCAGATCTAAAATCATGCTTAACTTCTTTTTGAAGTTCTTTAGTTATCATTAGTAATATCCCTCCTCCTGTTCTTTTTCCCTCCATCCTCTCTGAAAACACAATATTGGTTGCATTTTCAAGTGAAGTAGTTTTTAATTGTGTTATGCTAATGAATGACAATTGTAAACTACTTCAGTCACTATTTTCTATCTTCTGATGGTTGCACAATCTGTGCACAAAACACATGCTATGCAATCATATGTTGAAATCAGTATGAAAAACCCTTCACAAAATGTTAACATATTACAACAGTGATATCAAGGTTGAAGTAATGCAGAAGCCATATTTCCATATACAAACAAGTCAAAAGGTGTAATACCTTATTACTAGGAAATATGACTTCTGAAGAAATATGACTTTTCGAAGTTCTTTAGTTATCATTAGTAATATCCCTGCTCCTGTTCTTTTTCCCTCCATCCTCTCTGAAAACAGAATATCGGTTGCATTTTCAAGTGAAGTAGTTTGTAATTGCGTTATGCTAATGAATGACAATTGTAAACTACTTCAGTCACTATTTTCTACCTTCTGATGGTTGCACAATCTGTGCACAAAACACATGCTATGCAATCATCTGTTGAAATCAGTATGAAAAACCCTTCACAAAATGTTAACATATTACAACAGTGATATCAAGGTTGAAGTAATGCAGAAGCCATATTTCCATATACAAACAGTCAAAAGGTGTAATACCTTATTACTAGGAAATATGACTTCTGCATTACTTCAACCTTGGTATCACTTCTGGGCCTGGCTCCCACTGATGAGACCTTAATAAAGGTCAAAACTGGTGTGGGCAGTGGTCCTTCCCATAATGCATAGCATCATACATGTCAGTAAAGATATGTGCAATGCATTATGGGATACTAAGGCAATTGATGCGATGTCATCAGCCTCAATATACAAGTAGCCCAGTCATGAAGTTATTTCACATGCAAACTTTGTTCGCTTACACTTGGATAACAGATGAAACCAAGAATATAATTTCTTGGCATCTTTATATTACAACAGTGTAGCCAAACCACTCATTTGATTAAGTTCCATTTCCCCTAGATATATTCAAATTTACAGTGCATGGAAAGGAAAAATATACCAATAACTAGTTGGGAAAGTCATTGATTAACCTCCTCCCTTTAGCCTTAGAGAAACATGCACTCAACACAGACATGCTCAAACCAGTGGTGTGGCAGAATTATTATTACATGACACCTCCAAGGAGTCCAAAGACTCATCATCAAGGGAGACACCTACTCTTCAACTATCTCCATTGCTCAATCCACCAACTACAGTGAACTGCATCATCTACACCAACTCCATCTTCCACCCACCACCACCAGTATTTTCACAGACAATCACAAACATCCATGCCCACAGTGCTGAAGAGTGGATAAGCTAACAACTTGGCTAACTAGGCTGGCAATGTAGATGATGTCTAGACAATTTAAATTTTTAGTGCATTTAAACAGCCAACATTCTAAAATCCATTTCACAATGGAAAAGGAATCAAATAACTATCTGCCTTTCCTAGATATGCTAGTGACACCTTTCAAGTGGTTTTATTATTTTTTCTATTTATAAAAAAGTCTACACCTACTGGAAAATACCTGCATAAAAAATTGTCATCCAGCTCAACACTATGGTATCCTGAAAACACTAACACAGAGCTATTTGTTCCAATGATACTGTTCTTACCATTGAACTCTGCTATCTTCACCACTTTTTTAAAAAATGTATAGTTCCCAGGAAATAGAGAAAATACTATATATCTCCCTTCCCAACACAAGACTACGGCAAAACCATTACTATCCCATATTCAAGGTATACTTAAACTTGCAAACCTCATCCATTCACCTAAGGACAAACTCTCTTTTATCACATCCAGGAGTATATGAAGTGCTCTTAATTTGTGGCCTGGATTACTCAGGACAGACAGGAAGACTTTAGCATTCACCTTAACGAACAGATCTAAACTCCTCTTTAACGTATATTTTTATTTTTTGAAGTTCTTCAGCTATCACTAGTAATATCCCTCCTGTTCTTTTCCCTCTATCCTCTCTGTAAATACAATAGCCATTACATTTTCATGTGAAGTAGATCTTGGATGAATGAAGAGAGATTAAATGTGAAATCTGGAAGAAGGTACTGTGGAAGCAACACAAAATGAATGCTGGTAATGATCAGTTGCATGACGAGTACAAGAAGCAGGCCAGGAAGATGACACATTGGTAAGGGCAAGAAAAGTGAAGTATGAGAAAAAACTAGCCAATCAAGCTAAGAAAAATCCTAGTGAGTTATTTCAAAATGTAGCAAGCAGAAGTAAAAAGGACTATGGGAGGATGATGCCAGGAGATGACGGAGATTGATAACTAATGCAGAGGATATAGTTGAATTTTATTCAATGATCAGTTTATCGATGTATTTCATCCTCGTGAAGGCAACATCAACAGAAGCTGGAATGTGGAATGTATGTTGGAGGAGGATCTGATGGAGAATGAACAGGAAGTATACGAGAATAAAGTAAACTCGATGTTAATAAGGCAGTAGGATTTGACAGAATATTGCCACATCTTGAGGGAATGCCCTACAGAATTAATGGCACCTTTGGCACAACTATTTAACATGAGGCTTGCAACGAGGTCAGTTCCAAAGGAATGGAGGTGGGAAAAATTATTCCACTTTACAAAAGGGGGGGGGGGGGGGCGTCATGTTCTCCTAATGAACATGAATGCATCATGACTGAACATGATGAAAGAATACATCAGCAATCTGCATATGCATTACAAGGTAAGATAAAAAAAAATTATAAACAAGAGGAAGGAATAGCAATGGGCTCTCCCTTATCACCAAACTTAGCCAACCTTTTTCTGGAACCTAGAAGATAGAATTTTCGCTCTTGAACCAAAACCAAAAATATGGCTATGATATGTTGATGATATCTTTGCAGTCTGGAGTCACTCTGAACAAGAACTATACTCATTTCTAGATAAGATCAACAACCTTCATCCTCACATCAAATTCACACTAGAAAATGAATCATCACAAGGTATCCCCTTTCTTGATATACACATCCAACGAAAACAAGATGGTTCCATTTCCACTTCTCATCATCAAATTCCTGCCATGTACCCTCAACGGGCGTACAGGATATGATAGTACTACATGAAAAAATTACATCATTACTAACTTCCTATCTACAATTTTCCTCCAAATCAGTCTGTTACTTGTCAAGACTCCAACATTATCAGATCTTACATTTCTATCATCTAAGGCACTTTGTACCATATCAATCCATCTATATCTTGGTCTTCCTCTGGATCGTTTTCCAGCCAACCTCGCACAGAAGACTTGTTTTGCTAATCTTTCTTTGCCCATTCTATTTAAGTGACCATACCACCTGAGATTAGCTCTGCTAACGCATTCCTGGATGTTAACAATGTTAAGTTCTTTCCTAATATTCTTGTTTTTAATACGATATTCCCATTGATGCCATCTGTTCATGCCTCTAATCTTTCTCAGGACTCTCATATCTGCAGTCTCTAGTCTTTGGTCAAGTGTTTTACTTCTGATCCAGCTCTCAGATCCATAAGTTAAAACTGGTTTGAACACTGTCTTGTATACAGCTAATTTAGTGTTCCGACTAATTTCTCTCTTATTCCATATGAATTTATTCAATTGACTTCCCACCATACCAGCTTTGCTGGTTCTGTTGTCTATTTCTATATTCAATTTAATATCTTTACTAAAAATCGTGCCTAAGTAGCTGAAATGTTTCACTTGTTCCACAGGTTCTCCATTCACAACACAGTTGACATTTTCAATGATTCTGCCTATTTTCATCATCTTTGTATTTTTATTGCTGACCTTCATACCACATCTATTACAACAGTTATTCAATTTAGTCAGAGAATCTTGCAGACTTGTAGCGGATTTATTTAGAAGTATAACATCATCCGCATAAAGCAAAGAGCTGACATTAACAACTCCAATTTTGATATCATGTTTAATATCATTTTCATTCATAATGTGATCCATATAGATAATGAATAACAGAAGGGATAATGTACATCCTTGTCTCACACCAGATTTAACATTAAACCATCTTCCTGTACTTCCTTCAATTCTAATTGCTGACTTACAACTCAAATAAAGACTAAGTATTGCTTGATATAATGCCCCATTGACACCATATAACTGCAGCGCATTGAATAGCTTCTCTCTTGGCACCTTGTCATATGCCTTTTCCAGATCGACAAAACTTAAATACAGATCTTGATTATATTCCCATGCTTTCTCGACTATTTGTCGTAAAGTGAAGATCTGATCTCGACAGCCTCTATATGGCCTGAATCCAGCTTGTTCTTCACCAAGCTTTTCTTCCACAATTCTTCTCAACCGTTTCTCAAGTATACTTGCATAGATCTTGCCAGGAACACTCAGTAGGGAAATACCTCTATAATTTTCACATGCAGTTTTATTTCCCTTTTTATATATGGGTACTATGAGAGCTCTACTCCAATCATTGGGAATTCGTCCCATAGTTCAGGCTTTCTGAACTATGCAGTGCAGCCACTGTAAGGCTTTTATACCACCATACTTCAGCATTTCTGGTCGAATATCATCCACTCCTGCTGCCTTTCCACATTTTAAGCCTTTGATGGCTTTTTCTACTTCAAGTAGGGATATGTATTCCTGACTGCATGCCTGTTCAGTGTTTTTTTAACACTGTGCTGTCATCACTGCTTCTGTCATTTAGAAGTTTTTCAAAGTAATTACTCCATACTTCAAGGATATCTTTTTCTTCTGTTTTCATGTCGCCTCTAACTCCTTTTACAGCACTCTTTCCTCCTTTTTTTTTCCACTTCTGTATATCGTAAACCAACTTTTTCAGGTCATTACATCCACAATTCATTAGCTCACCATCCATCTCAAAAATATGGCATCATAAAATCTTTGGTATCCAGAGCACACAAATTTTGTTCCTGTGAAGAATCTTTAAAACAAGAATTGGAAATTATAAAAAGATATAGCCTTATTAAATGGATACAATCCAAAAACCACTCAAAAAATCATCAGCCCAGACAAGAAGCCCATGGGACTCCGATACCACATATCAAAGGCATCTCAGAACACCTGTCAAAAATTATGAAGAAACATAAACTCGCCGCTACGTATAAAAAAGTCAACCACATCCACAATTTGCTACCATCTCCAAAAGACAATGTCTCGCCTATGATGCTACCTGATGTATACGAAGTTCCATGTTCTTGTAAGATGTCTTACTATGGACAAACAGGAAAATCTATAAGTAAACGCATCTCTGTACATCGAAACCCCCCCATCTGTCTTACAAATCTGGCCTCGCACAACATGGAGTTGAAAACCCTAACCATAGGATCCAATGGAAAAATACCAATCTGTTACATACATCCTTATATAAACATGAGTGTTTATACAAACAAAGTGCTGAAGCCTTATATCACAAAACCAATCTGAACCATAATGAACTGTAATTATTATCCCAAACGTCTGGGAAAGTATTATCCTCAATTGTATAAAATAAATTTATCAGATATATTTTAATTTAATTATAAAATTACAGCCACTTTTTTTTTAATTCCTCAAATCACTACTGTACGCATAGAGGGATTCCAATGTAAGCATGCGCACTAACTATTCCTTTCAATGTAATTCCTAGTATTGTTTGTAATAACTATACTAATGATGATGTCCTTAAGACGAAATATCTACATATTATTAAAATTTAATTACTGTGGTATACTTTAGAATTTTTAGTTATGAATACTCTATAGGTTTCACTATATAACAGAGACTGGTGTCTGTCTGTCAGCCACCCCGATATCCATTCCCATTTACTCCAAATTTTTAATAGTTTTCCATATGAAATTGCATCAAATGCATTTGCAAAGACAACAATATCATGGTGTAGCCATTTCCTTTATCCAATTCCACTGTTACTTGATTATAAAATGTGAATCATATACTCGGTGATTAACAATCACTAAGTAAATGATTTACTGAGTGATTTAAGAATGCATCTTAAATCGAGAGAGTATCACTTCCCTATCCACCCACTATTGGATTTTACCTTTAACCGACTTTTCCAATACTTTAACAACCACTACTGATATATTAATTGGTTGGTAGTTTACTACCTCTGTCTTGGAGTCACTTTATGCAATGGAATTATCTTATTTCGATTATCTATCTTTATTATCTTATTTGGATTAACTATCTTACTTGGATCTGGTCATAGCATTAGAAGAGCTGATAATAACTGAGATGACATCTCTCCTCCCATTTGGAGAAAGTGACCATGTGGTTTTAACTTGGAAGATGAATAGACATGCATTATTTTTTTATTCGTGTAGGGTTCCCCATTCCTCGACCGCTCAGGAAGGCACAACCCTTCCCCCCATTCCTCATCAGAAGGGCTCAACCAGTCCCTTAGGACTGGTTGAGCCCTCCTAATGAAGGATGAAGTACTATATCCTATGACTGTAGCCTGTGTGTGTACACAGGGCCAGTTTGCCTGCTTGCAGGATGAAAAACCCCAGATAAACTGGGGAAAAAACCCTGCTGTCCACGCCCAAGACCGGCTAACTTGGCTATGGATGAGAAAGATCTTTAAGCTCCTCACATCGTCGACAGGAATTGAACCTAGGCCATGCCTTCCCCAGACATATGGTTGCGAAGCACATAGCCACTAGGCTAACAATGTGGACGTGAGATTATAATAGTCTTAGATATCAACATGGGGCAGTTCCATGGAGGATAGAATTAGAAGGCGAGATATCATTAGTGCTTGGGAAATTGTGAAGGAATTTCCCAAGCACTAATGATAGGGATATTGTGAAGGAATATTTCTTAGTAGCAATAGTAAGCTGTATTCCACGAGCGATGAAGAGGACACAATTTGGTGTAAAGTGGATGACAAATAATGTCAAACAGAAACTGCAGGTGAAAAAGAGATTATGGAAGAGATATAAGGAGAGGAGTGGAGAGCAGATGGATGAAGAATATAAGACTCAGGCCAGGAGAGTAACTAGTATGGTGAGGAAGGCAAAACTGTAATATGACAAGAGATTGGCACTAGGATTCAAAGAAAATCCTAGGGAATTTTTTTAGCTATGTGGCCAGTAGGAGGAGAAATGATTGTGGAAGAATGACACTGTGGGATAAAAATGGGAACAGAATTACTGATGCAGAGGACATAGTGGTATTATTCAATGAACACTTTATTGGAGTATTTCATACTGGAGAAGCAGGTTTTAAGACTAGAGTGATAGGACAGGTTCCAGGTTTAGAGGTGCAAGAGCAGAGTGTGTTCCAAATACTGAGTACTCCGTAGACTGAGTACTCTGAGAATTTGCTAAAGAACTGACAACTCCGTTGACCTTGCTTTTCAATGAAAGCCTGGCTATGGGAAAGGTACCCAAGGAATGTAAGAAAGGTAACTTAGTGCCACTGCACAAGCGCAGTAGCAGAGCTGAAGTGTCTAATTATAGGCCAGTTTGTGTCATCAGTAGTTGTTAAGGTCTTTAAATCAGCAAGGGACCATATACAGCATTGGGCAGATGAGGGTAATGTTATCTGCGAGAATCAACATGGATTTGTTAAGGGCACTCTTGCTTTAGTAATATGATTGCCTTTTATTATAAAGTGACAAGAGCAGTCGATGAGGGAAAAACACATACTGCCATTTTTTTTTATTTTGCAAATGCATTTGACAGAGTGCCACATGATAAGCTAATATTTCAGTTGCAGCATATGGGTTTAGATGTCAAGTTAGACAAATGGATTCAGGATTGGCTGTCTGATAGGCATCAGAGAGTTGTGTATGGTGGGGCAATATCAAGGAGGCAGAAGGTTACAAGTGGGGTTCCATAGGGCTCAGTACTGGGATCTGTATTGTTTAACCTTTATATCAATAACACTGTCAATGGACTGAAAGGGGATATTCAGTTGTTTGAAGATGATTGAAGCTGGGAAGGGTTATTAGTAATAGGGCAGATGTGGCAGCCCTGCAGGAGAATTTGAATAAACTAGAGAGATGGCCAAATGAATGGGCAGTATCGGTTTAATGCAGCAAAATGTAAAGTCTTGAAGTTTGGGATACATTGATGAGAGGCTGCATGCTCAGTTGGAGGAGCTGTACTGGAGGAAGTAGTGGAGACATGAGATATGGGGGTGATGACTGATAGAAAACTGAAATTCAGGGAGCATGTTGCAAAGGTGGTGAAGGTAACCCAGAGGATTGCTGCAATACTGAGGACACTGACCTGCAGAGATAAAAGAGTTATCATTCCATTGTATAAGACCCTCATCAGACCACACTTAGACTACAGTTCTCAAATTTGGTCCCCGGGATTTGAAGGGGTTAAGTTAACTGTGGAAAGTGTACATAGGCAGATAACAAAGATGGTTTCAGGACTGTACAATGTTAGTTATGAGGATCAGCTGAGGGAATGTGGACTGCAGAGTTTGGTGGTTAGAAGGAGAGGTGATATGATTGAGACTTTTAAACTGTTGAGAGGTGGTTACAGGGTTGACACTGGGGAGTTCTTTCACTTGGTTGAACAGCAGGAAGGAGTGATGACAAAGAGGCCATCCCTGGAAATTACGAAAGGAAACTGTGAGCAAGAGGGTGAGGAGTGGTTTTTTTGCATGGAGGGTGGTTGAACCATGGAATGCATTGCCTGATAGAGTGGTGAAAGCGAGAACGGTCAATGCATTTAAGGAGTCGTATGACAGACTTCATGTTTCCTAGGAGGGACCTCCCTCGATGAGTCTTTTGACTCCATGGAGGCCTGAATAATAATAATAATAATAACATACAGTTAAACATTATTACAAAAATGAAACTATGCAGGAAAATTGTGGGGGGGGGAGGGAACATGCCTTATAATCATTAAATAAACAGCATACAGAAAAAATAAATGGCAAAAGGCACGTACAGAATTTTAACGTGCTTTTTGCACATTAAAGTTAACAGAAAGTCAGAAAAACAGTAAAAAGTGAAAAGACAGATTGCAATGAACGTCATCATAACATGTCAAACTTTAAAAGCAGAAGGGTTGGCTTTCACATTGCAGCCAAGCATAAACATTGCATTCATAGCCTCCTCAGCAAAAAAAAAAAAAAAAAAAAAAAAAAAAACAGGCATTCTTTTTCATTCAAAATACTATTTTTTACCAGCACAACCCTAAACACTTCATAAATCCCAAATCTGCCTGAATTACGAACCCTTCTCACATATTGTGTAGTGTACCGAAAATCTCCATAAGAATGTATGCTTATATTCAGAAGGGTTTACCCACTTAACAGATAATCCCTCTTTCATGGACTCTTCCCCCCACCTCCCAATTGCTTTCTCAGAGACACTTTGCTGCATTTTTTGCAGCAAATGTCTGCATTTTTTTTTTAAATATTTTCATGTGCACTACTCCACAAACATCCCACTGTTCTCCTCAATCACATAAGGTGATGAGCAGCCACTCATCAGCATCCATAAACAATTCAACTCCAAAGTTATCTAACTTCTCATTCCACAATAAATACAACTCCTACAACCCCAGTTCTTATATATATATATAATAACAAATAAAAATAAAATAAAAAAATAAGATTCCTTCTTCCCTAACCTCGTGTCTACACACAACATTTTTGTGACAAACGTAAAATTACAATTTACAGACAAAAAAAGGCAGGGGAAGCTAGTGTTGGATGTAGATGATGGATAGTGGCATTAACTGTGGGCTGGAAGGAGTGAAGTGTCCTCACACTAAAAGTACTTTGACTCTGGGGATATCATGCCATAATAAATTACCAGAGTTCCACCACTACCATATTAAATTCTAATAAAACACACAGATTCTGAGTAGGAAAGAAAGGTATAATTCCACTCCTTTAAGAAATCAATATGAAATAATAGCAAATTTTCTTTTAAATGACAAAGCTACAGAAATAAAAAGTTCAGAAAAATGTGGAGGAAAAAAATAATAAGATCAAGATTAAAGGGATATGCTAAATAAGTGTGCTTGTAATGCTAAATGAATAGACGGCAAACAGAAAAAAATAAATGGCAAAAAGCATGTTAACAAAATGATGGAGATAGAATAATCAGAATAACAGAAAACTGGAAATCAAGTACTAAAAAACATGTCAGAAAACCTCGTAAACAGAGAAATGATATGTTGCAATGAATATTATCACAATAGGGCTGAAACTTTAAAAGACTTTCATACCTAGCCTATCTAGACAAAAACATGGCATTCGTAACCATTCAATAAATCTCATCAGTGAAAGTTGAATTATATCATTTATTACTGTGTAATTTACTACATGTATAACTGTTATACATAAAATGCTAGATAAATAAAATATTTTTTCTATCTATCTCACTTCTCCTGTGTTTCAACTACAAATAAAAAATAAATAAAAAATTTGAGGTCTGTAAAATGATGTCTGTTCAAGTATTACATATATCACCATAGATTCATTGCGCGAAGCTACTCTAGCCTACAAATATTTCAACTGATCACAAAGGTATAAACAACTACCCTCTTCTCATCAACTGCGTTTGAACTACCAGGCTATTCTCGCCATAACTGGGTTTTCAAATTACGCTTTTATCGCAAATTAATACATGCAGACCATCAATTTTATTCTTTTGAATAAGAATAAAGCGTTAAAATCAGTTCTTCTAACAAAGAATCCACATAGAACTGAATTATGTCTCAAACAATTTAAGAGAAGGAGGAAAGTTTAATGACTGCATAATCAAAGATTAACCTACTCAGAAAATGCTATCAGGAGTAGAGAAAAAAGTGCAACGCTGGCGGTGGCAATGTAGAAGCATTTATCACCAAATTCAGTTGCACTGCCTAAACGATTACGATCCATGTTATGCTTATAGAGTACCAAAGTTGAATCATACACACACCCACATTTTTATATATTCAATCTGAAACCATTAAGAGATACCGTCTTAACAAATATTGCAAGATGAAATCGATTGATATCCCTTTTATACTGGTCCATTTTCATCGGTTACGAGCTGTAAACATTTCGTTCAGTCCATAAAACGGCGTCTTAAAACAATATTTACTTATCACTTTAAAAAAGAGTGCCTATATTTTTGTCACTCTCACTAAAGAATTTCCTGGCGTAAATATTATAAAAGGGTAAAAATTATCCCTCCCGCTCTCTTCGAGAGAAACCGTTCGATTTCCCTTTCCCTTTAGGAAGTAATAAATGGAGGGGGGAGGGGATCGTCTAATGTCGTTATTCCTCAAAGACAGTAAGCGAAGTAAGCACCTTAGCTATAACAAATTTTTTGAAATCTGTGGGTAGCATTGTCAAAATAGTTTGCAGCAGAGTCTCTGGCTCTCAATGGTTTTGAAGGAACTGGATATAGAGCATGGCTGTCATGTGCCACCATCTCGTTATCCCAACTTAAAAAAAAAAAAAAACTATTGATCCTGAACAAATAAGGAAAAGGTGGAATAAATATTGAAGTAAAGTATTCAAATATGGGGATGATTTAGATCAGAGCTTGATTTAGATCAAACTGTAGGCCGCGTTCCCCTTGGGGACTGTTAGCTTTGTTGAGGGGTGGCGTGAAATAATGAAAACAAATTTGGAATGTTTTAAGACTAAGTGTGCATGTCAAATGTGTATATAAGATGTTAAAAATGTAATATTTGCATTTGATTTTTGAGATATTTGCTTTGTATGGTTTGTATTGAATATAAATACAATAAATATTATTATAATATATGTCTGCCTTATGAATTTTTTTTTCCATGGGGGCCATGAAATATTTTAATCTTTCCAAGGGGGCCTTCACATCCATAAGTTTGGGAAGCACTGATTTAGATAAACAAAACTTAAAGGGAATTGTTTGTTTCTATGATAGCAGAACTGGTGGTTACCTGCAGTTAGAGAAGAAATGGAGAGGGATATTTTAAGAGCAAGAACATGTAAAGCAGCAATAATTGACACCATCCCATAAAAATTGCATCAAGAAGGAAAAGAGTCTATTGTTAGTACATCTCACAAAATTTGCCAGCATGCATAAAACACTGAAATCTAGCCAAAAGACTAATCAGATGAGCCAGATTATAGTTATTCTTATCCCAACTCAAAAAAAAAAAAAAAGGAAACAGTGAAAAGTGCAATACTTTTTGGATGATTAGCCTTCTCAGCCACAGAAATTAAACATTTCTTCTTTCACGAACTGAAGCAAAAATGGAATTTAATTTGTCAGTCGGCCTGGTTGGCCGAGTGGTCAGCATATCTGCTCTCCAGCCAAAAGGCCATGGGTTCGAATCATCCCATGGGCATTGATGTTTGTGATTGTCTGTGAAAATACTAGTGGTGGTGGTAGACAGTAGATGGCTTTGGTGTAGATAATGATGGTAGTTGGGGAATGATGGCGACAAAGTGTTGTAGAATGGGGACTCTCCCTTGATGAGTCTTTGCTACCCTGGAGAGGTTGGGTAATAATAATAATAATAATAATGATAATGATGGTAGTTGGGGAATGATGGCGACAAAGTGTTGTAGAATGGGGACTCTCCCTTGATGAGTCTTTGCTACCCTGGAGGTGTTGGGTAATAATAATAATAATAATAATAATAATAATAATAATAATAATAATAATAATAATAATAATAATACTTTCACTCTGGATTTGGAAGGAACTGGAGTGCAATAGACCATACATCTACACTCTTTGTTATTGAAGAAAACTCAAAATATAATAAAGTAATGTGCCATATTTTTAAAAATAGCAGCTGATTTGGAGGCACTTTTATTAGGTTTTTCTGCGTTTGTTGCACAAAGCTGAACCCCCCCCCCTTTAATTTTCAATGCCTAATTTTGTCATAAGACAGTTTACAGAGATCGATTCATCACTATGGAATGCCAAGTTAAATAATAGAGCGATTAACTGAGATTACGTCAGAACCAACTAACGTGCTTTGAGGACAGTGTAGCTCTTTACCTGATTTCAAACATGAAAAATCTCCATTCATAGTTTCATTCGACATTAGATTCTGAATAGCCAATCCAATACTCGATAATTTCCCACACAAATTTTCACCAAATGATCCGGTCGTAGACAGATATTTGTAGAGGCTTCAACTCTCTGCAGAACAGTTACTCCAAACACTATCAATCCATCTTACCTCTTTACCTTTTAATACCTTTTTTGAGGAATCCTCCTTCTATTCCTTCCATATTTCTAAAGTATTTGAGCTTTCTTCTGTCAACTTAAAGTGGTATATAGGATCAGTAAGATACTCATCTTACCGATCCTATATACCGCACATCGATCTGTCCAACTGATCCTCAATAATTATCAATAGGAGAAGTAGAGCAAAGAATACAGGAAGAAAAGCAAAGAAAAAGAGGAAGGAAGAAAGAAAAGACCCAATACCATCACTGGGAGGTCCCCTATCAGAGTTCTTTATAATCAAAGATTCACATCCATAAGTGATGGTGGTCTGGAAAAAGGATAGTGAAAAAGACTCAGGAGAAGTAGAGCAAAGAATACAGGAAGAAAAGCAAAGAAAAGAGGAAGAAAGAAAAGGACCAGTACCATCATTGGGAAATCCCCTCCACCACGAACAGGGGACCTCCCAGTGATGGTATTGGGCCTTTTCTTTCTTCCTCTTTTTCTTTGCTTTTCTTCCTGTATTCTTTGCTCTACTTCTCCTGAGTCTTTTTCGCTATCCTTTTTTCCAGACCACCATCACTGGTATCCAATGTCCTACCGCCGTGTTTGCCTTGTGGTGCGACCCGTAGACATCCGGAAATGGGTATGGATCCTGGTAGTCTTGCACTACTTTGGCCCCTGCTTCGGCAAGACTTCTTCTCCTATTATATAATAGAATATTTCCAAAGTAAGAGTTTTCAAATTCTTGGCATAAGTCAATTGTCATTGCTATCGCAAAACCAGGAAAAGATCCAACACAAGCAAATAATTACAAACCCATTGATCTGACCAGGTGTCTTTGTAAAATACTAGAGAAAATAGTTAATGCCGGACTTCTCTGGTATTTAGAAAGCAACAATCTTCTCTCCACTATAAACAGTGTGTTTTCTGCAGACGTCGATCAACTTTAGACCATTTGGTTAGTTTAGAAACTTGTGTAAGAGATGCATTTCTGAAGCAAGAACATCTTGTCTCAGTTTTTTTTACATGTATGACACAGCCTAGAGATATGGCATACTAAAAGACCTCTATAACATAGATCTCAAAGGAAACCTCCCTATATTTATTAAAAACTTTCTGTCCAGGCGAACTTTCCAAGTCAGAGCGGGAAATACGCCATTTCGTCCATATCATCAAGAAGAGGGTATTCCCCAGGGCACTGTCTTAAGTGTGACCCTTTTTGCTATTAAAATTAACTCAATCATTGAACAGCTTTGTTGATGACTTCACAATTTATTGTCACTCTAGTAACATGAGGGTAATTGAAAGGAAACTTCAGCAAGTAATCGATTCGTGTCTCTCTGTGGACTCTTAATAATGGATTTAGGTTTTCAACAGAAAAAAGTGTCTGTGTACAAATCTGTCGAAAACCTAACGCACTCATAACCTAGATCCTAAACTAAGTATGGTACATACTGTTATTCCAGTAGCTGCAGAAACCAAGTTCTTGGGACTCATCTTTGACAGAAAATTTACATTCCTAGCACACATTCGCCAACTAGGAGAAAAGTGCAAAAGAACTTTGAACCTCCCTCGCACTCTTCCTCTACTGAGTGTGGTGCTGATGGAGCTTCATTGCTCCATCTTTATCGTGCACTTATACGTTCAAAGCTGGATTATGGGTCCCAAGTCTATGGTTCTGCAAGACAGAGTAACCTACGATGGTTGGATTCCATCCATCATCAGGGTATACGGATAGCTACTGGTGCCTTTCGCACATCACCCACTCAAAATCTGTATGTTGAAGCAAATGAACCGGCTTCATCACTTCGACAGAAACAGTTATCTCTTAATTACGCCCTAAAAATAAACTCTCTCTCAGATCACTCTACATGGAATAGTATCTTCTCTCTGCATTGGGAAGCTCAATATCGCACACATCAAACTGCTATACATCCTTTTGGTATGCGTTTTAAAGAAACTGTGCAAGCTGGTAGTATAAATGTTGACAACATTAGCTACACTAAATATAACAGCAGTTATCCATGGCAGGTTTGCACACCATCCGGCAACCTCTCACTTTGTCAGCTACAGAAATCTTATACCCCATCATCCATTTACCTGCAATTGTTTAATGCACACAGAGCAGGACACGTTGATTTCTTACCCATCTATACTGATAGTTCAAGAACTAATACCTCTGTTGGCTGTGCTGCTGTGTTTCCTGACATTATTATCTCAAATCATATCCCACCAGGCTGCAGTAATTATACAGCAGAGTTACATGCCATTCAGCTTGCATTTGTACATATAAAAGAAGACTGGTACCAAAAGTGTATGATTTATACAGACTCATTGAGCTCTTTACAGGCTATCTCCTCTCCTATATATAATCCACATCCAGTACTTTATGAGGTGCTACACCTGTTTCACAAAATGAAAATCCTTAATTTTGATATTCGGTTCTACTGGATTCCCAGCCACATCGAAATTAAAGGAAATGCGACTGCAGATGCACCTGCTAAATCAGCTCATACCTTCTCCACATACTGTTTGACAGTTCCATGTACAGACTACAGCCAGCCTAAAAGATCAAAGCTAATTGCTCAGTGGGAGTGAACATGGCAAGAAGCATTAACAAACAAATTATATAACATTAAACCGGAAAATAAACACTGGCATTCTAGTCAAGAATGAGAACAAAGAGAAGGAAGGAAGTTGTTCTTGATATGCTCCGCATAGGTCACATTCACCTTACGCATTCTGATTTACTGAGAGCTGATGACCCTCCCATATGTGAAAAATGCAACACACATCTCATTATTCATCATATTCTCGTAGATTGTCAAAATTTTACACGAGAGAGGAATGAAATTTTCACCTATCTAACCAAGCCATATACACTCAGGGAAATGCTAGCATCTTAAGGCAAATTGCACTTTGTTTTTAATTTTTTAGAAAAAAATTGATTTGTACAAACACATTTGACTAAAAATTTATTTATGTGTAAATGCTGTTTTGCTTAACTTAACTTTTATACATACATATTATTCATTAGGTTAAATCTGACCTATTATGTATTACCGTAGGCCTTGATCTTGTATATTTGTATCACCCTGCTGTAATTTTGTTAATATGTAAATACCATAATGCTAAACTTAAATTTTATGCATATATGCTGTATAATAATTCCTTTCTGAATCTTTAAGTATTAGTATAATAATGTTTGTTATAATCTTAATATATGTAGATACCACTTTCCTTGACTTGTTTTGCATATACATATGTAAACCTGTACGGTTTATTTTTATAACGTTTGTGTATGCATCTTATTTACTATTTTTTTTTTCGAATACTCATGTAATACTGTAGGACACCTTGTCTATTTGTATACCTTTTAATAATTCTGTTTATATGTATTACTAAATTCTGTTTATACTACATTGCTAAATTTAATTTTCATCCATGCATATTATATAATAATCCCTTTTTGTCTAGTTTTGTACTGCTATAAAAGCATCTATCATAATTTTACATATATGTAGACACTGCATTCCTTGGCTTAGTGTTTCGTATTTTGTGTATTAACTTATATTGTTAACTATTTTTGCACTACTGTAATAACCTCTGACTTTGTTTGTTGCTGTGCCCTCTGCAGCAGTTCTGTTTATCAATACATGTTGCTTTGTGGAACAATACAGACACATTGTTTGCAATTTTCTGTCAATGCTAATTTACAGAATCACTATCTTTGCCCTGCTTGAACTTAGCTTAATCCTGTGTTTTTGCTGATCTTATTATGTCAAGGATTTGTGTAGTTCTCCGTCTCATAAAAAAGTAGTACTTGTATCATCAGTTCCTCAACTGGCTGATTCATCTTGCACCTATCCTAAATTCAATCGTGAGCTCATCGAATGCTACTCCCATTATAGGTACGAAACAGCTGAGCAGAAAATATGCATCTTTTTTAACACCCACTGCGTACTCAAAACTAATTAGTTAATCCAACATCTGTTCTTACTGTAACTTCTTGCTCACTGTACAAGTTACCTATTGATTGTGATGAAATATATCCTTTATTTTCATTATCTCCTACCTATTGCATAACACAGGCAAAAGCTTTGGAGTATTATAAGAAACACATTGCCAAAGAAAGACTAATCTCTTTACTTCTCAATGATCTGTCCAAAGAAAAGACTATGAACTCTGGTATCCTTGCGTTTCCTGAAACCTGCTTGTTTCTCAGATATCACCTTGACCTTTGGCTTATTTAGAATATTCTGTAATAAACTCTTTCTTATATGAGAGATTAAAGCAATAGTTCTGGTTCTTCCCATCTCCTTTCTCGTGCATGGCTATGAAAAGATATTCTGCCCCCCTCGCGGCCATATCTATATAATCAATCTATGACTAATTCTTATCCCTTCATCATCTACGACCATAATTAATACTATCTTCCATCCCATCTATATCTGGGGACTTATTCTTGTGTAGCCCTTAACTGCCCCTTTAAACTTATGCCTTAGGGGAAGTAGTTTCAAATCGAAGTTTTCCCTTTAAGAGAGATGTTCCAAACGTATCTAATCCACTCTGCTATGTAATTTATAGTTTACGTTCTGTTTTTGATGTGACGATTTCCTAGTATTACTTCGTCGTAAATTACCTCAAATTGGGCATAATTTTGTCTTATAATTGCGAACTAACTCAAATTTCATTTAATAATTTTCTTTTCTCATTTTGAACTCCATCTCTTTACATTTCTTAATACATTTTTCTTTGTGCTGCGGATGTGTTTTCTGACCGCTCTATGTTAGCTCTTATATTCTAAAGGCCCTGTGTCTCTTTGTTTCTTCAGCGCTCTCCTTTCGATGAGATCCCATATTGAATCTGAGATACATGGTCTTATCGTTCGATAATTGGGCAAAGATGCTTTTTTGCTGCATCTTGTATAATATCGTAATCCTTTCAGAGTGTCCTCTTCACTAGTCTCCAAATGAACATTCAGAAGTTTTGAAATTTCTTATGTGAACCTACTGGGAGATTACTCTGATATCTAGTCTAGTAGATGAGCCTTGACTGGAAGGTTTTGGAGTCTGACGCTTACTCTAGCTATTCACGTTGATGAGTCAGTCCACAGTCTGCTTCAGGAATATATATATATTAAAGATGCTTGCCTTCCGCACTTGCAATGCTAGGATGTAATCAGTCTGGTACCTAGACCAGTGAATTTTGATGTATAATTAAGATGCGTTGTGAGTGTTTCTGGAAGTAAGAATTGATATTAACTAATATGTTAGCTTCAGCCAATTCCAAACTTTTTCATTATAGGTTTTTCCTTTCCCCAGCCAAACTTGCTGTAATCAAGACTAATTTTCATATTCGTTCCCACTATTGCTTGGATGTCACCTATGATGAAAAAATAAATAAAACAATTTCTCCATTATAATCCAAAACTATCTGTAGGTTTGATTGAATACCTCAGAACTTTCCTCATCCTCAGTCCTACCTGTGAGGTGCATAAACAACCACGACGGACAAGGTTGACAATAGCACTTCTTGGTTTTAAGCTTGTTATCTTTTTATCGATGCGATTAAAACCAAAAAGACCTCTTGCTTCATCTTCATCAGAACGCAGCTATCCCATAACATATAAGTCACATTCTGCATAAATAACTAGCTCATCATACTGCTTTCTGAAATGTCAGTCCCCGTCCATTCTGGGCTCTGTAATTTTCACAAGCTAATTCTATACCTCTTCCTCTCTTTACAGATATTGTAAAGAGTGCTCATACGGAGGCATCGTGCATTCCATGTACCCAATTTTACTACTTTATATGGTAGCGTTTACCTTTAAGGTTTATTATTTCTGTATTCACTTAACATAGTTCTCAGTAAGAGAATAAAAATAATCATGAAAACAGAATAAGAAATCCTTGACTGGCGAATGAATTCAGTTCGAACCATACCGGCGCTTAGGAATCGACTAGGTACTTACTTACTACTTAATCCTCTTCACTGCACCTGGGATCATAGGTCTTCCACCACCATTTTCCATATTGAACATGCAGTTGAAATAACTTTTTCAACTGCATGTTCTTAAGGGATTTTGCAAATTGTTAATACATATTTCCTGCAAAAACTCTAGTGTACAGCTTTAGCTATCCTACCAAGACTTTGTTTATAGTCTGTACGGGCAATATTGCTGCAAGAACTACTTAGATGGTCCACTGTTTCTTCTTTAACTCTGCAGTGGGCATTTGCTATCATTACCTATCTTTTCTAGCTTCGATTATTATTATTATTATTATTATTATTATCACCATCATTATTATTATTATCATCATGATCATCATTATTATTATTATCATCATCATCATCATTATTATTATTATCATCATGATCATCATTATTATTATTATCATCACCACCATCATCATCATCAGAGAGCATATTAGCAGCAAGCATGCTATTTTGATGCTCCCATATTTTAAGTTGTGAACTAGAGATTTTTCTTGTGGATTAAAATTCAAATTGAATCAATGAATTCCTTTCTTCAAGACGAACACGTTGATGACAAACTCTAAGTATCTGTTAAGTAATAAGTAAGTTATAAGCTTTCAAAGTTCTAAGTAATACGTAGTCAACCACGCAAGAGCAGAACAAAGGAAGTCGCCATCTTAGAAGTCCCACCAGGATCACCAAAATCAGAAATATGAAGTTCTACAAACGCCATGATGATTTAATGGAAAGAAAACCACGTAAAATACAGGAACTGCCAAGAAAATATGTATTTTCTATGTTTGGGATTGTCCTAGGCCACTTGGCGGCGAAAATCGAATTCGAAGAGGGACGAGTGGAAGCGCCCACATTGTAGAGAAAATAAAGGTACGTCGCCTTCAACAGCATGCGGGAAACAGCTAACGCAGGAATCAACAGCAGAGGAAATCAAAAACAAGCGGAACAATAACGGACACTCAGCCGAGCCCACCTTTAATGTTTTACTTTCCACACAAATTAGAAAAATTCAACCAATATGCGAAATTAATTTTGATAACAGTTCACTTGAAGATGTATTGCAGACCCTCAGCGAAATTAAAAACAGCGCTAAAGAGCTAACGGAAAGACAACATAACTTAATTAAAGAAACAACGGAAGTACGGCAAGCACTATATTCTCTAAAACAACATTATGTACTCCTAAACCAACAGCAATATAAAAATGATCTCCTCACAGATGGAAGACCATCTGTGAAGAGATCATTTTTATTGCTACTGATCATTTAAAAGACACGGTAATCCAACTAAGCCTGAAAATGGCGCTCCCATAGAATCAAAAGATATCCAGTCAGTACATCAATTACCTCAAAAAAAAAAAAAAGGAAAAGAGGGCTTCTTCGACCTCCCCCCCCCCCCCCCGCCATGGTGCAATTCACTAACAGCCTAACAAAAGTTAACCTCATAGAAGCTATCAAGATTAAAAAGCTAGCAGTCAAGGATCTGAATGGCACTCACAACAATACCCTAATATACTTACCGGAATACCATGTTATCAGAAACTATTCTACTATACAATGAAAGTAAAAACAGAAAACAATTACCACTTTATATGGATAAGAGACAGCAAAATTTTCCTTAAAAAGACACATGATGAAAAGCTATTTGAAATAAAATCCGAAGAAGACCTCAATAAACTGCCACATTAAAATGAACACTGATAAGTTGTATAGAATGGAACAACATACCAACCTACATGAACGCAGACCACAAAGTAGACGTAATCATCCCAGAACATGACAGTTACCATATTCTAAACTCGATAATAGAATGGAAACAATCACTATCCCCCCCCCCAAAAAAAAGGACTATCTGTTCTTCATATCAACATCAGGAGCATTCAAAAAATACTGCTGATCCTGCAAGCTTACAACATAGACATTTTAATGCTAACAGAAGTATTCACAACAAACAAAGAGCCAACCATCTACTAAATGCAAACTTTCACAACATAAACACTCCCGAGAAACTAAATGAGGTGGTGGTATAATAATATTAAGAAACATAAATTAAAGTAATAGAAATAAACTATAAATTAGAATTAGCAGAAAATATATTTATCGAAGTTTAAAAATATCAAATTTGATGAATTAAACAGATGGCTTTTTGCCAGAGAAGAAGGAACCTCAGAATATCTAAAAATAATAGGTGACATCAATATAAACATTAGGAACATAAATAACAACACAGCACAATACCTAGACCTCTTCTCAGCATATAACACAACGTCATCCATACAGTCGTATATATGAGAAGAGATAGTCGAAAATACAGTCACCTCATCCTGTATTGACCACATAAATATACAGGCTCCTCCAAATATATACAGTTACTGTCATAACATGCAAACTGGCAGACCATTATGTCACTGCATTACAGTTATATACTGAACCAGATCCCTTAAAATTCATTACAAAACAGTATGATACCATCATAAAAAAACTATGGAAAACGACGAAATCATAAAAAACAGACTGGACAAAAAACACAAAAATAAAAACATAAACAAAAGTTTCCGATCCAGAAAAAGTGAAGGATATAAAAAAAATGATGAGGTATAACATTGTTAAGTACAGATTATAAAATAATTTCAAAAATTCTCACAAAAAGAACACGGAGATTTCAACAGAAAGTTCTATCACCTAATTAAGCATGCGCAGTTAAACGAAGAAATATAACAGATGCCATAACACATCTTAGATGTATATACGAAAACTATCAATTGACCAACAGCCCATGCATATTACTAAGGTTAAACGTCGAAATAACTTCTTACACAATGAGTCATGAATACATCTTTGAAGTAATTAAAGCAAGCTTCAAGAACTGGTTAAAAATATTTTATGAAAATGCAGAAAGTCGTATAATCATAAATAAAAAACTCTCCGCACCTATCCAAACCAATTGTTTCGTACGACAAAGTGATCCTCTCTCTATGGCCCGTTTTTGCATTAGCTTGAACCACTAATCAGAGAATAAACAAATTCAAGGAACAACTATTCATGGAGAAAGCGAAGCAAATTGCTAGCTTATGCCGATCACATAATATTCACTCTAGAAAACGAAGTATCCATGGAGGAAACAATAGCAATATTGCAGTCCTTAGCAAAGGCCCAAGCTCTTAGGGTGAACATGGCAAAGTCTTGCCGTTTGGGGGTTGGCGACTGGAAAAAGAAACCTAAAATACCGGTTGGAATGTTGGGAAAAAACTACTTGCCAGTATTAGAATAAACATTGGAGGCCCCAGACACATATGTAGATCAATGGAAAGAGTTGCATGAAGCCATATTAAAAAAAAAAAAAGTTAATAGCCTAATATGTGAAATAGACACCTTTCTGTTAGAGGCAAAGGTAGGATTGGCAATATGTATTAAGCCTCTCGACTGTGGTACAAAATACATAACATTCCATACCACGACGATGGACAAATGAAATTTGTAGGCTCTTTGCGATATACACAAGGATTCACAATATGAACCAATGCGCGGTACAACACTTTCTTCGAGATAGTAAGTGTTGTATGGCAAAATAGATGCTGGAGGTTTTGATCTAGTTAATATACACCTAAAAACATTGATAATCAGAGCCATAACTGCAGTAAAAGCACATAACAAATCATACCACGGATACGCAATTACTTTTCTACAAATTTGCCTTCCTGAAAAATTCATCCACACGCTTCCTTCGATCAGAAAAAGACCACCAAGAATTTCACTGAAATGGCTGAAGCATACAGGTTTTTATAAGAAAATTACGACATTGAGATGTCACTACATACCAAATCAAGAGCAATATATGCGAAGCTAACTAGAACGATATTCCCAATAGCATTGAGAACAAAACTGGTTTTCATTTGCATCAATGCAAATGAAAACCAGACCAACACTGTACAATACCTAGACATACTATCCATGTATAATCTAATACCAACAATAACATCATGTACTAGAGAAGAAATATTCGGAAATGCTATCACTGCCTCCTGTCTAGATCATATAAACGTCCGAGCACCACCAAATAGTTACACTGCATCAGTCATAAAGTGCAAAGTAGCAGACCATTACTTCACGGCTCTAAACCTGCACACCAAGACAATACCCATGCAATGTCCCACAGAAGAAAAGAGACAGAAAACAATATAGACGAAGAAATAGTCAACCACGGAATAAGAAAAACACACTGGGAACACCTGGCATCAGATTCAGCAGATATCTTATACAACAACATTAAACTCACACTGGAGGAAATATATAAGAAAGCTACAAAGAAAGTCCGAATTCTATCGAAAACAACACAAAATCCTTGGATAACACAAAACGTAATCCGAGTAATACACAGAAAGGACGCTTTATGGAAAGAATTAAAGCGATATCCAAATAACACAACTTTAAAAACAGAATATAAGATAACAAGGAATCGCCTTACAACACAAATCAAAACTGCAAAAAGAAGCTACTACAGAGACAAACTAACCTCCACACAAAACAACATGAAACAAACCTGGCATCTGATCAATGAGATGCTAGTTTGTGTTCCCAACATCACCGCCTCCGAAACCATAAAACACGGCTTCATGAAAGACCCAAAACCTATCCAACAACTAGACTTTAACCAATACTTTGCAGACTCCATCCAAGAACTGCACAGAAATATTCCCCCAATCACAAAACGAGACCTTCCACTTGGACCACAGTCAAAACAGACATTATCGTTCCCAACCATAAAAGAAGCAGAACTTCTCTCAGCAATACATCAAATCAAACCAAACAAAGGCCCAGGAATAGATGGCATCAGACCTAAAGATATAAAGCAACATGCAACTAGATTAAGTCCTATCCTACTAAAATTAATAAATAAAATATTCAAAACAGGAGAGATACCATGTATGCTAAAGACCGCCATAATCACACCGATATACAAACATGGAAAAAGAAATTTAATCAGCAATTACAGACCCATTGCAGCATTACCAATTATCAATCAAATTATGGAGTGGATCATACTGAAGAAACTCACAGCATACACTGAGATCTTTCATATTATCCCCAACGCACAATATGGTTTTCAGAAAAATAAGGGAACAACTTCTCTCTTGGAAGACTTTACAGACGTAATTAATACCGTCTTAGAGAAAAACAAAATTGCCATGGTAGTCTTTATAGATCTAACTAAAGCATCTGATACACTTACACATCAAACCTTGTTAGGAAAGCTGAGGCATGTTGGAATAGACGGACCTCTTCACAGGTAGTTTACAAACTACCTTCAAAATAGAAAGCATATCACACGTATCGGGTCAAACCGAAGCAGGGAGCTACCAGTAACCTGTGGAGTACCACAGGGAGCTGTACTCTCCCCAACTCTATTCAACATTTACATGCACGATATTAATCAGCTACCACTCAAAGGTAAGTTATTCCAATACGCAGACGCCACAGCAATAATATCAATCCATATTAACGCAAGCGTAGCCCAAACAAATATGCAACATGACATAAATCTGATCATAGACTGGCTCACGAAAATCTCTATACACCTAAACTCAGAAAAGAAAAAATTAATGATATTCAGAAATCCACTGACTCGACCAGTTGATAACAAATATATAACCATCCAACATCCACTTTCCAACATAAAAAACACACAGAACAGCAAAACCACTATAATCACGCAGGTTGAAACAATACGATACCTTGGAATTTACTTCGATGCAGATATGAACTGGAATAGCCACATAAACCATCTACACAACAAACTCCGAACAATAAGTGGCAAACTCCACAGGTTAAAAGACATAGTTCCCATACGCCTAAAAACACTAATATACAAAGCACTATGCCAAAATATACTAAGATACGCTATAACAACGTATGCTTTCTGTGCACCCTACAAATTAAATAGATTAATGTTACTACAGTACAAAATGATAAAACTGATCTTTTTGGAACAAAGAGAAAATAACGACCTTATATACATTGCAATGTCAGAACACAAAATATTGACAGCAAAACATTTATGTCACTATGAAGCTTTGATGAAACATTATTTCGATGCCAACTACAGGACAGTCAGAAATACATACCGTATAACAAGACCTCAGACTACTAATTATATCACATATAAATACAACAATCACTACGGAAAGGCCATGCACAACTTCTACATCCCAGACATGATAAACAAATTACCTTTTGAATACAGAAACCTTACAAACTACAATAGCCTGAAAAGAGCTCTAAGGACATACTATGAACAAGAAACATGCACCCAAAATACTGTACGAACTTAATGAAACACAGTATATTCGTTCAGGCTTCCAGTTCAGCGACGCATCAATACATTCCAAGTTATTGTGTGCGTGCGTGCGTGCGGGAATTTCTCAATCATAGATTTCGTAGCTTCCCAACACAGGAAAAAAAAACAATGAATAATAATCAACTGGTGTCATCCTCAGATAAGCTTACATATAAGCTTCGAGGATGAAAGCAGAGAAATCAGTTCTCATCCAAGATGTATCATATGTAACCAAGTGCATGTAATGTACGTATCACACGTAAACCAAAGTATTTAATGTATGTATTATATGTAAACAAATGTATGTAACGTAAGTATCATATGTATACAAATGTAAGTAATGTATCATATGTAAACAAATGTAAGTAATGTATCATATGTAATCAAATGTATGTAATAACTGTAACAAAAGTATGCAATATAGAGTGATTATATCCATTGATATTGTATATATAGAGTGTAAAATTGCAAAGAAACATCTGTAATAATCATCATTATGAATATTAAAATAATATATGTTATAAACAGTTATTGTTATTATTATTATTATTTAAAAAAAAAACTTTATGTACGAGAAAGTATTTGTTATGCATAATTGTCTTCATATCATGATTGTAATTTATCTGAGATATAATAATAAAAAAATAATAAAATAAAATTATTATTATTATTATTATTATTATTATTAGAGTCCTTTTAATTATGAACTCTATAAAGATATACTTAATAAATTTTTATTTTTGTGTTTTTAAATAAATAAACTAGATTTATTTTGTCAGAGAGGTTTTCACTGGACTACCTGGACTTTCAGACTATTGTTCTTATCAATATTGTAAAATCTCGATTGTAGCTTAAATATTCCAAAGTACATTACATCGATTTTTTACTTAGGTCATGTCCCATAAGAATGTTGTAAAAAATAACCTTGTTTTTCTCTGTATATTTTGTATTAGATATTTTTGTAAAGAGCCCTTTGGAAATTAACTGTATATACTTCTTTAATAAGAATATGTTAGAGTGCTAAAAACAAAGCAATGTTTTACGCTGGAGCTGTATGTAATAGATCTACATGGCGGCAATAGAAAGGTTGTTTATTAAATTTTGTGTGTATGAGAAAAGCTTACAAGCTCTGCACGTAAACACCTCTGAAGTCAGTCAGAAAAGTTCAAACAACTTTCCAATGGTTAGCAACTTACAATCAAAAGAAGGCACAGAAGAGAACAAAGTGCAGGCCGAACTTGAAACTGAAGATGAAAGAATCATGCCGAATTCTTCGGGGGTTTACAAACTTCGTGCGAGGTCTCAGAGAAGGCACAATAAAAGGAGACAGAGCCAAGCATATAGGGCTACCCGAATCCAGAAGTCGGTAGAGAGAGAGGGCTTCCCGTTTCCAGACGTTTCCAGAGAGGAGCATCCCGGTTCCAGTCTTAAGAGAAGGGTTCGAGTTTCCGAAAGGAGATGTTCCAATCGCCGGAGAAAAGCTTCCAGGCCAGAGAGGAATCCCAGTTGACAATTGGCGGCAATTCGAGTTAGTGGAGGCGGCAGAAAAAGGAGGCAGCCGTCCAGGCATTTTCGGCGAGCCCAAGCAGAGGAGAAAAGGCAAGACAAATTACCCGAAGCACCTTTGCTCGGAAGTTTTTCTTTTCACAGTGGGAGAATAACTTTTTGCCATAGCTGTATATCAGTACCACATGGAGCAGTTCACAGTGCGCTATTTTCCCAATGAGTTATTTCTGAAGCCAGATTTCCTGAAGGAAGCTCAAGTACTGAGATGAGAGAATTGACTTAGAACTTTTTGTGCAAGACTGAATGTGCAATACGGAGCTTTTATAAGTTATATACCTTTGTACAATTCCTCTTATCATGTGTTTTAGTTGGACAATTAAGATTTAGATTAACAGTAACAAGAAGTTTCATTAAGAGAATCTATTGGCTTATTTGAAGTTGATATACAGTTTGTAAAAGTAACTTAATAGGGAGTTAGCTAACCTCTTTGCAAGTATACTAGAAGTTTAATAAGTGGAAATTGTAAACAAGGTAAATAAGTTTTTGAGTTAAAGAGAGTTTTTGCGATCATTTTGAAACATGTTCCAGAGATAACAAAGGATTTTTTGTGTGCTGCTGCTATTTGTATTAATTAGTTGGGTAAGAGCAGTTTCTATATCACATAAATAGAGCATTTGAGTTTCAAGTTTATTATTATTCATAAATTAAATTGATTTTTTAGTTCAATTTTTTGTGCATCAAGATTCTAGTCATTTTCGGGTAAAATGTCCGGTAAAAAAGTGGATGTTAGTGAGCATAGCAAGTTATTGTTACTATTATCACCTCTACATTTTAACTAAAGCTGGAATTATTATGCTTATTACTGCAACTTAAAAAAAATCAAAGCTGGAGTTGAATAAATCTTGTAATTAATAAATGTTGTAATTCCATAAATATGATGACTTTTGCTATAATTTTTATTACCGTAAATTCAAAATTTTTATTTTTAGTGAGAATATCAGAACTTTACAGTTCATGAAGTTCCAATTTTTACCTTGATTAGCATGTTTAATCTGATTGCATTTAAATTCTTTTTTTTTTTAAATAAAAGAAACTTTTATCCTTATACTAAATTATTACCATACCTTTTAATATTTTTTTGGTATTCAAAATTTTTGTAGCAACTATGATGCTTGTTAACGAAGCTTGCCAAACAAAATCAACGTTTATAGAAAGTATTTTATCTTGGGTATAATAAGTATTAAAGATACCAAGCTATTTTTAACCTGGTTTTACTCCATTTCCCAAGTAAGCAAACAGACAAACAAGTCATGTTTGTGCCCAAATGTTGCAAGTCTACCTGATCCTGCACGTAGTGCAAGACCAAGGCAACTCATGGTAAAAGTAGAATAAGCTCTGATCACTAATCTTAATATTTACCCTTAATGCAAAGCACATCTCCTGGAGGAGATGTGATGCTTTGTACTAAAGGCAAGGGGCCACTACCCAAGCCGGTTTCGATCTTTATTGAGGTCTCATCAGTGGGAGCCAGGCTAGAAAAACCAAGATTTTAGTAATACAGAGCTTATAAGTATTTTACCAGAACAAGTTACCATAAGGTGTTTTTAACCTTATTAAATAAAAATCTCAGGAGGAGATATAAATGTAGAAAGTATTTTACCTTGGGTGTAATAAATGTTAAAGATACCAAGCTATTTTAAACCTGGTTTTTTACTCCATTTCCCAAGTAAGCAAACAGACAAATAAGTCAAGTTTAGAAGCTAATCAAGTAGTTGTCGCAGTCGGTAAGAATATATTACTGAATTAATTAGTATCCTTATTTTACTGTTACTCGTTTATTTTAACAATACCAAGATACTGCTGTTTCTATTTTTGTATTTTTTAAGCTTTTAACGTTATTGTTTATTTTATAAAAAAAAACAAACAAACTGATAACTGATAACTGATGTGGATTGATGGATATCAATCCCGTGGATTCTGATCCCTTCATCGCTATGAATGATTCCCGGTTTAAAGGAAGAAAGTTTTGAGCACTTGGCTCGTCCTAATTAGGGCTGTGTTGAAAGATTTCAATCTATGATCAGGGCCGCCTCTGGGCGTTTATGTTTGTATCTGTTTTTCATCATAATTTGATTACTCACGAATGAGTAGGTTGGGATGGAGTGATGCCTGAGCAAAGTACTTGGTTGCTATCTGGAGGCGAAACGTAGGAATGTCTGGCAGGTTTCCGTCTTGATGGAGGATTGTGTTCCTTACAAACCACGGGGCATCGAAGATATTCGGAGGCATTAAGTTTGGATTATTTGTAATCTTTTGATGTTGCTAGGAGAGATGTGGCTCCACGCTGGTGAATCATAAATCAGTATGGGTCTGATGATTGCTTTGTATATTCTTAATTTGTTTTCTGGGCTGAGTTTGCTTTGTTGCAGGAATGAGAGATGTGGGAGTTGAAGCTGAGATGGTTATCTAGTTTGATTCCCAGGTATTTTACTTCTTTTTGCCATGGGATATCAGTATTGAATATCGTGATTGCTCCATGAGGGCCTGCTTTCTTCCTTATAAATAGGATGGCTATGCTTTTGTCTGCATTAACATTAATTCTCCATAACTGAAACCATTTTTCAAGATGGTTTCGGTTATGGAGAATTATTCGGTTATGGAGAAAGATGATTGCTGCGTTTTGTAGTCGTTGTGTGGCCAGGTATGGTCTGTGCGATCTGGTCAGTATTGCCATGTCATCTGCATAAAATGCAATGGTGGTGGATGTCGTGCTTGGGACGGCTGAGATAAAAATGTTAAAGAGCAGCAGCGATAAAAGGGAGCCTTGCGGGACACCTGCTGTGATACTTCTTGTAGTTTCTCTGAGCTCACGGAGTTTCACTTGAAATTTTTGGTCTTTTAGGTAAGAGTCTATGATTTGGATGATGGTTAGTGAGTATTTTGCAGTAATTAGTTTGTGGATGAGGCCTTTGTGCCACATTTTATCGAAGGCTTTCGCCACATCCAGGAAGATTGCACCTGTATGTTGTTTCCAATTAAATCCGAGTTATGTATTCTATAAGTCTGTGGATTTGTTGAGTTGTGCAGTGACCAGTTCGAAAACCAAATTGTTCTTTTGGGATTAGGTCTAGATTGTTCGTTTCGTTTTGTAGGCATTTTAGTATTACTTTTTCGGCTATTTTCCCTAGGCCTGACAAGAGGCTGATAGGTCTGTAATTCTGCGGAAACTGAGGTGCCTTCCCCGGTTTGTGGATAAGGATTACATCTGCTTGCTTCCAGCGAGTTGGGGAGTAGTTGAGTCTTAGCATCGCATTGATGATAGCCACTACATGCATTATTGTTTTGTGAGGGAGTGCTTTTATAATTTTGTTTGATATCTGATCATGACCTGGTGCTTTTCTGTTATTGACGTTCTTGATGATTTGGTATATTTCATTTGGTGTAGTATAGCTTGTGTTGTCAAGGGTGATGGTTTGATGAAGTGCATAGCGTACTTGCCTGTGGATTTTTTCAATGAAACCCAAGTCCGCATGAGTGTAGTTTGGTTGAAATTGCAGCTCCAGGGAGTCTGCAGAAGCTTCTGCGTTTTCATCATCTCGGTAGACTATACCTCTCTCTCCGTGAATTGGTTGTATAGTGGGGTGATTGCGGCAAAGGGCTTTAGTCATTTTCCATAATGAGTTGTCTCTATTGTTTAAGGAGTTTAGTTTCCTCTCCATTAGATTATTCTTATGGTCTTTGATTGCATATCGGACTAGGTGTGTTGCCCAGTAAGCTCTTGTTTATTCTGGGGTGATAGTGTTGTATGATATCGACATCTAATCCTGTTTTTGTTGTGGATAAGCTTTAGAATCTCTTTTGGGAGCAGGTTAGTTTGAGCTGGAGCAGTAACGGTGGAGGCTGTTGCAAGGTCAGTTTGGATTGTGCTTTCCAGTTTATTGATCGCTGTGCCTACTTCTTTGGGTGAGGAGATGGTTGGGACATGGCCTGTGATGTTGCTGAGAGTTGAGTTGAGCTTCTTGAGATTTGTGTAGGATTTTCCGGAGAAGGTTTATGCTTCTCCGCCTAGGCTAAGCAGAACTGGATTGTGGTCAGAGCTAAGATCATTAATAACTTGTAACTGGAATTGGTGTGGGGTGTTCCTGAAAATGGCTATATCCAGCACATCAGGTTTGCCCAGTGGTCTGTAGTGTGTTGGTTCAACAGGATCTGCTATGGTGATATTTCTTGTCATAGCGAATTTGTGTAGTCTCTTCCCATTATTATTGGTGTTTCTACTGTTCCACGCAGGGTGTTTTGCGTTTAAGTCTCCCGCCACTATTGTTGCTTCATTTGTGTCAAGAAGCTGCGAGAGGTCTCAGGCTAGGAGTAGTTTGCCTGGAGGGTTGTAGACTGAATATAGTTTTAGACTACCTGTGTTTTTGGTATGTATTTCAATTACAGTTTCTTCCAAGTTTGTAGTTGTCGTTTTCTTGATTTCATTGTATCTCATGCTTTTTTTAACAAATATAGCTGTTCCTCCCCTTCTGGCATTGAGTGTATCTGTCCTAAGTAGTGTGTAGTACCTTATTTTGGGGTTGTCGCAAGGCCGAAGATGCGTCTCATTGACTAAAAGGATGTCTATCTTATATCTTTCTGCAAATTCGTTTAGTTCTAGAAGGTGGTTGTTTAGCATGTTAGCATTCCAATAAGCAATCTGTAATCAGTTAGTTAAGGTGATCGTGTTATCTATTAATCATGGAGAAAGTGACTTGTGTGTTTTTGAGGAATTTATTGGTGTCGGCCTGATTGGGATTTGTTTTGTTAAGGTTGTTAACATCTCTCCTAGAGTAGCAGCTAGGATTGCTGCGGAGGTGTGGTTGCAAGATGCCGGTTTGTTATTAGTAGAGACCGCAGATGCATATGATTTCTCGGGAGTAACAGCCCGCGTTCTGATTTTTGGTGTAGTTCGCTTCTGATTGGGCAGGGGTAGTGCCTCTTTAGCCGTCTGCAGGTTGGATGGGTGGAGTGAACATCCTTTGTAGTTCGCTGGGTGTGTGCGACCACAGTTCGCACACTTAGCGGGCGTGGTTCGTGGTTTGACGCAAGTGTGCGAGGGATGGTTTTCACCGCACTTGACGCACTTGTAATCCGCTTTACATAGCATTTGTGCATGCCCATACTTTTGGCAGCGATGGCATTGACCAGCTGAAACCTTTCTTCTGAGTGGTTCGGTCTTGATGACTAAGCTGCAAACTATTTTATGGTCGTCAATTTCTCTATGGTCTTTACTGATCTCGACCAAGACCAGAGGCATGGGGCGTTTGTCTGCTCGGTACATGCGCGATATCTTAATCGGCTCAAGGCCATGTGATCTGAGGTCAGTAGCTATTTCTTCGGCTGGTATGGTCTCAGCCAGACCTCTGATTACCACCTTTAAATTTTTTTCACTTTTAGGCTGAAACGTGTGATATGGGACTTTCACTTCATCCATAAGTCTGGTGAGCTGGCGGTTGTCCGAAATTCCTTCTGGTTGAATCCGGATTTCTCCATCTGTACTCTTGGCTGATGTAAATATGATGTTTGCTTTCTTCATCGTCGCTGCAATTAAAGACCATTTTTCTTTTATTCTTAAAATTACTGGTGGAATCCTCTCTTTGGGTTGTGCCCTGGAGTCGGTCTCCATTCTTTCATCAGATTGTGCTGCTAAGTCCATTGGAGTTGTTCTTTCAAGGGTTGATGTATTATTTCAGGATCTGCTTCTGGCGAACCCTTCTTACGCTTCTTTCTGCTGACAACCCGATAGTCTGTAGAGTTATCTGAGTCCACTAGGGGATGGTCGTTAACCGGCGACATAATCTCTCTGGTGTTATCTTGAGAAGTGCTGAGGAGAGGGTCAGGGGATTGACAGTCCTCTGTTTCAACCACATCTATTCGGTGGATTGCCACCTTTCCTGGCCATTTCCTTTGTAGTAGGCCTCCTACATGTTTGAAGATTGCCAATAGCTGTTTGAAGTCGAGCTCATCATATGGAGAGTCCATAACTTGGCCCAAGAGAGAACAGCGGTTGCTCTGGTTTCCCGAGTACTTTGTAAGTGATCCTGTAGACTTTGAGAGTCCGCTAGCAAATCCCGTAGACAGCTTAGAGTAAGCGTCTACCAGCAAAAAGTTAGTTTATTATAGGTGACTATCCTAAAAACAAGGAAAAAGGACTTTCGGGAACTTATTTGGACACAGTGCAGCGACCTACCTTCCTAAAATACCATTCATCCACCACTAGTCCTCATTGCGGGTGGGGCCTGCCGGCCATTAGACCTCTGCATATTTCATATATGGGGAGATAGTAGGTCACGAACTGTATTAGTTCCAGTGCAATGCGAACTTCCCGAAAAAACCTTATATAAAATTCAACTAGGCAGAGTCTAAAGGAATACGTCCGATCACAACGACTAATCACAAATAATGACAAAAAAAAAAAAATCAGCTAACGCCTTTTTATTCCCGTATATCGAGTGTAGGCGAGGCCGTTTTTAACCCTATCTAACCTATTTTTATTTTGGATTTAATAAATATTTATTTCGCTTTTGACAGATTAATACTCATACTGATGCCAAGAAAATTTGAATCCGGAGCTAGTAAAAGAAAACGACTTAGAGAAAATGAAAAACAGTTAAATAGTCAAAAGGGGCAATTTTGTCTTTCTTGCGTTCTGAAAATGAAGAATTTCGTAGAACTGAAGTTGTACTTCACACTTCTCGGAATGAAAACCAAACATTGGTATCATTATCAGGAGGAGATGAAAGTGAAAATGAGGAACATCAAAATGATATGGAAAACATAGAAGGAGAGAAAGAAGAAAATGAAACAAATCAAGAGGATTTTGAAGAAAATTTTCAATCGGAGTTTGTACTTACCAACAAGCAAGCTATCTCTTATCCTACCGATATAGCAGTGTGGCCACTTACTATTAATGAACAGTTTATCGACCATATTTTAATAAATATGCCCCAGAATGTCGGTAAAATTAAAAATTTAAAAAAATAATACACAGAACGCAATAGAATATATGTCAGAAATGTAAATATATCACATTTTTACTATAAAAAGGTGAATGGATCAAAGGAGAAACGAGAGTGGCTAATTTTTTAAGAAACCAGCAAAGCAATTTACCGCTTTGTTTGTAAATTGTTTTCTAAGTTAAATAATAGCTTAATGAAGGATTTTAATGACTGGGGAAATATAACACAACCCTTATGTGATCATGAGCATTCTACTCAGCATATACGAGCGATGTGCACACATCGCAAAAGAAAATTAAGTTCTGTAAATAGTCGAATTGATTCTGAATTGATCAAACAAATACAATCCGAAGAAAATTATTGGAGAGAGGTTTTAAAAAGAATAATAGCTACCATTAAGTTACTGAGTAAACTAGGGCTAGCATTTAGCGGAAACACAAATGATATTTTTTCTGATTCTTGCAGAAATTATTTATCGTGTTTATATTAAGTGAATTTGATGATATTTTTAAAACATCAAATGAAAATGTACTCCAACTGTGGTTCTGGCAGATCAAATAATCTCTCTTACCATACTTGTGATGAATTCATAGCGTTAATAGCTAAAAAAAACAAGAGAAATATTAATATCAGAATAAGGATGCTGCTTATTTTGCAATAATACTCGATTTAACGCCAGACATTGCCCATAATGACCAACTAGCTATGATATTTAAGTATGTTGCTGCAAATTATGACATAATTCCTTATATTTAGAAGAGGTAGTTTTAAAAACATTAGAAGAATTATCTTTGGATATAAAAATGTGCAGAGGGAAAAGCTATGATAACGCTGCCAATATGAAAGGCATATATACAGGTTTACAAGCTAGGCTGAAAAAACGTAGTCCATCTGCATATTATATACCGTGCTCTAGTCATTCCTTAAATTTAATTGGCAACTATGCCGCAGAATCTTGTCCGGAAGCAGTGCAATATTTTTGTTTTATTCAAAATGTATATAATTACTTTTCATCTTCAACAAGAAGATGCTGTATACTCCTAAAACATTTAGAAAAAAAATCTTTAACAGTTAAAAGACTAAGTGAAACGAGGTGGTCCGCACGAGCTGACTCTATATTGCCTTTGAAACGTAGATATAAGCAAATTAAAGACGTATTACTTGAACCATCCATTTCTCCTCATGAAAAACCTATTTATAAATTAGAGTGCTCATCATTGGCTAAACATTTTGACAAAAGCACCAGATAGGAAAACAAAGAACCAAATAGACCATATACTTATAACAAGGAATTGGAGGAATTCACTCCTGTATATCACAGTTAAAAGAGGGGCCGAAGCATATTCAGGTCACTTTCTCCTAACAGCTAACAATATAAAAATAAACAAAATAAAAATATTTATAAATAAACAAACAATGAACAACAGGAAGAGATTTAGAACTGAAAAACAAAAACAAAGATATTAGAAATAAATATACAACTCTAGAGGATAAATGGAATAAACTCAAAAAAAAAAAAAAAGGAGGAGATAACATGGAGGGGAAATAGACAAAGATTAAAGACATACTAATAAGCACATCAGAAAAAATATTGGAATTTCGAACTAATACAGACAAAGAATGGATATCAGAAAACATTAAATTAAAAACAGAGGGGAGAGAGAGAGAGAGAGAGAGAGAGAGAGAGAGAGAGAGAGAGTTACAGACTGGCGAACATGTTGAACAAGAATAATCAGAAAGTTATAGGGCAATTGATAAAGAAATAAAAAGAAGTGCAAGAAATGATTAAAGAAAATACATAGAGAATCTAGCGCAAGATACAGATGATGCTGCATATATAAAAAGCACTAGATAGCTCTATGATGTAACAAGGAAATTAAGTGAAAAGGAAAATAAATGGATAGTGACCATATACAATAAAGAAGGAAAACTATTATTAAATGAAAAGGAACAGATAAATGGATGGGTAGAATTCTTCTCGGAGAAATTTCAAGAAATGACTGATGGCAACAAGAGCCTAGAAATAAATGAACAAAATGCATCGCTGGATATAAATTTGAACAAAAAAAAACAAAAATGGAAATTACAAAAGCAATAACAGTTAAAGCACCGGGAGCATATAACATACCAGATGATTTACTAAATGCAAATCCAAAACTTATAGCAGAGATATTATATCCCTTACTAAATGAGATATGGTAGAAAGAAGAGTGGCCTAAGGAATGGAATAGTGGATTACTAGTTAAATTATCCAAAAAAAGGGAACCTATCACACTGGCCATTATCAACGAACACACGCCATCAGTAATCATAGTACTTTTTCACAGCTTTATTACACAGTACCATCTTTACATTCCCAACATGTTGCAAAACCTCCAACAGATAAACTGCACTCTACTATTATAGTATTAACCATTATCAAAAAACACAACTGGAACAAAAAAAAGGGAACCTATCACACCGGCCATTATCAACGAACACACGCCATCAGTAATCACAGTACTTTTTCACAGCTTTATTACACAGTACCATCTTTAAATTCCCAACATGTTGCAAAACCTCCAACAGATAAACTGCACTCTATATTATAGTATCAAAAAACCATTATCAAAAAACACAACTGGAACAGACTACTTAATCTAAACCGTCCAACCATTTTACATGACAGCCTGAAATCACTGCATACAAAGAATACAGAAAAAATAGCACCCACACACACACCTAAGGAACTATAGATGGGCACTAAAATCCATAGTTAAATGAGTATATCATTAACAGTGTTGGCATAAGAGGTATTCTGTGGATGAGAGTAAAAATGCCATTCATCAACATTCACCTGCAAACAAAAAAAACAACTATCAACTAAAATTAAGAGTGCAATAAGACACTACTACTTTTAGAAATTCGGAGAATACGGTGCCATCATGAAGCTAACATAATTTACATTTTTATTGAACAGTTAAGCCGAAAAGGGAAAATCTCCTCATGATTTTATCACCAAATTTTATTAAAATATATCATTTAATTATGCCTTCTCAAACAATATTACACAACTCAAAAGAGATATTTCCCATTAGGCCTAACACAAAACTGTTAATACAAAGTCAACAGCAGACATTTTCTTTCCATCAATACCCAAATTGGAAGTGAAGGTTAATCTCATACAACTAAAACGAAAGTCGAGTAACGGAATTGAAAAAATCAGATTTACAGACCTTTTAAGACATTATAAATAGCTAATTTCTGTATTTCTGAAACTTCTGAGCATGATATTCGAAAATTGCACGATTCCCAAACATAGAATATCTGTGATAGTTACAACTATTTACAAACACGAAAAAACCAACATTCACAACTATCTAAACTCTAACCGTCTCTAAATACACATGACTAAATCTACATACAGAAATACATCATTGTACTAAAGCAGTACGGGTGTCTGAAAAGGAAAATCACAACCATGTTATTAGAGGACTTTTCAAACAAACTAAACATAGCTATTTTTAATAACAAATTTTCTGTTCTTGCCACATGCTTTTTTCCTGACTTATCCAGAGATTTGATACATTTGACCATAAAATACTGCCGACTAAACTCTAATCAATTGGTATAAGAAGCACACTGCATACCTAATTTAGAATTATCAATGAGCAATATTATCACCCACGCTGTTAAAAGTGTACATAATTGACACTGGCAATTTGGCCATACAGAGTTAAATATATCAGGTAGATATATGCAGTTGGTACAGCACCAATCAGACATTAACACTTATGTCCCCAAAGCAAAACATGGACTAAATAAAATAATCACCTACTTCTACAATTCGCTTGTCGTGATCAATAGAGTACTAATATTCAAATGTTAATGAAAATGCACTCAACGTCCGAAAAGATTAGAGAGCAGAAGGAGGGTTGGTGGTGGTGGAATAATTATGTACAAGAATCAGTGAAGGCTAAGAGGAAGGCAAAGCAGAAATGGGACGAGTCAAGAGTGAAAGAGGACAGAGAGGAGTACAGAGAGAAAAAGCGAGAAGCCAAGAGAGATGTTGAATATGCCATGATCTTGATAAATATACCATAGGATCTCAGTGGAAGCATGGAAGGCACTGAGGGAAGAGGGAATTGACCTGCTGTGGGACCTGTTAATAAAAGTTTGTCAACAGGAAAATATACGCGAGGAATAGAAGGATAGTACTCTTGTCCCCATCTACAAAGGTAAAGGGGGGATGCACAAGACTGTAAGAATTACAGAGGAATAAAGTTGATGAACTACACAATGAAAATCCTAGAAAGAGTTCTTGATGGAAGGCTAAGGAAAGAGGTGGAGATTGCAAAGGGGAAATTTGGCTTTATTCCTGGTTGATTGACGACATATGCTATCTTTGGGCTACGGCAGATGATGGAAACGTTTCGAGAGAAGAAACGGGAGATACATCTGATATTTATTGATCTGGAGAAAGCATATGATAGAATGTCAAGGCAAGATGTCTGAGAGTGTCTGATGGAGAATATGGTACCGGAGAAATATGTCAGGTTGGTGCAGGAGATGTATAGAAACGTGACGACAAGAGTTCGGACCTGCCTGGGAGAGACAGAAAATTTTCAAGTGACAGTTGGCTTGCATCAATAGTCAGCATTAAATCCTTTCCTGATATTGTGATGGGGTGGTGACAGAGGAGGTGAGAGAAGACGCACCTTGGACTATGTTTTATGCAGATGACAACGTGCTGTGTCCAGAATCAAGAGAAGTGGCAGCTAAACTTGAAAATTGGAGGAAAGTACTAGGAGAGAGAGATATGAGACTGAGCAGAAGTAAGACAGTATATGTGTTGCAAAGTGGTAGCAGCCAGGTGACAGATCTGGAGCTGGAAGGAAATGTTATCTGGAAGGTCAATGACTTTAGATACTTAGGTTCAACAATGAAATAGGATGGTGAGGCTGATAAGGAACTGGGATACAGGATACAAGCAGGATGGAGGAACTGCAGAGAGATGGCTGGAGTGTTATACGATAACTGGGTGCCAATCAATCTAAAAGGCAAAATTTACAGGACAGCAATGAGACCAGCTATGATGTATGGTATGGAAACTGTAGCCCTGAGGAAGAATAACATCAGCAGGATGGAGGCAGCAGAGATGAGAATGCTAGGGTGGATATGCAGTGTGAGCAGATAAGATCCTCTGAGAAATGACTGTATGAAGGGAACGCTGAAAGTTACGAACTTAGGAGCGAAGATACAGGAGGCAAGGTTGAGATGTTTTGGTCATGTGAAGAGGTGGGAGGACAAGTTAATCATACCTGTTACACATGCTGAATATCTCGGTTTATACCGTACATAGACTGCTCCTTTAAATGAACCAAACAGAATGGTCTACACAGCTGGGAGCTATAACAGTTTGTATATAGCAGCTGTAAGGGAGCATTTGCATAATCACAATACTCCATGACTTGCCATATAATCAAGTATATCATCTAAACAGTTACAGAACATTAAAATACGAACTGTGTTAATTGTATAAGTACCATAAAATCACCATATTTATCGCATAAAACATAGTAACCATAGAAACAAAAGCTAATAATAATAATAATAATAACAACAACAACAACAACAGAAAAGTTATGTTAATTAATCGATAATCTCACTGTCTACAGAAAAGCTAATTGTAGTTTGGAAGCAGTGAGATTACTCAGCTTTATCATCCTTTCACTACTAATATTAGATCATATCTCATCATCATCATCATCATCATCATCATCATCATCATCATTATTCAATACAATAATGTTTTCGTGAGTTTACGGGATGAAAAACCCGACTATCCGAGAGAAAAACCCTCTCTGACACTGGCAAGTGGATTTTTTCACTGGGAATTTCGGGTTTTTCATCCCATAAACTTAAGAAAATCTGCCGTCGAACCCACACAACTTTCAGTCATTGAAATATTGTGATAAGGGTAGGAACTACGAGATGGCAGCACTTGCTAGCCGACTTCTTCACTGCATACCGATTAATTAGTGATAGCCATCGCCCAGCTATCTCTGATTGGCTACCAGTGGAGATTGAACTGGCCACTCAGTTTCCAAAAGTTAGATAGGGCCAAAAATGGCCTCGCCTACTCCCTGTATGGCAACAAAAAGGCGTTAGTTTATTATTATTATTATTATTATTATTATTATTATTATTATTATTATAATCATCATCATCATGCTCATCAGAGACGTACAGGAAGCAAAGAATTTAACCAGGGAGGCCCTATGTCAGCCAGATCTGTTGTCATACCTTTTCGTTGACAATGAATGTACTCACCATTTCCACAGTAAAATGTTCCATTTACTTACTACTTTGTGAGAGAAAATACTACACACAAAGTTAACTTCCACGGAAGCCCAAATGTTTTCTCCACCACCTTCGATATGTCGAAAAATTTCATAATTTGATAACATTTAACACCCCTTCAGCAGTATATGGACTTCTTTTCCATACATTCTTTATCCTTTCCGAACATCTGCACACTGTACTCCAGGCTTAAAAACCGTTAATAAATTATATTTAAAAAAAAAAATGAATAAATCAATGAGAGCAGTTTAATCCACAAAGTGATAATTTATATATAATTTATATATATATATATATATATATATATATATATATATATATATATATATATATATATATATATATATATATATATATATATATATATATATATATATATATATATATATATATATATATATATTATATTTTGACAATTCATTTTAACTCGGTTGGAATATTATAAAATAAGTTTAATGACTATTACCGAGAGAAATATATATATATATATATATATATATATATATATATATATATATATATATATATATATATATATATATATATATATATATATATATATATATATATATATATTATATATATATATACACAGTGGAACCTCGGTTGTCGAACGCCTCTGTTCTCGAACAATTCGGTTCACGAACATATTTTCCGAACAAAAACTCCCCGGTTTCCTAACAAAATTTCGTTACCGAACAGACAAACGGCAACAACGTGTCCCGCTTGCTGAGCTGTAGGGCGGGAAAGCGTCGGTTACGAGACAGCATTCGTTTAGTGCAGACATCTGCTCGAATTTGCAGTGAGTTTTCTTGATTTTCTTTATGTTTTGTTTAATTTAATTACTTACTACTTTGTTTATATATATATATATATATATATATATTCCAAACAAACGTATACTACGCGCTGTCGCTAGTGCGCCAGTACTGAACAGAAGCAACGTGTGCTTCAAAGAGATTGTAACTCAGGCTGTTGTTGATATGAGAGGAATCTTGAGAAATTTCCCGGGATTCGACAATCTTTCTTTCGAGTTCATCGTAGCACACATGGATGTTAGAAGTTTGAGAGTTTGAGTCCAGTTTACAATGTGTTGGCGGCCTTCGTCTGAGTTTGCTGAAAAGAGAATGCGTGGCTAGCGACTTCATCTCCTTGCCTTACATCAGCTCTCTTTCACCAAAACTGGCCAAGATTCTCAAGAAATTTAACTTCAAAACTTGCTTCACTATGCTTCCAAAACTTCGTTCATTACTTAGCAAACATAAACAGAAACATCTTCCTACTCAGTTTCCAGGAGGGTACAAGATTTTGTGTGATTGTGGAAAGCCATACTATGGGCAGACTGCTAAATCCATCCTTCTACGTTTGGATGAACACCGTAGAGATATCTCCAATAACAGGACTAGAGCTAGCGCTCTCTCTCTAGCCACGCGTTCTCTTTTCAGCTAACTCAGACGAAGGCCGCCAACACGTTGTAAACTGGACTCAAACTTCTAACATCCATGTGTGCTACGATGAACTCGAAAGAAAGATTGTCGAATCCAGGGAAATTTCTCTAGATTCCTCTCATATCAACAACAGCCTGAGTTACAATCTCTCTGACGCACACGTTGCTTCTCTTCAGTACTGGCGCATAAGCACGTAGTATACGTTTGTTTGGAACTCATACTCGCATTTGTTTTTCAAACACGCTACTGTCTTTTTATACTTGCTCTGTTATTACAATTTTAAGTCTGTAATTTTTTATATACTTCTTTGATTGTGATACCTGAGGATGTTGATCTATTCAACGAAACTAGTAAACTAGTAGTATCTTTTTAAATATATCTTGTCATCTTTTTATCTCTCGGTATTAGTCATTGAAGGTTTTTCATAATATTCCAACCGAGTAAACATGAATTCTGGAAAAAAAAAAAAAAAAAAAAAAAAAAATATATATATATATATATATATATATATATATATATATATATATATACACTCTGGGATTTCAAAATCCAGACTGACAAAAGCTTAGAATGTAATACACTCGATATCACAGTGGTTGAAAAAAGTGAAAAGAGAATGTTAAGTTTATCGAAATATCAGCACCATGAGGTAGTCAGATTGACAAAGAAAATGAAAAAATTACAAAATATCGCGATTTGGAAATCGAAATTGAACGAATCTGGCAAAAGAAAACGAAAGTTGTTCCCATAATAATAGGTGCTTTAGGCGCCATCCCAAAAACATGGAAAAAACATCTAGAAGCACTCGAGTTAGATGCTTTAAAAATTGGGCAGCTGCAAAAGGCCGCTTTGTTCGGCACAGCTTTAATTTCCAGAAAGTATTTCCACAACTCATAGGCCCTTGGGTAGGGCTCGAATTAGTGGAATATAACCAGCCTTTTTTTTTTTTAAGACTGAGTAAGCAAATCAAGCTTTGATGAATATTATATATATGTAGAAAGTATTTTTACCTTGGGTATAATTATGTTAAAGATACCAAGCAATTTTAAACCTGGTTTTACTCCATTTTTCCCAAGTAAGCAAACTGACAAAAATGTCAGGTTTGCGCCTGCAAGTGATGCAAGACTAACTGATCCTACAGGTTGTGCAAGACCAAGGCAACTCGTGGTAGAAGTGGAACAAGCTCCGATCACTAATTTTAATATTTACCCTTAATGCCAAAACACATCTCCAAGAGGGGGATGTATGATGTTTTGTATTAAAGGCAAGGGGCCACTACCCAGACCGGTTTCGACCTTTTTTGAGGTCTCATCAGTGGGAGCTAGGCAAGAAATACCAAGATTTACTAGAAATACCAAGTCTAGCCTAGCTCCCACTGATGAGACCTCAAAAAAGATCGAAACCGGTCTGGGTAGTGGTCCCTTTCCTTTAATACAAAACATCATACATCCCCTTCTTGGAGATGTGTTTTGGCATTAAGGGTAAATATTAAGATTAGTGATCGGAGCTTCCTCCACTTCTATCACGAGTTGCCTTGGTCTTGCAGTACCTGTAGGATCAGCTAGTCTTGCATCACTTGCAGGCGCAAACCTGACATTTTTGTCTGTTTGCTTACTTGGGAAAAATGGAGTAAAACCAGGTTTAAAATTGCTTAGTATCTTTAACATATATATATATACAGGGTGTCCCAAAATTCACGCAAGAAGTAATTTTTGATAGAAAACACAGGTTTTTAATTAAAAATTGTAATTTCTTATTGATTCACTCTTTTGTCGAAATTTTCCATGACCGTTTTGCATAAATGTGGCTGAATTTCGTTGATACAGCGCTCAATTTCCTCCTTCAAGGCGTGGGTGGTCGTGGGCTTGTTGGCATAAACCTTAGACTTCAAAAAACCCCAAAGAAAAAAGTCCAACGGCGTTATGTCACATGATCTGGGCGGCCAATTGTGATCACCAAAACGGGAAATTACACGACCAGGAAATGACTCTTGTTGAAACCACATGTCGTCCACATCCATATCTTGCAATTTAGGCACAAAAAACTGGATTATCATGTCGCGATTGCGAGCACCATTAACTGTTATTGCCTTACCAGCTGCATTTTCGAAGAAGAATGGACCGATGATGCCCCTAGCCCAAAATCCGCACCAAACAGTGACATTTTGTGGATGCATTTGTTTCTCAACAATCACTCGTGGATTTTCTGAACACCAAATGCGACAATTTTGTCGATTAACGAAGCCATCAAGATGAAATGCGCCTCATCGCTGAAGATGATTTTGTTCGAAAAATACGCATCCACTTGTTGTTGTTCCATAATCCATTCAACGAACTCTCTTTGCTGTGTATGGTCATTTTTAATAACCCTGAACTGTCAGCTGTCTTTTTTTTTTCTCGTTGGCAACACTTTGCCGCACAAATGGCTCTAAATTTAAATCTTGCGTGAATTTTGAGACACCGTGTATATATACGTGGAACTGGAGGAACATTTTCTAAGCCTTTCTTCCACCAGTTCCTGAGTTAGTCGAAATCTCTCAGAAGAAATTTCTTAATCGTTTTTTCAGAGTATCCATTTTGTTTAAAGATAAGAGTGAGGTGATTTATTTCTTTTTGTAGTTCATCTGGTTCATCCAAAAGAGAGCGTGCTCTGTGTCCTAAGGTATTTTTATTAAGGTGTCATCTTTCATCAAAAACACCACAGATTTTGTTTCTTATATAAAAGATATTCCCATCAATGAAAATGACATTCCAGCAAGTTTTGACATTATATCTTTATTTATTAACGTTCCTGCCGACGAGGTACTTACATTACTAAAGGACAAATTATCCAAAAAAATGTTTGCTTTATTAAAACATTGCATTCATTCTGGTTACTTCAGATATCAGGACTCCGTTTACCAACAAAAACAAGGCCTGGCAATGGGTAATCTTTTGTCCCCAGTTCTAGCTATCATATTCCTTGAAGATTTTGAAACGAAAGTCATATCTTCATTCTCATTTAAACCAAAAATTTGGAAACGATATGTTGATGATATTTTTATTATTTGGAATCATGGGCACACATCGCTCATAGATTTTCTTCGTCATCTAAACATCCAACATCCTAATAAAAAATTTACTGCTGATCTAGAAAATAATAACTCCTTACCTTTCCTGGATGTCATGCTTACACGATGCTCTGAAAGATTAAAAATCTCTATATACAGAAAACCTACTCATACCAATAGATATCTGCATAATCGTTCTCATCATTTTCCACCACAAAAGCTTGGAACTATATCTACCTTAGGACACAGAGCACGGTCTCTCTTGAATGAACCAGATGAACTACAGAAAGAAAGAAATCACCCCACTCTTATCTTTAAACAAAATGGATACTCTGAAAAAACGATTAAGAAATTTCTTCTGGATCCTCCTAGGCAGTGCACAACATAAACTATTAATTTTAAAGGTAGCATCTCCATTCCATACTTTAGCACAGTCTCTAAAAAATTAGCTAAAGTCCGTTTGCTGGGATAGATTAGAAAATATTTTTCGCTGTGATGATGAATTTGAGAGAAAAATTATTGAATCAAGGCAAATCCTGCTGAACCCTGTCCATTTAAACAACAATTTGATTTATAACATCCCAGATAGCCATGCTGCAGTTATTCAATATTGGCGTCCACGCGAGCCTGCACGCACACTTGCAATAGACTGTTAGAACAACTTGAAAAAAATACAACGTTTTTTATGTATCAATTGTGTGTGGCAATTTTTACCTATAATTTCCAGTTTTTTTAGATATTTCAATGTTTATTACTATTCTTTTCCTTTATGAATACCTGACGAAGGCTGTTATAAGCCGAAACTAGTTGTATTATTCTCATTAAAATCTTTATAACTTATCTCGGTTTTTCAAGTCATTAAATCTGTTTTAAAATGTATCACAACAACCGAGTAAAAGCCTATATATTATTATTATTATTATTATTATTATTATTATTATTATTATTATTATTATTATTATTATTATTATTATTATTATTATTCCTGATACCTCCAAGGAGTCCGAAGACTCATCGCGGGAGGACACCTACAACTTTCTCAACCACTACACCGAACCTCTACTACGAATCATCTCCATTAACGCCATCTACCGCCCACCTCCACCACCACAACTAGTATTTTTTGTCTCTAAATTACGTCTGTTCTGAAGGGCCGATTTGTCTGTGTGCGGGATGAAAAACCCGAGTTTCCGGGAGAAAAAACCCTGCTAATTTCGTATGAGATCGGCTAACTCACCTTCGATTGAAATCGTCCAGATAAACATTCCTCCTGTCGCGACTAGAATCGAACTTAGGTCTATTCCAATCGAAGGGCGCAATCAGACTCATTATATTTCACCACTTCGAGTCCTACCCAAGGGCCTGTGAATTGTGGAAATACCTTCTCAATATGAATGCTGTGCCGATCAAAGCAGTCTTTTGCAACTGCACAGTTTTTACTCAATCTATCTCGAGTGCTTCTAGATTTTCTTTCAGTGTTTGGGGGATGGCGCCTAAAGCACCTATTACCAGTGGCGGCTCGTAGCTTGAAATCGTGGGGGTGCTGCAACTTTCGAAATATACATACACTCTGTAAGTACAGTGTATACGTTTTTGGATAAAATATCACAATTATAGTAAAAAAATTTTAAAAAACATTAAATATGAAAAAATATTTTTTATTATCGTTAAAATTATACAGTTTAGTATAATTCGCAATTACTTTAAAATAAAATCCATTCGATTAATTGTAATTAAAGGAATGGATTTACAATTTTCGGACATTACAATTAAATCATTTAATTGTAATGTTCAAATATTTAAAGAGACGGAGTAAACACGATAAGCACTACGAACACTCTACTACTGGTGCAAACTGCATATTAACAACAGTGGAACTGCGCGAAGGACAGTGCCGTATTATGCTAATAGCTCGCATCTCACTGTGACGTGCATATGGTATTGCGCGCTTAGCAATATGACACTGTGGTAAGCACAGTGTTGCTAGCGTCCTTCGCTCTCCTTAGTGCTACAAGATGGATTTTTATTATTTTTTATACAAAATAAGAGAATTGTTTAGGATTGTATGATAAAATTAAATACTACAAGCAAATATAAATAAATTAATAAATATATTTATATATCGAGAAAAATTGGGGGTGCTGCAGTACCGCACTGCCAGTGCACGAGCCGCTCTGCCTATTGTTATGGGAACAACTTTCGTTTTCTTTTGCCAAATTCGTTCAACTTCGATTTGCAACTCCCGATACTTTGTAATTTTTTCAGTTTCTTTTTCGGCAATTCTGCTATCTTTTGGTACTGATAATTCGGTACCAGGAGATAGCAGAATTGTCGTTTCTTCCTTCTCTTTGCACAATCTGTATCTACTGTCTTCTTGAATTTTTTGTAATTTTGCCTTCATAACATTGGTTTGCTGCAAAAATTACGGACTCTTTTTCTTTCTTTAGCTCCATTTCTCGACCATTGTCAGGTCAAGTGGCTGTCAGTGCTGTCCTCTATGTGAAGGTAGTTTCCATGCAATGCTGTATTTTTCCATCTTTCGGTTCTTACTTTTACTTGGTTGTCTTGTACTCCAATTTTGTCTCCATGAGTTTTAATAAACACTCATTCCTTACCTCAGTTAAAAATTTCTCTGTTGTTTTTTGCATATAATCATTCAGATTTTGTTTTTCTTCTTCAACAATTTACCTTACTTGTAGTAATCCTCTGCCTCCTTTTCTTGCGTGATAGGTAGAACCTATGAATGTCACTGCGAGGATTAAGGGAATGGTGCATTATCATTAATTTTCAAGTTTTTTGGTCTAAATTCTCCAATTCTAGCTTGGACCATTCAACAATGCCTGCTAAATATCTCAGGACAGGTATGGCCCACAGGGGAGAATGCTGGTCTTTAAATTCACGCTTGCCCTTGTTATCATTCAGGGAGTAAGAGGTATAATTGAAGTCTGATTAGCAGAATAAAGAATTACTGACCATTTAAAACTATATATTTAGAAATTTATGTACATTTAATCATACAAATACAACATTTATTTTACAAATAATAGTCTATCTTTTTTCAATTTTGCTAATTGAATACAAATTCTACCCTGCGATTCTTCTTTATGAACTGGTCATTAACATCGTCATAAAAAGTTGGTTGTAACTTAATTTTCCCAAGCAACATGCACACTTGTAAAGGCTGGCTGAAGCTCACTGGCTAGAGCTACTTCGACTGCTTACGGCTTTGTGTTTAAAACGATGTGAAGGGAGCGGAAATGGCTATGTGCGCACATGAAATCGCAGTGCTGCGGCGATGACTTGGAAGCTCCTACAACCGAGCAAGTTAAGACAGCGTTGACTAAACAAGCAAGCATCGGCCTTCAAAACACAATGCAAAGCTCAATTATTGTCGCACAAGCTTAGGACGTCTTCTGTCTACAAAAATAAAAGCCTAAACGGAATGTTTATAAATGCATGCATTTATTAACACATAAATATTACTTCTTTCTCAATTAATGAGCTTGTGTTGGATTCTGAATGAAGAGAAATTAAAATTATTAATACTCCTTTCAGAATCCAACATAATCCACCATATCAAAGGCTACATTTGTAGATATTATTTAATGAGTGACTGGATCGAAGATGGCGGCTCGCGTGTTAGTGTTTCGTGTCGTGTATTATTGATGGTGAATTGTGAATTTGACTGATATGTTTTTAGAGATTTATGCTTATTCATTAGTAATATCAGTTAATTGCTTGCTGCCATAAGCAGGCAATTTATTTTCCATACTGGTTTATCCAGGTAAGTCAATTGAATTTACAAGGGCGATACGCTAGACCTACTGCCGCTAGTATCACCATATCGTGACATCGTTATATCGTGACATCTTATTGCTGGTAGACACCTTAGTGTGTGTGTCTACGGGATTTGCTAGTGCCCCCCCCCCTAAAAGTCCACAGGATTATCTTTACCTGCTGGGAACATCTGAGCAATCTCTACTCTTTCTCCATCCGTGTCTTAACACATTTCCAAATTATTGTCATGGCAAAACTTCTGAATGAGGCCAAATTCGAGGAAGTATACTTGGAATTCCTCAGACTAGGAAAGCTGCTGAGTGATAATTGGCCAGGAAAAGTCAAGCTCTTTGACACATTCCCCCCGCTCCCCCTACACAGAAGTCACAGAGGATAATATGGTTGACATGAGTGAAGAGTCCATAACTCTGATGCAATCAGATTTAGCACACTCCCCAAGTATGGAAGATACGAAGATACTACATCCCAAGACAGCAGTTATCATACCTTGGAAACAGATAGAGAGTTCCAATTGGTGAAAAAGAAGAGGAAAATCTCCACCAATGTGGAAGAACTCAAAATAACAGGGAATAGCCATAAAGAAAAGATACCACCAGTAATATTAAGGGATAAGGAAAAATGGATCCCTGTCTCATCAGCTCTAAGAGAACAAAACATCGCATTCTCATGGGCTAAAAATACAGATGAGGGAGTTAAAATACAACCCACTACTGTCTCGGATTACAGACAGATGACCACATTTATGGACAGTGCTAACGTCCCATATCACACCTTCACTTTACTCAGCGAAAAGAACCTGAAGGTTGTTCTACTTGGGATAGCTGAAGGTATCACTCCTGAAGATGTGTCCACTGATCTCTCCAGACAGGGCCTGTCCCCAGTTAAAGTGAGCAGAATGCTCAGATCATATAAAATATCAATGCCTTTGGTGCAGGTGGAATTAAACAACATAAAACCAGATCTATGAACTGACTGTAGTATGCGGTCTCAAAATTTCAACTGAGCCTTTTAGGAAAAGAGCATCTGCAGGTCAGTGTCATAGATGCCAAAGGTTTGGACATGCACAAAAATTATGTAAGGCAGCCTTCAGGTGCTTGAAGTGCGGCAAGGGATACCTGACCATCACTTGCACCAAACCCCGCACAACTCCAGCATGCTGTGCAAACTGCAGAGGACCTCACCCCGCCAACTACAAGGGATGCCTTTCCAATCCAAAAAATCGAGGACCAACAAAAGTCAATCTTGCTCCGCCACGTAACAACGTTTTAAGCAACCAAACAAATCGTCTTCCAGTCCGAAACACCTTGTCTTCTACCTCACAAGAAGGAACGACCATTACCAAAACATATGCTGAGGCTACAAGAACTAACCCTCCTACATCTCTTGAGTTAGAAAGCTCCAACCTAACATCAGTTTTAATAGCCTCACTTTCCACCAGGCTTCAGGAATTCAGCAAGGCATACCCCTCACCATATTCCAGAAAGAGACTCCTGCAAGGCACTCAAGATATTACAACAGCCATCTGTCATGAGTAATAATTTCAAACTAAAATCTCTTAAGATAATGGCATGGAATGCAAATGGATTGATTCACAATGTTTTGGAACATCAAGAATTTCCAACTCGTCTCAGTGCTAATATCATCTTGATTGGTGAAACACATCTAAGACCAGCTAATAACCCAAAAATACGTGGATACACTATGAACAGAAATGACAGAATTGGCACAAGAGGTGGAGGCACAGCCATATATATTAAGAGTTATTTGAATCATAATACAATAGACAAGCCCCAAACAGTAAACCTGGAGGTGACCGGTGTGGAGGTATATACCTGCAATGCTGGGAGTCTCGAGATCTATGCTGCTTATAATCCTCCGAGCACTCCTCTGCTGACAACAGATCTGGACTCCATATTTGATCCAAATGACTCCATAATAGTAGCAGGAGATCTCAACTCAAAACACACAGCTTGGTACAGCTTATCAACTAACACCAAAGACCACACACTTTTCAACTTTGCAATGCTCAACTCTGTTGTTGTGGCCAGCACTACCGAGCCCACCCACTTCAGCCTTCAGGTAGTTTAGATGAACTAGACATTGTGATCTTTAAAAATATAAGATACCAATTCAAATTGGAATCAGTTAACGAATTATCTTCTGACCACAGTTCCATAGTGCTTAATCTAGTTACATCAGATCAATTCTCTTCTCTGCACACATTCATACCATGGGCCAATTAGCCAAGGTTCTTCCCGATCATATTGGTCTGATGCCCAATATCAGTAAAAAGGAAGAGATTGACACAGCAGTAAATAACTTAACCATACAAATTCAGAAAGCAATAGAATGAGTCAGACAATCCACTGCCTTCAAACCAACCAACCGTATCCCTGAAGAAATCATGGAGCTAATCAGAACAAAAAATAGAGGCAGGAAGAGATACCACAATACCAGAGCCCCACAAGACAAAACACTATTGAACAATCTAAACAGGCAGGTCCGGGAAGCTCTTCAAAAACACAGAAACCATCAATCGAAAACCAAATTGGCTAACATCAATACTGAAGATCATTCTGTATAGAAATGCTTAAGAGCAATCCTCACCAAAAAGCAACTCATACCCCCTATATAAAACAAGAAAGGGACAGTTCACAAAGATGAAGAGAAAGCCAAAGCACTAGTAGATAACCTAGATTCTCAGTGAAATTCATCTTAAAAAAAAATCAACTAACGTCTTTTATTCCCTAATAGGGAGTAGGCGAGGCCTTTATATCCTATCTAGCTTTTGGAGACTGAGTGGGCAGTTCAATCTCCACCGGTAGCCAATCAGAGATAGCTTGCCCATGTCTATCACTAATTATAGCAGCCGCCGATGAAGAAGCTGGCAAACAAGTGCTGCCATCTCTTGGTACCTAACCCTAACAAGATATGTCACTGTCTGAAATAATGTGGGTACTACGGTCGATTTTCTTGAGTTTATGGGACGAAAAACCCGAGTTTCCGGGAGGAAAAATCCGCTTGTCTGTGCCAGAGATCGACTCACTCGGGAACCGGTCAAAGATAGGCTTAGAAAAAGTTCCTCCAGTCAGCGACTAGACTAGAACCTAGGTCTAACTTCAAGCGGCCAAGCGCAGAGGACGCAAGCGCCACTTCCACTGAGCTACACAGGCACGAAATCCATCTTATACAAATCTAAATATCAACCTTATGTACAGGATTCATCGTCATGTTAGGACAACCTTAAGACAGAAGACTGTTAAATCCGAACATATCAATCCTACCAATCCGGCAGAAATGATAAATATCATCTCCCATCTAAACAGTAAAAAAGCTACAGGACCAGATGGCATAACTAACAAAATAATAAAACTACTTCCAAGAAAGGCCATAGTCCATCTCGTCAACATTACAAATGCCATCTTTAGATTCCAGCATTTCCCTACTACATGGGAAACAGCTACCATAATGCCATTGAAGAAGCCATGAAAAAATCCTCACCTTCCCGAAAGCTACAGACTCATAAGCCTATTGTCCAGCCTCAGAAAAGTGACAAAGAAAGTGATCCTCTCAAGATTCCAAGCAGAAACAGATAAGTTAGGAATTTTTTCTAATGAACAGTTCAGCTTCTGTAAGGCCCATAGTACAGCTCAACAAGTGCACCAGCTGGTAGAAATCATTACTAAAGGTTATAACTGGAAACTCAATACAGCTGCCATCTTCATCGACGCAGAGAAGGCGTTTGACAAAGTATGGCATCAAGGCCTTCTCTACAAACTGATAAAATTTAACTTACCAATTAAGTTAATAAAAATAATACATTCTTACTTGAAAGAATGTATTATTTCTAAAAGACTAAAACAACTAAAAGACTCCACACCAGCATACACATTTTAGAAAAGTGGATGACAGACTTGAGGATCCAAGTTAACCCTCAGGAAAGCTCAGCTATATTGTTTACTAGAAAGAAAATCCATACCATGGAAGACATTTATTTATTGGGAGTAAAGATTCCATGGCAGACTGAAGTTAAATGTCTTGGAGTGATTCTTGATAGTAAACTCCTATTCAGCAAACATATAAGTTACATTACCTCAAAGACATCCAAAGTCTTAGCACAGCTCTACCCTATGATCATCAAACAAAGTAAACTGGACACGCAAAAAAATTAACAATTTACAAGATGGTAATTCGACCGGTCATCACTTACGCATCCCCAGTGTGGAGCCACACAGTGCATTCAAACATTCTAAAACTTCAGAGATTACAGAATAAGTGCCTGAGGATTATTCTGGATGCCCCCTGGTTTATAAGAAACACCCAGATCCATAGAGAAGTTAATATCCCTTATATCGCTTCCCTTCTCTTAGATCTAGCTGAGAAGTTCTTTACAAAGACAAGCTTTTATCCTAACCCGTTAATCAAGGAAGCCTCGGAATATAATGAAGCAAAATGTTCCAAATATAAAAGTCTATACCAAAGTTTATCTTAAGTTCAGCTGAACACAGCTAACTTCACTGCCCTCAATGGGCGAGCATATAGCTCACAAACAGTCCATTCAAAGTTCTTTCATTACAAGACAAAGGGGAATATGAAAAGAAATTTTGCTTCACCCATCTAGCCAGAAACGTTATGTTTATTTATTTATTTTAACTTTGTTTTGCTCACTTGGGAAAAGGATTAAAACCAAGTATAACGTTTCTCGGTATTTTTAACTAGACAGATAAATAGATATATAAATTTCAATAACACACACACACACACACACACACACACACACACACACACACACACACACACACACACACACACACACACACACACACACACACACACACACACACACACACACACACACACACACACACACACACACACACATATATATATATAATGTAGAAAGTATTTTACCTTGGATACCCAAGGTAAAATACTTTCTACATTTATATCTCATCCTGAGATTTTTATTTAATAAGGTTAAAACACCTTATGGTAACTTATTCTGGTAAAATATTTATAAGCTCTGTATTACTAAAATCTTGATATTTCTAGCCTAGCTCCCACTGATGAGACATCGATAGTGGTTGGAACTGGTGGGGGTGGCTTTGAGAGGCTCTGCTTGGAGATAGGTTATTGCCTGTCTCCGAGTTGGGCCACCGCTGAGATTATGGCTCTGGCTAGGGGTGGGGTGAGCCTGCCACTGGGTAGAGCCAACACTGAGAAGTTCTTCTCGGTGATGGGGTGAGCCTGTCACTGAGTGGAACAACGCTGAGTTGGACGGTCTTTCGGCCACTATGGAGTGGTCTAGGGATCGTCCTAATATTTTGAGAGGTCTTTACTTAAATACACCTCAATGAAGGTCGAAACCGGTCTGGGTAGTGGCCCCTTGCTTTTAATACAGAGCATCCTACATCTCCTCAAGGAGATGGGCTGTGCATTAAGGGTCAATATTAAGAATAGTGATCAGAGCTTACTCATACATGTATAATATGAATAAAATTATATGAAAAATAGAATAAACGATGTATATGTGTATTTATATATATATATATATATATATATATACAGGGTGTTCGGGATAAATTTGACAGTTTCGTAAGGAAAAAGAAAATCTTCTTTGTATCTATTAAATTTAATGAATTGACAAAAAAACATTACAGGCAGAGTTAATTACAATACTATCAACAAGATTTACTCAAAATAACCACCATTAGCATCGATCACAGCTTCAATTCTGCTTCGGAACCTCGAACAAGCTGATGCTACAGTCTCCCTGGGAAGGGCCGCAAAAACTGTTTTAATTTTATCCATTAACTGGGCTTTTGTATTACTGGAAGTGCGATTGGTGTCTTTTTCAACTGCGCCCCATACAAAATAATCCATGGGGTTAAGGTCTGGGGAGTTTGGAGGCCAAACATTTGGACTGGTGAAGTCGTAGATATTTTCAGACAACCATTTTTGACTTTTCCCAGAGGTGTGGCAAGGGGCCGAATCCTGCTGCCATACATACGGCCTACCATTGGCTACCCTTGTTATCCAGGGCTTGACTACAGTTAGTAACTCCACGAACAAAGCCCGAATTCCAATGCCAGGGTTCTTCAACACCTGTTCCTGCAGATTTGCGAGGAATTCTGCTGTACGAACGCAATCAGATCGTCTGCTAGGGATCTTTCTTCTTGCTACATCCTCGTAGTCACCATTGCAAGTCTCTAGTTCATGCCTGATTGTTTTTACTGTATTCAGGGAGCATTGGGCAGCAGTCGTAATATCCTTATTTTGATGGCGGGCACGAATCATCATGATACAAGTTATTCTCTTCCATGATTCAGGTGGGTTCCAGCTATCCATCCTTTCTGACATCTTGTATATGAATGAAGAAGGGTCCAAACTTTTAAATGAAGAGAAGTGTGTGTTAATACATGTAACTTACGGAAAAATATAATTAATTATAAATATGTCAAATTTATCCCGAACACCCTGTGTATATATATATATATATATATATATATATATATATATATATATATTACCTACTCATACCTGTATAATATGAATAAAATTATATGAAAAATAGAATAAACGATGGGATAACTGAGTAGGGAATTACCTTGAAGATGATTTGTAAAGATTGTTTGCCACATCACGTTGAGTTGGCGCATGTGTTCTTAATGCTGAAAATGCGAAAAGTAATTTGGTTCGGTAATTTTGTGAGAACAGGTATACGTTTCATATAGCAGAAGAGAAGCTAAGTTATGAATGGTATAAGCAATCGGTGAAACAATTGCATAAGAAATGGATGAAACAATTTGTTTATTCGATGTTGATGGAACGTTGACCAAACCACGGCAGGTTGGAATGATTTTAAATTCAAGATACAAATACTTTATGCTATTATATACACTCAGTGATGCATGCAAATAGCGTATATATGCTGATATTTCAAATTAATGCATGTGAAAATATACTATGCGGAATTGCAGACCACGGAGTATTTAGTGTGCATTTAAAGCCTTGGAGAAGTTAGGAACTGCATGTTCCTAATTTGAATTTGTAAACTTTGGTTTCAACATGAATGATACAGCGGAAGATTTGATGGGGGGGGGGTATTCAGTTTGCTGATATGAAACTGGGGAGGGCAATTGGCAATTTAGGCAAAGGACATAGGTTGCCAATTTAAGGTAGTGCACTTGGTAATGAAAAGGCTATCACAAGTAGAGATACTAACTGGTATTAAGTTTAAAGCATACGGTATTTTTAGGCAGGCGAGGAGGGGATGTGCTGTTAATGATATTGGATGACGAAATCAGTTAGTGTTGAGACCTATGACTATAATACCAGTAGCAGTTTTTCATCTGGCAGTGAGTTTAAAGCCATTTGTGGTGAGGCGGAGGTTAACAAGATCAAATTTATTGTCGGGTGTTGTTGCAGATATAGTGGATCAGTTGTTAGTGATGAAGAAATGCATCACCAAATAAATATGATGGGTGCAAAAAGAATAATCATAATGTGTTGTTTCAAGGATACTTGCGACATAAGACTGAATGATGTAATCATGAAACTGACCACAGCATCCTTTGGTCCAGGATTCGCCTCTTACATAGATCCCGTTATAGGTTCGAACGTTTGTTCAAGGAAAGCATGGAGGCTTTGCTCCATTGCTCCAACCTGAATCGTAATGACTGTATATCTATATCAAAAATCTGGGAAAGTCTAATCAAGATTACTCATTAATTAATTATTTTTTCTTTTTAATAGCAAATTCAATCATGTTTCTACTTCAAAATATTCCGTTTCATACTTAGTGATATAACATCACGCGCCGTGTTCTAATTTTAATGATCTATTGTTAGTATTCTAGCTTGTATTTTTTAAACTGTTCTTGTAATACCACTGACGATGGTCTGCTATTTCCAGACCGAAATATTTGGTTAAATAAATATCTTTCTTGTGATTACGTGATTATATCATTCAATAATCATAATGGGAGATTTCCATTATCCAAACATTGATTGGGTAGCAGTAAAATCTATGAGAACATTGAAACTGAATTTATTGAGCTGTTGCAAGACAACTTCCGCAATCAGTATGTAACAGAAGGAACTCTAGGTCAAGAGTGTTAGACCTGGTTATAGTGTCAAATGGGATTTCATTTAAAGATGTAACTATTCTGCCTCTGGTTGGTGACAGTGACCATGTGGTACTCTTTCTTGAAGTGGCTTAGTTTATGAATATTCCACTTAGAAAATGTTATATGCTCAACTACAAATCAGGAAATTATGACCAACTGAGGAGTATGGTGGATTGTGTGCTGAAAAATGAAGAATTCAGCAATATGGATTGATGGGATATCAGCACAGATGCTAAAAGAGTGCCCAGCTGAACTGGCTGTTCCTTTGTCCAGGCTATATAATATGAGTCAGAACAGGGAATCGACCTATTAGTATTTCTGAAGTGGTGGTGAAGATGTTAGAAAAGTTGGTTAGGGTTTGCATTTAGAAATGGGTTGACAAAGAATCTCTATTTTGCAATGAACAGACGGATATCAAAAAGTGGTATATGGGGGATGTGAGCCCACAAGATTTAACATACCAGTGGTGTAAAACAGGGATCAGTCCTTGATGCACTGGTATTTATTCTGTACATTAGTGACATTGGGAAGGATTTGACAGGCAACATACAGCTATTTGCTGATGTTTCAAAGATAGGTAGGATAATCAGGAATGCGGCCGATATACAGTACTTATGGAATGATTTGAATAGGTTGGAAGTGTGGGAATGGGAAATGGCTGTCATTTGACTATTAGTAAATGTAAAGTCATGCACTTTACTGCATTAAGATATCCAACATCATATTATATTGGTGGGATTATTTTAGAAGAAACTGATCTGGCCAGGTATCTTGGAGTTTTAGTAGATAGGAAGTTGAAGTTCAAGGGCCATATAACAAAGCTTGCAGTACAACTCCGAGGATAATTGCAATGCTGAAACCAACTTTGAAATGTAATAATAACTCACTTTGCCTCTTTATAAGGCCTTGATAAGACCACACTTGGGCTATTGTGTACTGGTCTCCATGATGATTGTGATACACAGGAGAGAGTGCCAAGGAGAGTGTTAAAAATAATATCAATATTGTGGAATACTGATTATGAAGACTGATTGAGAATTTATAGACTGCAGACACTTGCAAAAAGGAGAAAGAGGGGACGATATGATTGAGATTTTCAAACTTCCTAAAGGATCATACAGGATTTCAATTGATGGAATTTTTCATTTTATGTAGAATGGGGAAAGGACAGGAGGGCATCCTTGGAAGCTGAGAATGAATGCCACTAAGAAGATGGTGAGGGTTTGATTTTTCATTCACAGGGTGGTGCATGATTAGAATAAATCGCCATTTCTCTTTATAAGGCTATGATTCTGCAATATGTTGACTACTGTGCACAGATTTGGTCACTTGTGTTTCTAGGGGACCTTTAGGTGGTGGAGAGGATTCAAAGATGAGTGAACAAGTTCGTGACAGATCTGTGGATTGTTCCCTATGAGGATAGATTGAAGGTGTGTGGATTGGAGTTCAGCAGAGGAGAGGGGATATGATAGAAACTTGCCGGCCTGGTTGGCCGAGTGGTTAGCGTATCCGCTCTCTAGCTAAAAGGCTGTGGGTTTGAATTCTACCGTGGGCATAGATGTTGTTGATTGTCTGTGAAAATAGTGGTGGTGGTCAGCGGTAGATGAAGGTAGTTGTGGTTAGTGGAGTGGTGGAGATGGAGAGTTGTAGAGCAGGTGCCCTCCCTTGATGAGTCTTTGGACTTCCCTGGAGGTGTTATGTAATAATAATAATAAAGGGATTCTATAAGACACACAAAAGAAATTTTTTAATAAATGGGGAGTAGGGGGAAAACAAGGGATCACACTTGGAAGTTGTCTAAGAGTGTGGTTAGTTCAGGTGTACGAACTAAGTTCTTTACTTGGAGAGTGGTGAATAAGTGGAATGGATTCCCAGAGATGATGTGAGCACCCAAACAGTGAATAAGTGTAAGGAGATATATGATATATGTGTTAATGGATAGTGGGTCTCCTGCAATGATTCTTTTCACTCAGCTGAGTACCCAAATAAATAAATGTTAAGTGTTTTGGTTGAAGAATCAGTGTTCAGATGCATTCTTGATGATGGAAATAGTGATTAAAAAAATTATGTATTATCTCATCAAAGGCATAGATAAAATATTATAGGCAGCTGAGAGGTGGCAATTCGGTACTGCAAAGTGTGTAGCTTGACACTTTAGAACAAACAGTTTGCTTGTTTTATGTGGGATTTATATGTTTGCAACACAGATATTTGTCTGAACACCTTGTGCAATTTAATATAATTTCAGTTTGGATTTCAGTGTCCATCACCCACAAAAGATCTTAATCCTCTAGTATATTAGTACCCTATTTGGGTTAATTTTTTTTTTTAAAGATAATCTTGAAAATCTGCTCTATATAGGATGCGAAAGGTCTTTCAAGCCACTTCAGGCCTCAAATAAATAGCATCACTTCCTGATGAAATCCATCCCCACATAAAGATATTTACAAACATTAACCCCTAATAGAATTCACACCTGAACTTTGTCGGGGAGGAGTGGAGAGTAAGTTTGCTTTTGCTGTCCACTTGGCTAAACAGGTGAACTATGATCTATATAATAATAGACTGCATGTATTGTAATGCTAACATTATTCAGTAGTGACATACCTACTGAGAATCACCTATCAAAACAGAATATTAGTATTGGCTCATGCTGTGAGTTTACCACTGGAGCTAACTGCAGATGCATTTAGTGAAAGTTATTTATTTCTTTATTTTTGTTAAAACATGACAGGATTTTCTGTTATATCTGGATTTGCTATCATGTTGAAGTGAGTTTTCTGTATATAAAGAAATGTTTTTCTGACAGGAATTATCAGAAAAAAGGACATCTCATGAATATTCTGAGATAGTGTATAACATGGAACTTTAGTACTGATAATACTGAAAGCAATATTGGATACTTTCTTTATAACAGCAGATCCTTACTATATCTCCATTTGATATTATTATGATAAGCACAAAGTGAAAAATTCAAAATTTAAATTATTATTATTATTATGTGACACCTTCAAGGAGTCCAAAGACTCATCGAGGGAGGGCATCTACTCTTCAACTTTCTGTCTCCACCGCATCATCTACACCAGCGCTTCCCAAACTGTAAGGGGCCGTGAAACAATGAAAACAAATTTAAAATGTTTTAAGACTAAGTAGTTCTTTTTTTTTTAATTTTAAAAGAAACATATTTAATTTTTATTATTTATTATTTATTATTTCTTTTTTTGTTATTTTTTATATTTTAATGGAAAAATCACACATTGGTGTTAGTTCACAAATTTTGCTTCCTTGGCGCTTAATGAATATTAGTAAATATATGCTGATTCATATAAGTTTCATTTCAAAGGTATTGATAAGAAGCACAATAAAGCTTACAAACACAAAATCTTGAATATAAATTCTACTCAATATAAATACAATAAATATTATAATAAGAGATGTCTGTATTACGATTTTTTTTTTCAATGGTGGAGCATGAAATATTTTAATTTTTCCAAAGGGGGCCTTTACATCTGTAAGTTTGGGAAGCACTGATCTACACCATTGCCATGTACCATGGCAGGATTTGAACCCTCGGCCTTTTGTCTGGAGAGCAGATGTGCTAACTGCAAATTCATATTATACATTTCCCAAATGATTTATATCATCTGAGTAAAAGTAATGCCAGTAATACATGCTCAGTAATACAAGTCATTGAAAGAAGAACTCTCCTCAGACGTCATTTTTATAGCAGACACGTAGCAGAGTGGCTAGCATATCTGTTCTCCAACCAACAGACTGTAGGTTTGAATTCAGCTGTGGGCATGGATGTTTTTGATTGTCTTTAGCTTTTAGGTGAATTTCATTGGCTAGTGTCAGACTACTGCTTTGTTTACTAGAGGCCTTAAGTGGCTTGAGAAAGTTTCATGTTTGGTTACTAGAGTAAGGTTTCTCGATTATGTAAAGAAAAAAAATTAATAAAAAGGAGGATGAAGAGATGGAAAAGGTTCAAAGGCGACTGACTAAGGTAGTTTCTGACCTCTAGAATGTCGAGTTTGAGGAAAGATTGAGAAGATGTAATTTGCAGAGTCTGGTGGACAGGAGGAAGAGGAGAGATATGATAGAGACCTACAAGTTGGTAAGGGGTTGTTATAGGATCAATGGTGGAGAAGTTCTACAGAGAATAGTGGGAGATCAGGGGGAGAAGCAGAGGTCATCCCTGGAAACTGTATAAAGAGGGTGTGAGTAGGGGAGTGAGAGGCAGGTTTTTTGTGTGCAGAGTTGTGAATGATTGGAATGCCTTGCCTGAGAGTGTGGTGTCTGCAAGGAGTTTGAGTGTGTTTAAGACACGGTATGATGAGATGTGTGTGTGTGATAAAAGGATCTCCCAGATGAGTCTTTGACTCCATGAGGTCTTGGGGTAGTAATAATAATAATAATGAAACAGAAAGTCCTTAGCCCACTATAATACCAATATGCTATAGGTCTACAACCTTTTGTGGTCGAGTAAAAAAAAAAAAAAAAAAAAAGGCACAGGATGTGTGTGCTCCGTGAGAGTGTGTCATGGAGATTCTTAAGTGATGTCGACATAAAAAAACTGAGTGAAGAAAGTCAGATCAATACTATGAAGTTAATTACTTTTCATATAATGGATTTTTCTTAATAGCAAATGTAAATATTATTACAGTAACCTCTCTGGAGTCAGTAGACTCATCGTGGGAGGCCCACTTAAGTAGTAACATGTCTATTGTATTGAAACATGATATCATTTACATTCCATGCATTTACAAATTTTGGCAGTATTTACATAATTTACATATTTGGCAGTTCCACTCTGTGTAATCTCTAATCTTCATACCATTCATGACCATATTTTTACATGACTCCCAGAGATGGCTTCTTGTTCTCCTCATCTTACCCTCCACTCTTTATAATCTTTTCTGTATTAATCTGGTAAAATCCTTTTCCTAATGTGGTCTCTATCACATCATCTCTTTTCCTACTGTTAACCAAACTCTGCAATCTACATTCCCTCAATCACTTTTCATAACCAACACTCCAGAGTCTTAATATTGCTTTGATCATTCATTTCTGGATCCTCTCTAGTGTTTCCTCCATTCAATTAAAACTAGGTAACAAAATTTGAGCTTAGTAATCCATGTGGGATCTGATCAATGTTTTATATAGATGCACTACCTTATCCCTATATATCAATATGATGTGTAGTCTTAGCAACATTTGCAATGTGCCATCAGAAGTTTATTCCACTGTTTACCATCATCCCAAGATCCTGAATCTCATCCACTTCCTGAAACACAGCTCCACCAATATTTTTGTATTCCAAAGTGTGGCACCTTGCATTTATTAATATTGAAACTACAACCTCACTCTTTTGTCCAAGCTAAAAGTTTGTTGAAATCTTCCTGTAGAGAATTAACATCAGCAGTATTCTTGATAATTCTACCTAGCTTTGCATCATCAGAAAACATTTGAAGATTCCCAGTCAACTCACATTAAATATCACTAACAAATAAGCTAAACAGTAGAGGACTAAGAACACAACCCTAAGACACATCACTGGTTAGCTTCCTTTTCAATACTGCTGCTCTATCATACACAACTTGCTTGTACCATTCATAGGGCCAATCTTGAATTCATCGAACTATTCTGTAATGTAATTCTCTCTTTTGCCACTTACATACCAGCCTGTTATGTGGTAATCTATCATATACTGTTGCAAAGTCTAAAAATGTACATCTGTATGAATCTTCCTTCGACACACTTGTTACCTTATCATGACTTGTAAGCATATTGCTAAAATAAGACCTACCCCTTCACAAACCCATGTTGATCATCAGAGAGAGTCTTATAACAATCAGTACAGCTCTGTATTCTATTCTTAACCAGTTTTTCCAGTATCTTGAACACAAGTGCAGGCATACCGATTGGTCTATAATTGGAAACTACCCTAGGACCATTCTCATAGTTAGGTTTAATGGAATGAACACAGAAAAATAATTAAATACAAGTTTAATAATTTCTGTATTCCTTCTTTCACAGAGATGTCATCATCAGGGATACAGTATTAAAATTGTAATACCACACATAAAACACAACACAAGTGGAGAAGAGACTAGAAGACTAAAGTCCTGTAAAGGGGTGCCTCTGTGGGTGCTGTTTGGCAGGAGGCCTAAAAATTAATGTTTCTTTGGGAAATTAATTCTTAGGAATCTTGGAAAGTTTAATGTAACCATGTTTATGTAGATTAGGCTGATTTTTTAAATCTGCTGCTGATTCTAAAAAAAAAAAAAGTTTCAATTTTGTATTTGCAGTGAAAGGTAGTGTTTTTTTTTTTCATGTGATTTGGTGCAAGGCATCCAAAACATAGTCAGCAAGGCCTGACTGCCCATAGATGTGGCAGATGTATTTATTATGTTGGTCAAGGTGATGTATGTTGCAGATCTCCCAGTATGTACCATAATATAAGTTGCAAGAACACAAAACCTGGAACAGAGAGGGGAGGAAGTGGATCCTAATTAAGCAGTAAGAGCAGCCAGCCTCAAATGAAGTTTGAAAACAGTGCAAAAATTATATTTGTTTAGAGTTCTGGTTATTTTTTTCAACATGCCCCCAAATATAGAGAATAGTAATGTAATAGCAATTGTAATCTACATGTTGAGGGGGATGGGAGGAACAATTCACTTGTTAATCTTTTTGGTATTTTAGCCATCAGATAGAAAAGTCTAGTAAATAAAGAGTTCAGCTGTGAGGTAAGTCTGGTTGCTCTGTTGGCAAGAGATTTAATAACACCATATTGTTGAGAGGAAGGATAATGGGAAAATCATAAGGATGGATTTAGAGGAAATCCATCCTTATGAGGATGGATTTCCTCTAAATTGTGAAAGAAAGGATACCTTTGGAAAGATGTGTGATTAGGGTATCTAGGAAAGGCAGGCTATTATTATTTTGCTTTTCTTTAGTAAACTGGATTCTGGGGTGTTGACTGTTCAGGTGGAAAGAGTAATGTGTTTGAGTCATGCAGCTTCGAGGGTGGTTCCGTAAATTTCCGGCCTGATTAACTTTTAGAGGTGAAAAAAAGAAAACAACTGTGTCGCTTTTCACCATATCATCATCATCAAATTCCTGATTATGTACCCTCAAGGGGTGTACAGGATATGATAGTACTACATGAAAAATTACATCATTACTAACTCCCTATCTACAGTTTTCTTCTAAATCAGTCTGTTACCTGTCAAGACTCCAACATTATCAGATCTTATATTTGTATAAGATCACTCCTCTCCCATTCTGTTTAAGTGACCATACCACCTGAGATTAGCTCTGCTAATGCATTCCGGGATGCTGACAATGTCAAGATCTTTCCTAATATCCTAATTTTTAATATGATATTGCCATTGATGCCATCTGTTCATGCTCCTAATCTTTCTCAGGACTCTCATATGGTCTCTAGTCTTTGGTCAAGTATTTTACTTCTGACCTAGCTTTCAGATCTGTAAGTTAAAATTGGCTTGAATACCGTTTTGTATACAGCTAATTTATGTTTTGGTTAATTTCTCTCTTATTCCATATAAATTTATTCAGCTTTGTTGATTCTGTTGTTTATTTCCATATTTTATTTACCATCTTCATTAAAAAGCATGCTTAAGTAGCCGAAATGTTTTAGTGTTCTATAGGTTCTTCATTCATAACGCAGTTGATATTTTCAATGTTTCTGCCTATTTTCATTGTCTTTGTCTTTTTAATGCTGACCTTCATGCCATATCTATTACAACAGTTATTCACTGTTGAATAACTTGCAGAGGATTTATTTAGAAGTATAACATCATCCGTATAAAGCAAAGAGCTGAGATTAACATCTCCAATTTTGATATCAGGTTTAATACCACTTTCCTTCATAATATGATCCATATAGATAATGAATAACAGAGGAGATAAAGTACATCCTTGTCTGACACCAGATTTAACATTAAACCACCTTCATGTACTTCCTTCAATTCTAACTGCTGACTCACAACTCAAAGACTAAGTATTACTTGATATAATGTCCCATTGACACCATACAACTGTAGCGTTTCGAATAGCTTCTCTCTTGGCATCTTGTCATATGCCTTTTCCAAATCTACAAAACTTAAAAAGAGATGATTTCTCAACTATGTGTCTCAAAGTGAAAATTTGATCCTGAGAGCCTCTATTTGGCCTGAATGTAGCTTGTTCATCACCAAGCTGCTCTTCCACAATCCTTCTCAACCGTTTCTCAAGTATACTTGCATATATCTTACCATAAACATTCAGAAGAGAAATGCCTCTGTAATTCTCAGATTCTGTTTTATTTCCCTTTTTGTATATGGGTACTTGAGAGCTCTACTCCAATCACCTGGAATTCATCCCTCAATCCAGGTCCTCTGAACTATGCAGTGCAGCCACTGTAAGACTTTTATACTTCCATAATTGAGCATTTCTGGTCAAATATCATCTACTCCAGTGCCTTTCCACATTTCAGACTTTTGATGGCTTTTTCTACTTCAAGTATGGATATGTATTCCTGACTGCATACCTGTTGGGTGTTTCTTACCACTGTGTTAATCTCTGTTTAATACAACACACACTTTTGAATTAGCATTTCTATGCCCTTGATGAAAAATAGTCTGCAAAGTGACCTAAAACTGCATTTTTCACCTCAATTTCATCTGCAAATTTTCTTCTTCAAAGGTCTTTCTTCAGTTTCAAGAAGAGGTATTAGGTGTTCAATGTCCTGGAAGCCGCAGTTCTTCACTGCAGCCTTCGTAACAATAGCCATATGGACTGGAGCATTGTCGTGAAGCAGGCAACTACCATGACTCAGCATTCCTCATCTCTTTTCCTTTATGGTGTCGTGCAGTTTGTACAGGAGTGAAGTATAATATTTTGCATTCATGTTGGTATTCCTTTCCTTGAAGTCAGTTAAGAGAATTCCCTGGACGTCCCAAAAAATTGTGGCCATGATCTGCTTGGTGGACTGAGTGATCTTGGCTTTTCTTGGCAGTGCTTCACCTGGTTTGCACCACTTCATGGATTCCCTTTTGGAAAGAGGATCATAATAAAGGCCCATGGTTTTATTCCCATTGAAATTGAATTCCAGCACTTCTCTCTGATTCCCTTGGCAAAGCTCTAAAAACTTTTGGGAAGATTGTCCTTCTGAATTGAAGAGAGAAGTCAGGGCACCCACCTTGCACTGACCTTCTTCATCTGAAGCTTCCCTTGAATAATGTGAAAGATGGTTGTTATAGAAAGTCCCAACCTTGCTGAGATTTCTTTGCGCTTCAGCCTTCTGTTATTGAGCAGCTCCTCATCAAAAAGAGCAACATTTTCCTCAGGCTGACCATTACGAGGATAATCTTCGCTGCCCTCTCTTTCTAGGTGAAACTGTTTAGTCCATTCTTTCACGATGGAATATGAAAGAGAAGCTTCCTCATAAACACACCATCTAATCACTGTTTGATAGCACTTGGAGACAACCCTTCTTTGGTGAAAAACTTAATCACAGTGCAGTACTGAAATTGTTAACATTACAGCCGCTTAGCATGCTGTAATGTTAAAAATCGTGCTTAAGTAATGTGTAAGAGGTAACCCATTTGTTAATCAAAACGGGTGCTTCCAACTGAATGATTCAGTTAGAGAGTTGAAACTGGTTTACCAAGCTCCCCATAAATGGTGTTATGTTATCTGTAGCGCACGCCTTTTTTGGCTCAAATTTTGTATGTCAGGCAAGAATCTTTTGGAACCTACTTCGTAAATAGAGAACATATTATGATTATTATTACTGTTATTATCTGAGACATCCAGGGAGTGAAGAACTCACCAAGAGAGAGACTATAAATTGCCCAAACTAGCTATCATACCTTCCCTTAAGTTCATCCAAACTAGATACTCACTCACTGCTCTTTGAGAGAAAAACGTAGATCTTACCCCTTTCTTGACTGCGAACAAACTCAACTTCCATGAATGCCACCATGTTCTCTCCCCATCTTCCATATAACGAAAAATTTCATCATTTGATATCCTATGATACCCATTCAGAAGTTTTTAGACCTCTATCGTATCTCCTCTTTCTCCTGTTAACCAGAGTCTGTAATCCACACACTCACAATCTGTCTTCATAATCTAAATCCCTTAATCCAGATATAATCTTTGTAACTCTTCTTGGCACCTTTTCCACAGCATCTTGATCTCCTTGGAACCTGAGAGACCAAATCTGTGCACAATAATCCAGGTGTGGTCTTGTCAAGGTCTTATAAAGAGGAAAAATGACTTCCTTATCCTTACATGTCAAGGTTTACTTCAACATTGTAATTATTCTGAGTTGTATTTGCAACTTTTGCTATGTGACCTTTGAAGTTCAAATTCCTATCCAAAATTACTCCACGATTCATAGCTTCATCAGTTTCTTGTAGCATAACCCCCAATAAATAATATGCAATGCAAAAGTGCATAACTTTACACTCACTAACATTAAACTGATAGCCATTTTCATTTACCCAAATTTTCAGTCTGTTCAAATCACTTTGTAAGTGCTGGATATCAGTAGCATCTCTTATTTCCCTGCCTATCTTCGCATCATCAGCAAACAATTGCATCTCTCCTGTTAGGCTCTGCCTAATGTCATTAAAGTGTAGACTGAACAACAGTGGCCAAAGGACTAAACCCTGAGGTACACCACTGGTCACCTTAAATATGGCAGATTCATGCCCACCATATACCACTCTTTGATATCTGTCTGTTAACCATATACTGATCCAATTCATGAGTTTATAGTCCAATCTCATATTCTCCAGTTTATGCAACAGCCTTTCGTGTGGTGTCTTATCAAATGCCTTAGAAAAATCCAACATTATCAGAGTGTATCCATTCCCTTTATTCAACTCGGCTGTAACATTGTTATAAAATATGGTCAAATTGCTAAAACCTGAACTTCCTTTAGTAAGCCTATGATGCTCCTTGCAGAGTATAGCTTGTTTGTCTGCTCATTTCTGTATGCAAGTTCTCACCAGCTTCTCTAAAATCTTCACTACTACACCAGAGATGCCGATAGGTCAGTAGTTAGACACATCAGTTATTTGCATCACCCCCTTGTACAATGGGACTATCATATATTCCTTCCATTCCTGTGGTATTATTCCTTAGCCAATACACTCCTTTAGCAAACGTGCTGATATTCCATCTTGTCCCTATTAACAACTTCTTATCCAGGTTATGCAACAACTCTTCAACCTCATTTTGATACATCTCTAAGTCTTCATCCAATGCAGTGGCAGTAGCACTGTGCTCTATGTTACATATTACATATACCTGACTGATCTATCTTAGCAAAGTGAGCACTCATTAATTGAACAAACTCATTAGCTTCTGATACTAGAGTGTTATCTTCATTCAGTCAAGTTATTCTTCTACATTGATTCTTTCTTTTGCTTGTTTCATAACAATAAAATTCTTTTGAATTTCATTTAGCCTACATAGCCAATTTCTTTTCATACCCGATTTAGCTTTCTGCACAATACTCGTCCCTGACTTTTGCTTTATATATTTCATAGCTCCTCTTAATCTTATTCTCACGATATTCTTTCCACATCATCTTCTTCTTGTAGGGATCTCCTATTTAATAAGGCTGCAGATACATTCAGATACCACTTCATTTAAGCACTTTTTCAAAGATTCCCATGCATTGCTGACATTTTTTCTCATTCAGTAACTGATACTATGTGACCAAAGACTAAAGTATTCTTCTAAGCTGATCATAATTTCCAGCTTTGTAGTTCAGCATGTAGCCTGTTCTAATGGGAACATCAATATAATTAGATACTTCTCAAGAAAGCACAGCATTATCACTGTCACCAACTGGTGGTAAAATAGTCATATTCTTAACAGAGACCCCTGTTAAGAATCTAACACTCTCTGTTCCTTCTTTCACATTCTTCTTGAGAAAGTTGTCTTGCAACAATTCAGTAAATTTCTCCTCATTCTTATCATGACATTTCTCTTCTACCCAATCAATGTTTGAATAATTAAAGTTGCTCATAAAAAATTGCTTGTTTAGTGATTTTTATGGGTGACTTATGAGACCTAAATTGGAATGCATTTCTTTGTACTCTGCAACTGAACTGGCAGGTCTGTAGCAACATCCTATCATATATTTCATTATGTTAGCCTTAAACTCTCTGCTACATGGGACATTGTTACCATCATTGTTTTCATGCATTTTTAAGTCTTTTGATTGCATTAGTATTATCCCTTCTATCTCTATATCCTATCTCTTCTGTCATCCCTAAAAATAGTATACCGATAACATCTGATCCCAGCTACATATCTGATTCTGATAGTCGGGTTTCACAAATGCCAACAATCTTAGGCTACATTGTATTCAATAGAGCAACGAACTCGACCTCTTTGTTTCTGATGCTCCTGCTATTTGTGTATAGACATAACATATTACCACCTAGCCTGTTCTTATAATTAGATCTGTAATCTGTTTGGCCTAGTAGAACTTTCAATTTTCCCTCCTCAGATATACTCAAAATGTCTGAACCTAAAGTGTATATTTCCACCCCTTTGCCAGATGCATAACCGTGTTCGAAACCATTCATATCTTTATCATATTTGCATGCCATAGCTGAACTTTCACACACATTTTCCCAATTCCTCCCTTGAAGATCTAATTTCCCTGACTTTCTGCATTAGGTCTCATCCCAATAAGTAATTTTTCCAGTCTCCTGATGCCAAATGAATTCAAGTACAGGCTGTCCCTCTTTTACGAGTCTTTTCTGCAATCAAACACACTCCACACATCTAAAAACTCGCATCAATTTCTGCTACACAACTTGCACATGGACCCATTTGCTATCATTGCTCTTCTTCTTAACTCAGTACTGTCATATCTGAGTAACGAACCTACAATTTTTACATTTCTTTTTCGCTTTTTCCACAGACCTTTCATATCTTCTCTCATACTATATTTGTTGCTATTTAAATTATTAGGTCCTGAATGAACTACCATACTTTTTTCTGTTTTTTGATTACAATCATCTTATTTTTAATTTTCATCCCTAGTAAACTAGAAGTAATGTCTCCCTCAGCAGGTGCAAATTTTATGGTCGAAGCACCATGCCATATCATCTTTTTTTTTCTTAGATTTTAATTGACTTACCTTGTTGTTTCAGGAGCTTCCTAATAGCAATATGGTTAATAATAAGATTATATCTTAACCACATAGTGAGTTTAAGAAAGGCAGCAAGGGCGTGTTTTTCAAAATGTCCATATTTGGAATTGGCTAGAAGAGTGAAGTACTGTACCCTCTATTCGTTTATATATGGTGCATTTTCAAGTGAAGTGACCAGTATGGATGGAAAATTGAAAAGATCAATAATGTCAGTGGGGGAAGACATTTTTTCATCTTAGTGTCAGAAAGGGAGATATTGGTAAATAAGAAGGTAACATGTCTGTGTGGTTAGCCTAGTGGCTGTGCTCTTTGCAACCATATGCCTGGGGAAGGAGTGTCCTAGGTTCGATTCCTGTTGGTGATGTGAGGAGCTGAAGAATCTTCCTCAGCCATAGTCAAGTTAGCCGGTTTTGGGCATTGACAGTAGGATTTTTCCCCCAGTTTATTCTTGGGTTTTTCATCCCACAAAGCAGGCAAACCCACCTTGAAAACTCAACACTATGCACGCAGGATACATCAGGGCATAGGGCTGACCACCTTACCCTGTGAACGGTTTGAGGTCCGATGATTAATAAACCCTCGACACTGCAAGGTCTTCTTCTTCTTTTCCAGGCTTATAGGCCAAATGGCCTGTTCTGGACTCAATTCCATCTTTTTAGGGGTCTTTCTCTGCATCGAGTACCTTTTGGGTGGTAATTTAGAATTTGTTTAGGTATTCTACTTCTATTCATTTCAGTATGTGTTCTTTCCATTTTTCTCTATAGCAAATAACTGTTTCATTTAGGGAGGTTTTAATAAATTTAGTTTAATCCTTTATCCAAGTGTGAGCAAACGAAGTTTGCACCTGAAAGTATCTTCAAGACTGGGGTAAGATGGTACAACACCGGGCAACTCGTTGCAAAGGTGGAGCAAGCTAACATCCCTCCTATCTCAGTATCTCCCATAATGCAAAACACATCTCCTTGCGGATATGTATAATGTTATGCATTAAGGGAAGGGCCACTACACAGACTAGTTTCAACCTTTATTGAGGTCTTTTCAGTGGGAGCCAGGCCCAGGTGGACATACCAGGCAGAAGCATTAGCAAGGTCATCTCTACCTATAGGAGTTGTCAAACGGTGTGCCACCTTTTTATTAAATTACTCTGGATTTAGAGAATGATGTTGAAAGTTTATTTTTCACTTGGTTAGACTATAATAAATTTAGTTTAATCCTTTATCCAAGTGTGAGCAAACAAAGTTTACGCCTGAAAGTATCTTCGGGACTGGGGTAAGGTGGTACAAAACTGGAAGAGACACTGAAGCAATCTCAATAAAGGTCGAAACTAGTCTGGGTAGTGGCCCTTCCCTTAATGCATAACATTATACATATCCACAAGGAGATGTGTTTTGCATTATGGGAGATACTGAGGTAGGAGTGATGTTAACTTGTTCCACCTTTGCAACGAGTTTCCCGGTGTTGTACCACCTTACCCCAGTCCTGAAGATACTTTCAGGTGCAAACTTTGTTTGCTCACACTTGGATAAAGAATTAAACTAAATTTATTATAGTCTAACCAAGTGAAAAATAAACTTTCAACATTTAGGGAAGTTGTAATTCAAAATTTTTTTCTGATTTCGCTGCTTTTCATTTTGTCTATTATTATGACTCCTTCAGTTCTGCGCAGAAATTTCATTTCGGATGATTCAGTTCTTCTTTAATCTGCTTTTTTTTTTTATTGTTATGACTCCTTCAGTTCTGTGCAGAAATTTCATTTCGGATGATTCAATTCTTCTTTCATCTGCTTCTTTTTATTTTTCATATCTCACTGCCATAAAGTAAGGTTGGTTTAGCTACTGTATTGTAGATTCTTATTTGTGTGTGTTTTTGTACATAATTGGGTTTAAAAATTTTATTTACAGTGCCTGTTACTTTTAAAAAGTTTGATACCTTTGTTTCTATCTCAGCTTCATTTTCATATGACATTGTGCAACGTAAATATTTGAACGTATTTACTTGTTCTATTATTTTGTTGTTTATTACTATTTTGCTTCTTATTGGAATAGCACCTTTGAAGGCCATGACTTTTGTGTTGTCTGTTGATATTTCCATTCCATATGTTTTTATCAGATTATTTAGACTGCATAATGATTTTTGTAGTTCATCTTTATTGTTTCCAAGGGTTATTTGTACCTCAACAAAAAGAAGAGTAGCTAATCTGGTGTTACAGTTTATCTAAAATCCTCCTTCATTAGTTATCTTCCATTCTTTTTATGATATTGTCTATGTATATATTAAATAAAACCAATGAGAGAGGGCAACCCTGACGTACTCCTCTATTTATTGGTTTCCAGCTTGATGTTGAATTATTGTACTTCACAGATATTTTATTATCTTGATATATATTATATAAGGCTCTAAAGAGTTGGTTTGGGATTTCATATTCTTCTAGGATTTCCCATAGTTTTTCTCTGATAATTTTATCAAATGCTTTGGTGCAATCTATAAACGCTATGTGTGCTTCTATGTTCATTTCTCTGTGTTTTTCAATTAATAATTTTAACGTAAATGCAGGGGGTGCTTAAGGGTCAAAGCTGTATAACTGAGAGGAGACCTCCACATAGCCTTTAAAGGAATGCAGAGAACCGACCAGGGCTTCTGACCTAATGCCCAATCCTCACCTTCTCGTGGTGCACCCTGTTGGGTATCTACTTGGATACTGAACGGACGAGGATGGGCTGGCAATTTGGGATTTAGCCGACCAAATTGTATTCTTATTGGTTAAACCAAAATATAGAATGATGGTACAACACGACAAAATTTCATGCCGGCTGGGGCGTCGCCCGGTTAAACAAGGCCCCCGTTGTTTTCGCCAGGGAACCAGGGCGAACAGCGAAAAGTCAGCTACTGGAACAAATCTGAAAACAAACTCCAACTCAACATCACCAGAGTTAAAGATCGGTACTATCAACGTAAGAAGCCTGAATGGCAAAGAAATGGAGCTAGCTGAGGAATTAGATAAGTACCAGATCGACATAATAGGGGTGACTGAAACAAAAAAGACCAAAACTGGTGAGATCTTTCTGAGCAATAAATACAAAATGTTATATTCAGGCAATGACAATCAAGGAAAAGAAGGAGTAGCCATAGTATTCAACACAAAATACGAGGCTAATCTTCTTGAATGGCAGTCAGTCTCAAGTAGAGTAATGTGGGCAAATATGAGAATCGGGAACTGGACAATGAGACTTATTTGTGCCTATGGTCCCACAGAAGGTTCTACTAAGGTAGAAGTGGAGGAATTTTTTGATGCTTTAGAAAAAGCAACTAATACAATGAAAAATGAAAAGTTGGTCCTTGTTGGGGATCTAAATAGCAGAGTAGGAAATGATTGTGAGACATACAAAAATATTTTGTGAAAATTTGGAGAAAAGAGCAAAGCTAATAATAATGGCAAATATCTGTTGGATTTCTGCTCAGGACATGGACTGGTTATTACTAACACCATGTTCCAACATAAAATTGTGCACAAATTCACATGGAGAGAAGAGGCTAGGAATAAGAAAAGTCTCATTGACTATGTTATTGTTGATAGTGATGTTTTCTCCCTGGTGCAGGATACCAGAGTGTACAGAGGATTTGAAATTGGAAGTGATCACTATTTAGTCTTGAGCAGGATAAAATTGAATTTCATATTGAAAAGAATAACATGTAAGAAAGTTTTAAAGCGAATAAAAGTTGAGCAGCTCTCAGATGTGAGCTGTAGACTAAAATACACAAAGATTATTGAAGAAAAAATGAAAGAGTTTGAGAACAGGAATCAAACCTTGGAGATTCAGTGGCAAACTCTGAAGAAAACATTGATTGATTCTGCCAGAGAGGCATGTGGTGAGGTTGTCTGTAAGGATAAAAAAATCAGAACTCCCTGGTGGACACAGGAAGTTAAAGAGGCAGTGAAGGAAAAGAAGAAAGCATACCAAAAGTTCCTGTCAAATAAGTCAGCTTTTGCTCTTAGAGAATATAGAGACAAATGCAAGAATGCTAAACAGTGTGTAAAACTAGCTAAACAAAAGTCATGGGAGGACTTTGGCAAGAATATAGAAAATAAATATCAAGAAGGTGGCAAAATATTCTGGAGGTTGTTGAAGAAGCTTAAGAATGGAGGAAAGAGTGCTATAAAAGGAATTAGAGATGATAAAGGTGACATGAAAACGGGAGAAAAAGATATCCTTGAAGTATGGAGTAATTACTTTGAAAAACTGCTAAATGAAACAAGCAGTGATGACAGCACAGTGGTAAAAAACACTGACCAGGCATGCAGTCAGGAATACATATCCATACTTGAAGTAGAAAAAGCCATCAAAGGCTTGAAATGTGGAAAGGCAGCAGGAGTAGATGATATTCGACCAGAAATGCTGAAGTATGGTGGTATAAGAGTCTTACAGTGGCTGCACTGCATAGTTCAGAAAGCCTGGACAGAGGGACGAATTCCCGATGATTGGAGTAGAGCTCTCATAGTACCCATATATAAAAAGGGAAATAAAACTGCATGTGAGAATTACAGAGGTATTTCCCTACTGAGTGTTCCTGGCAAGATCTATGCAAGTATACTTGAGAAACGGTTGAGAAGAATTGTGGAAGAAAAGCTTGGTGAAGAACAAGCTGGATTCAGGCCAAATTGAGGCTGTCAGGATCAGATCTTCACTTTATGACAAATAGTCGAGAAAGCATGGGAATATAACCAAGATCTGTATTTAAGTTTTGTCGATCTGGAAAAGGCATATGACAAGGTGCCAAGAGAGAAGCTATTCAATACGCTGCAGTTATATGGTGTCAATGGGGCATTATATCAAGCAATACTTAGTGTTTATTTGAGTTGTAAGTCAGCAGTTAGAATTGAAGGAATTACTGGAAGATGGTTTAATGTTAAATCATTTAATGCATTTAATTTCATCATCCCAGTTCCTAAAGCCTCTTTTTCTTTTCCACTTTTTATTTGTTTCTAAACTTTCTTTTGCAGCTTTTGTCATTATGGTTTTTAGATTTTACCATTCTTCTTCTATGGTCTGATTTTGTTTTATACTTGTCATCCAGTTCTTTATTCTTTTTTGGTACAAGTCTAATACTATTGTCGTCCAAAAATCTAACTTTGACGGATTCAAAATTTCTATTTTCCTTGTGCTTTTTTGTTGTTTTCCATCTTGGTTCCCATTTTTCCAATTAAAAGGTAATGTTCTGATTCTATTTCAGATCCTCTGTATACTCTTGCATCTATTATCATTTCTGACATTTTTTGATATTGCTGATTATCTAATCAATAATGCTTCTTGTGTATCTGTGGATGTCTTTATGTGTGAAGAAGGTGTTCATTATTTTAAGGTTATTGTTTATAGTAAAATCTCTTAATCTATTTCCATTTTTATTACAGTTAAGTTCTCCGATAGGTCCTGTGTTTGGTTTATATGGTTTATTGCCAATTCTTGTGTTGAGATCTCCTATTACCAAAATGTGATCCTTAGGATTGGTCTTATTTAATATGTTCTACAGTTGGGTGTAGAAGTTTTCTGAGTCCTCCTCTTTTCCTTCTTCAGGTGCATAAGTTCCAATTACTGTCATATAGCCTCTGTCTATTTTAGTTCTCATTTCTATTATTCTATCGCTCCAAAAGTTGTAATGGATTATATTGTTTCTAAGAGATTTATGTAGAAAGATCATTACCAGATTTAGCTCTCTCTTCTGCTTTTACCCCACTGTATATATAGATGTAATTTTCAGTTTTGTCTTCCTCTGCTTTTTTTTTAAATTCTGTAATTAATGCTATTTTTACATTTCTTTCTTCTAGTGCTTGGTCCAGTTCTATGATTTTGTGGTGGATACCTCTCACATTCCAGGTGTCTATATTCCAATAGGTGTATTTCTGCTTTTTTTTATTTTCGATAATTTTCTTCTCAAATCCTTATTCCAAGCCGGTTCATTACCAAAAAAAGTCTGTCTGTTTACTATCTTTATGAGTCTTTTTAGTGGGTTAAAATTTTGACTGAGAGGGTTACTGACCATCTGCAGTCTAGCTTAGTGATGGGCTGCCATCTTGAGGCCTTCAAGCTTGCCTTAAAGTGGTAAGAGGGAATTTTAAAGAGAAGACATAGAGGTAGAGTAGAGATAGAAATAGAATGACCCATAGCTCTCGATTACTCTAATAGCATTAGGATCATGAGTTACATGAGTTGGGCGAGGAATGCCATATAGGAAAGATTAAAGAGCAAGGGGGCCTACCTCAAAGAAGAGGGAAGAGAGAGAATAGAGTCAGCTAGGGAACAATGGGAATGCTATTTCCTTTGCTATCAAGATGATAGCCCCTGTGGCCCTACGATCCTTATTCAACATATTCGGACCACCCCCACCATATCTGGTGGGCTCCCCTATCCTCCACCCAGGAGACGCGCTCTCTAGAGGTTACAGGGTCTTCCGAGAGCACTGCAAGGTAAAAGAGGGAAAAAGGAAGACGAGATGAAGAAGGTAACATCAAAGTTCACCATGTTATCATTATCATTTAAAGTTGATTTTTGAATTAAATACTAGTTTAACTAGTGTGTATTTGAATTAGCCTAACCAGTTTGAACCAGTGTACCTTCTCCACTTATTGTGTTATGTTTTTTTGTGTGGTATTACAGTTTTAATATTGTATCCATGATGCTGTGACAAACACAAAATATAGTAATGATTAGATTTGACCTCAGTTATTTTTCTGTGCTATATTTATTCCATTAAACCTGATTATGAGTTTAAGCAGCACTTAAGTGTAAACATTGTGTGCATGCGCCTTCTTTTTACTCCTTAGGAACCTCCCCACTGCAAAACTTTCATTAAATAAACCAGGTCAAGGGCATACCTAACTCTTTTGTCCATTCCTTAATAATATGTGGTGATGGGCCATGATCATGTGTGTAAATGTCAGTTGAAAGCATAATGTGTGGAGAGAGCAATAGAACTGCTTTCAACTGACATTCACACACACACGCAAACACACACACAAAATCATGGCTATTGCCTTATGCTGAGAAAGGAGATTGAAAGCATTAAGACTGAGTTGAGGAGGGGTGAATGAAGAGATTAGGAGGTAGGAGAGGATGGCTAGTGTGAGGAGAACAATAGTAGGTGTGAGAGAGCAGAGGAGAGACTGGTGAAGAGAGGAAATTGGAGAAAGTCACGATAGAAAGGGAGTGTGTGTGTGTGTGTGTGTGTGTGTGTGTGTGGAAGTAGTGCGCTAGAAGAGGGGAAAATGTAGAAGAAATTATAATAATGGTTGACGCAAATGATCTGAGAGTCACCATAAATCCCTTAGCAAGAGATTTAAGATTGATGTAAGGGGGATAGTGCAGCAGACATGTGTAAGAGGGAAGATAGTGAGTGTATTGTCTCGTATGTTAATGTGGAGTGGAAGGGAAAAGCAGTGATAATGAATGGTAATAACATGAACCTGTGGAATCCCACTTGTAGCCTTCTGTCTCCTTGATATTGCCCCACCATACACTACTCTCTGATACCTATCAGACAGCCAATCCTGAATCCAGTTGACTAACCTGATATCTTAACCCATGTGCTGCAACTTAAATATCAGCTTATTATTATTACCCAAGACCACATGGAGTCAAAGACTCATCTAGGAGGTCCTTTTATCAGACACACAGATCATCATACCATGCTTTAAACACACTCAAATTCTCTGCAGACACCACACTCTCAGCCAAGGCATTCCATTCATTCACAACTCTTCATGAAAAAAACCTGCTTCTCACTCCCCTATTCACACCCTCCTTCCAGGGATGATGTCTGGTTCTTCACTGATCTCCCGCTATTTTCTGTGGAGCCTCTTCAGCATTGATCCTATAACAACCCCTTAATAACTTGTAGGTCTCTATCATATCTCTCCTCCTGTCCACCAGAATCTGCAAGTTTCATCTTCTCAGTCTTTCCTCATACTCGACATTCCAGAGGTTAGAAACTACCTTAGACAGTTGCCTCTGGACCCTCTAAAACACCTCTTCATCCTTCTGAAAACCAGAAGGATGATTATCATGTGGCACCCTGTCAAATGCCTTTGCAAAATCCAAAAAATTGCTGTATACGCCTTTCTCTTATAAACTGCTCTTTATTATAAAAGGCAATCATATTATTAAAGCAGGAATGCCTCTTAACAAATCCATGTTGACTTGCACAGATAACATCATCCTCATCTGCTCAACGCTGTATATGGTCCCTCACTAATTTCTCCAAGATCTTAACTACTGATGAAACACGAACTGGCCTATAATTAGACCCTTCCAGTCTGTTATCACCCTCATGCAATGGTACTACATTACCTTCCTTCCATTCCTTGGATACCTTTCCTGTAGCCAGACTTTCATTGAAAAGCCAGGTGAAAAGAGCTGTCAGTTCTTTAGCACATTCTCTCAGAACCCATGGCAAAATACCACTAGTCCCAAAGCTTTACTGACATCCAGAGTGCTCAGTAATTGGAACACATTCTCCTGTTACACCTCTAAACCTCGAACCTGCCCTGACCCTCTAGTATTAAAACCTACTTCTGCAGGATGATATACTCCAATAAAGTGTTCATTGAACAACTCCACTATGTCCTCTGCATCAGTCCCTCTATTCCCATTTTTATCCCACAATGTTATTCTTCCACAATCATTTCTTCTCCTACTGGCCACATAGCTAAAAAATTCCCTAGGATTTTCTTTGGATCTTAGGGCCAATCTCTTCTCATATTCCAATTTTGCCTTCCTTGCCATACTAATCACTCTCCTGGCCTGAGTCTTATATTCTTCATGCATCTGCTCTCCACCCCTTTCCTTATATCTCTTCCATAACCTCTTTTTCACCTGCAGTTCCTATTTTATATTGTTTGTAATCCACTTTATACCAAATTGTGTTCCCTTCTTCACTCGTGGAATACAGCTTACTATTGCTGGTAACAAATATTCCTTCACAATTTCCCAAGCACTAATGATATCTCAGCCTTCCAATTCCACCCTACATGGAACTACCCCAAGATGATATCTAAGATTATTATTATCATCATCCACCTTATAATTCCACATATGTTCCCTTCTCTTTGATATTCCTGAATTGTTGGCACACTCTTCCTCGATGAGTCTTTGGACTCCCTGGAGGCGTCAGATAATTTTAATGTGTTTTATTTATTTTATTTTTTTTATTTATTGATTGCTAAAATATTTATACATACAATAAACATCTTGTGTGACATTGCACCTTATAATTTTACAGAGTTCAGCACTAAGTGCTGCATTTTGTACATTGGATTTCAATTAAAATTTTTTAGTAATACTTTTTTGCCTTTATATTATGTTTATTATGTTTTTACAACACATGTTCTTCTAATATTAACAATGAAGATTATACAGAATTTTTTGTATAATTTTTTATTTTATTTTATTTTTTTTTAAAGTTTGAGAAAGAGTGATTATACATACGAATTTCTGCATTTGCTTATAAGGATTACTTATAGATGAGTGAGGCAAGTTAATCCCACCTACTTCGAAGCTTGGGTTAGCTTTTATGAAGAGAGTGGGATTTAGTCTTCACTATTTGTGTTGTTCTTACTGTTTATGTATGAGATTTAGGCATTGGATGCTAGTGATTTGTGATGTGTATATTAGTGTTAATGGTTTCTTAACTTTGTTGGTATATTTTCCAGAGTTCGTTTTTTAATGTTCTGTAGTTATCTACATGTTTTAACTTTCTTGGTAGGTTGTTGAGTTGCGTGGGTATGGGGATGTAGAGAGTTGTTGTAGGTCATGTTATACGATATGTGTCTCTGTTATTTCGATAAGTGATGTTGAAGTAATTCCTTGTTAATGTCATGTAGTGTTTCAGGTTTTTAATGCTCAGAATTCTGTGTATCGCCATGTGCTTGTCGGATTTTGGTTGTTGCATGTAAGGTGTCCAGATCACTGTTGACATGATTTTCCTGTGTAGTGTTTCTAATTTGTTAGGTTGCTGTTTGATGTATTTGCATAGACTGTTATTCCGTATCTGAGTATGGATTCGCAGATACCATGATATGGGAGTTTTTTTATGTTGGGTGGAATAATGTCTTTAACTTGGAAGAGTTTTGCTGCGATGATCAGGAGTTTGGTTTGTAGGTATTCTATATGTTTTGTCCTTTTAAGGTGGGAATCTATGTAGAGACAGAGGCATTTTGCGTGTGTTACAGGTTTGATTTCAGAACATTGGCAGGTATTTTTGTTGTTAATGCAGCGATATGTGTGACAATGTATCGATACTGATGCAGGGCGTATGATTCTTGGGTTGTGTATTATCAACATCTGTGTTTTGGTGCCGTTGATTAGAATTGCGTTTTGGTGGAAGTATGTTGTGATTTCGTTTAGGTCTTGTTGTGCTTTGCAGAGAGCTGTGTTAATGTCTGTGTGGATTGCTAGTAGTGCAGTGTGATCTGCGTATTGAAATATTTGACTTCTTATGGATATGTTATGAACATCGTTAATGTATATGTTGAATAGAGTGGGTGATAATATGGCACTTTGAGGTACACAGTGTTTTACTTGTATACTCCGACTGTGACATGTACCTATTTTTGTTACTTGTGTTCTGTTTGAGAGGTAGTTCTTGAACCATGTATGCAGTGTTCCTCTTATACCTATTGAGTATTGTTTGGTGAGTAGTGTGTCATGTTCAAGTGTGTCAAATGCTTTGGTTAGGTCCAGCAGTATAAGGATGGCGTACTTGTTTTTGTCGAGAGCTTTGTTTATTGTGTCGGCGATGTCTTCTAATAAAGTAATGGTGCTTTTTGTTTTCTGAAAGCCGTATTGGTTTTGTGAGATGAAGTTGTACTTCTCTAAATAGTTCTCTAGTCTGGTGTGTGTTATATTTTCTAGAATTTTTGAGATGACTGGTAGTGTAGCTATTGGTCTGTAGTTCTGAGTATCATTTCTTTTGCCGTGTTTGTATATTGGTGTAATTACTGCAGTTTTCAGTTGTTGTGGAATAATACATGTGTCGGATATTATGTTCACAAGTTTCAAAAGTATTGGATTTATTTGTTCAAAGTGTGTTGTAAGGTCTGTGAGTCTTATTTTGTCTATTCCTGGAATGGTCTTTGGTTTTAGTTGTAGGATTGCTTCTTTCAGTTTCTGTTTTGTTATGGGTGGAAAATACATCGTTTTTTGTTGATTGTTGGTAGTTTTTCTTTTTTGAGTTGTGTGATGCTGTTTGTGAAAGCATGGTTGAATGAGTCTGCTAGTTCCTCTTGGTTTGTGTCCTCACCAAAGCTTTTTTGCAATAAAATCTTGTGCTGAAGTTCTCCTTTTTCGGGTTACTAATTCAGTGAGTATAGCCCATGTTTGCTTAATGTTGTCATTATATTCCATGAATTTCTGGAAGTAGTAGCGTCTTTTTGCCCTACGAATTTTTGTTGTTAGTTTATTTCTTGTGTTTTTGTATAAGGTTTGTAAATGTGTGTTACTGGGTGACTTTTTAAGTTTTTTCCATAGATTTTCTTTTACATTAATAGTATTTAGTATGTTGTCATTTATCCATGGATTATTGTCTGTTTGTCACCTCATTTGTGTAGGTTTCGTTGCTTTTTTGTATATTTCTGTGAACTTTAGTTGAAAATTCTCGTATAATGTTACACGATCGTTTATTTTAAGGTGGGAATTCCAGTCTGTATTTTTTACTTGGTTATTGACAATGCTCTTTAGTATGATCTGTTTTGTCTACTTTTGTGGTGGTGGGAGGGGAGTAGGAAACATAATAAAATGAAGTTGAGACAAAGTAGTGATCGGCAATTTTTACGTTAATTACTGATGATGTATATGTATGGATGGGAGCACGTATATTGATATGATCAATGCATGATTGTGTTAGTGAGTTATTGAATATTTCTTCTCTTGTTGGGGAGTTAATGGTAGGGTTTATGTTCTGCTGACTTAGTATATCAAGATATGTGTTAGTGGTTGAAGAAGCGTGATCAAGAGTATTTATGTTAATGTCTCCTATTAGGATGAGCCTATGTGTGTTGTATGCGGTTTGATGCCGCTTAGCCATGTTTCTAACTCGTGAAGAAAACTGAGTCGATTATTATCTGGGGGTCTGTATATTGTGTTTATTATGTATTTGATACTATTGTGGCTATTTGTGATTTCCAAAATTAGTGTTTCTGTATGTTCGAAGTGAGTTTGTTTCTCTGTCACATTGTATTTTTCTTTGATAAATGCCACAATGCCACCTCCTCTTTTGTTTGGTCTACATAAGTTGTAGGTTTGATAATTTTTATGTTGTATGCGTAAATTTCTGTGTCGTTTCGCAACTTCAGTCAATATTAGCGCATCTATGTTTATCATGATATAATTGAGCTGTATTATCAATGTAAGCCAGTGTTTTTTTATACTTCTTCTTCTTCTTATTATTATTATTAATAATAATAATAATAATAATAATGTCTATTCATTTCCAAGTCAAAACCACATGATCACTCTCTCCAAATGGAGGGAAAGATGTCATCTCAGTTATTATCAGCTCTTCTGATGCTATGACCAAATCCAAAACTCTTGAACCTTATGTTCCTTCTATTACATGTTGCCTAAGAAATTTGTCTCTCAAGAATTCTAGAAATTCCATTCCCTTATTACTACATGCATTTTTCTCTTCCCAATTTATACTGCTGTAGTTAAAATTTCCCATAATCATTCTTCTTGCACTTGCCAAGCTTTAGAGAAAGATTTAGTTATAGATAGGTTATAGATTTATAGAGTTATAGATATTTTAGCTAGGTTAGACTATATAAAGTAGTGATCGGCAATTTAATCCTTTATCCCAGTGAGAGCAAACAAAGTTTACGCCTGAAAATATCTTCAGGACTGAATATAGTGTTGTACTATCTTACCTGGGTAAGTAGTACAACACCAAGGTAACTTCTAGCAAAGGTGGAGCAAGCTAAATTTTTCTAAATTTCTCTAAATCCAGAGTAATTTAATAAAAAAAGGTGGCAAACCTTTTGACAACTGCTATAGGTAAAGATGACCTTGCTACTGCTTCTGCCTGGTATCTCCAGCTCTGGGCCTGGCTCCCACCGAAGAGACCTCAATAAAGGTCGAAACTAGTCTGGGTAGTGGCCAATCCCTTAATGCATAACAGTATACATAGCCACAAGGAGATGTGTTTTGCATTATCGGAGATACTGGGATAGGAGTGTTGGTAGCTTGCTCCACCTTTGCTACGAGTCGTCTTGGTGTTGTACTACTTACGCAGGTAAGATAGTACAACACTAAATTCAGTCATGAAGATATTTTCAGGTGCACACTTTGTTTGCTCTCACTGGAATAAAGGATTAAACTAAATTTATTATAGCCTAACCTAGTGAAAAATAAACTTTCAACATATTTCTCTAAATCCAGAGTAATTTAATAAAAAAAGGTGGCAAACCTTTTGGCAACTCCTATAGGTAAAGATGACCTTGTTACTGCTTCTGCTTGGTATCTCCAACTCTGGACCTGGCTCCCACTGAATAGACCTCAATAAAGGTCGAAACTAGTCTGGGTAGTGGCCAGTCCCTTAATGTATAACAGTATACATAAGCCACAAGGAAATGTGTTTTGCATTATGGGAGATACTGGGATAGGAGTGTTGGTAGCTTGCTCCACTTTTGCTACGAGTCGCCTTGGTGTTGTACTACTTACCCAGGTAAGATAGTACAACACTATATTCAGTCCTGAAGATATTTTCAGGCACAAATTTTGTTTGCTCTCACTGGGATAAAGGATTAAACTAAATTTATTATAGTCTAACCTAATGAAAATAAACTTTCAAAACTTGTACTGAATAAATACAGTACAAGTTTGAAAGATTCCCTGACTAAATTGAATAACTGTTGTAATAAATTTAATATACTCAGCAGTAAAAAGATAAAGACAGTGAAAATAGACAGAAACATTGAAAACATCATCCAATCCTGAAATGAGAACTAATAGCACAAGTAAAACATTTCAGCTATTCAGGCAATTTTTAGTGACAATGGTAAATTAAATATAGATTAAATTAAAAAAGACAACAGAATTAGTAAAGCTTATATGGTAAAAAGTCAGCTGAATAAATACATATGGAATAAGAAAGAAATTAGTGAAAACATTAAAGTAGCTATACACAAGAGCTCCCCCGCCTTAACAAATCTATGTTGACTTTCACAGATAACATTACCCTCATCTGTCCATAAATCTGTGGGTTTTTTAAATTAAAATGAATTATAAATAAAGAGCTGGGCTGACTGATGAGGTTACAAAAATACAATGCTTTGTGGCTAATCATGTTTAACAATTTTTTTTGCAAAAGCTAATACTGAAAATTATGGGGGAAAAAAAAGAAAAGTAGTTTGATACAAATGAGGAGGCTCCCAAAAATATTAAAGATCTAAAGAGATGTTGCAAGAAGCCTGAATGGCAAAGAAATAGAGCTAGCTGAGGAATTAGATAAGTGCCAGATCGACATAATAGGGGTGACTGAAACAAAAAAAGACCAAAACTGGTGAGATCTTTCTGAGCAATAAATACAAAATGTTATATTCAGGCAATGACAATCAAGGAAAAGAAGGAGTAGCCATAGTGTTCAACACAAATTACGAGGCTAATCTTCTTGAATGGCAGTCAGTCTCAAGTAGACTAATGTGGGCAAATATGAGAATGGGGAACTGGACAGTGAGACTTATTTGTGCCTATGGTCCCACAGAAGGTTGTACTAAGGTAGAAGTGGATGAATTTTTTGACGCTTTAGAAAAAGCAACTGACACAATGAAAAAGGAAAAGTTGATCGTTGTTGGGGATATAAATAGCAGAGTAAGAAATGATTGTGAGACATACAAAAATATTTTGGGAAAATTTGGAGAAAAGAGCAAAGCTAATAATAATGGCAAATATCTGTTGGATTTCTGCTCAGGACTAGTTATTACTAACACCATGTTCCAACATAAAAATGTGCAAAAATTCACATGGAGGGAAGAGGCTAGGAATAAGAAAAGTCTCATTGACTACGTTATTGTTGATAGTGAACATTTCTCCCTGGTGCAGGATACCAGAGTGTACAGAGGATTTGAAATTGGAAGTGATCATTATTTAGTCTTCAGCAGGATAAAATTGAATTTCATATTGAAAAGAATAACATGTAAGAAAGTTTTAAAGCGAATAAAAGTTGAGCAGCTCTCAGATGTGAGCTGTAGATTAAAATACACAAAGATTATTGAAGAAAAAATGAAAGAGTTTGAGAACAGGAATCAAACCTTGGAGATTCAGTGGCAAATTCTGAAGAAAACATTGATTGATTCTGCCAGAGAGGCATGTGGTGAGGTTGTGTGCAAGGATAAAAAAATCAGAACTCCCTGGTGGACACAGGAAGTTAAAGAGGCAGTGAAGGAAAAGTAGAAAGCATATCAAAAGTTCCTGGCAAATAAGTCAGCTTTTACTCTTACAGAATACAGAGACAAATGTAAGAAAGCTAAACAGTGTGTAAAACTAGCTAAACAAAAGTCATGGGAGGACATTGGCGAGAATATAGAAAATAAATATCAAGAAGGTGGCAAAATATTCTGGAGGTTGTTGAAGAAGCTTAGGAATGGAGGAAAGAGTGCTGTAAAAGGAGTTAGAGATGATAAAGGTGACATGAAAACAGGAGAAAAAGATATCCTTGAAGTATGGAGTAATTACTTTGAAAAACTGCTAAATGAAACAAGCAGTGATGACAGCACAGTGATAAAAAAAAAACACTGACCAGGCATGCAGTCAGGAATACATATCCATACTTGAAGTAGAAAAAGCCATCAAAGGCTTGAAATGTGGAAAGGCAAGTGGAGTAGATGATATTCAACCAGAAATGCTGAAGTATGGTGGTATAAGAGTCTTACAGTGGCTGCACTGCATAGTTCAGAAAGCCTGGACAGAGGGACGAATTTCCGATGATTGAAGTAGAGCTCTCATAGTACCCATATATAAAAAGGGAAATAAAACTGAATGTGAGAATTACAGAGGTATTTCCCTACTGAGTGTTCTTGGCAAGATCTATGCAAGTATACTTGAGAAACAGTTGAGAAGAATTGTGGAAGAAAAGCTTGGTGAAGAACAAGCTGGAAACAGGCCATATAGAGGCTGTCAGAATCAGATCTTCACTTTACGACAAATAGTCGAGAAAGCATGGGAATATAACAAAGATCTGTATTTAAGTTTTGTCGATTTGGAAAAGGCATATGACAAGGTGCCAAGAGATAAGCTATTCAATACGCTGCAGTTATATGGTGTCAATGGGGCATTATATCAAGCAATACTTAGTCTTTATTTGAGTTGTAAGTCAGCAGTTAGAATTGAAGGAAGTACAGGAAGATGGTTTAATGTTAAATCTGGTGTGAGACAAGGATGTACATTATCCCCTCTGTTATTCATTATCTATATGGATCACATTATGCAGGAAAGTGGTATTAAACCTGATATCAAAATTGGAGATGTTAATGTCAGCTCTTTGCTTTATGCAGATGATGTTATATTGCTAAATAAATCTGCTGCAGGTCTGCAAGATTCTCTGACTAAATTGAATAGCTGTTGTAATAGAAATGGTATGAAGGTCAGCAATAAAAAGACAAAGACAATGAAAATAGGCAGAATCATTGAAAATGTCAACTGTGTTGTGAATGGAGAACCTGTGGAACAAGTAAAACATTTCAGCTATTTAGGCATGATTTTTACTGAAGATGGTAAATTAAATATAGAAATAGACAACAGAATCAGCAAAGCTGGTATGGTGGGAAGTCAATTGAATAAATTCATATGGAATAAGAGAGAAATTAGGCAGAACACTAATTTAGCTGTATACAAGACAGTGTTCAAACCAGTTTTAACTTATGGATCTGAGAGCTGGGTCAGAAGTAAAACACTTGACCAAAGACTAGAGACCGCAGATATGAGAGTCCTGAGAAAGATTATAGGCATGAACAGATGGCATCAATGGCAATATCATATTTAAAATGAGGATATTAGGAATGAACTTGACATTGTCAGCATCCAGGAATGCGTTAGCAGAGCTAATCTCAGGTAGTATGGTCACTTAAATAGAATGGGAGAGGAAAGATTAGCAAAACAAGTGTTCTCTGCCAGGTTTGCAGGAAAACGACCCAGATGAAGACCAAGATATAGGTGGATTGATACAGTACAAAGTGCTTTAGACGATAGAAATATAATATCTGATAATTTTGGAGTCTTGACAAGTAACAGACTAATTTGGAGGAAAATTGTAGATAGGAAGTTAGTAATGAAGTAATTTTTGCATGTAGTACTGTCATATCCTGTACACCCCTTGAGGTTACATGGCAGGAATTTGATGATGATGATGATGATGAGAGATGTTGCGATCAGACAAATGAACAAACTAAAGTCCCAGTGAGAAATGAAATGCTGCTAGATTTCTGGAAGTAATAAGTAGAAATAGCAAAGCATTATTTAGTAATTGTATCCAACTAAGTATAAGTTATGGAGAAAATGGGAAAAATAATTCCTTTACATAAAAAAAAAAAAAGCTGTATTCATCAATGTGCAGACTATAGATTAGTAAATTCATTAAGATATACATATAAATTATTTATAAGAATTGTACAAAACAAAATTAATGGAACCATATAAGCAACATTTAGGAAATTTTACTTTGTTATTATTATATTTATTATTATTATTATTTTATGGGCATCTCCATGGAGCTTGAAGACACCTCGTAGGTTATCCACATATCTCTCCTTGAACCCATTAACAGTGAGCCTCGGTAACTCAGTCGGTATAAACGATGAAGCCCTTTGGTTGGATCACTAGATAGAATAATAAAATTAAATTGGGACACACCATAAATGGCGCAGCCGACAGGATGTAGTTTAGCTAATTAAATAATAATTACAAGCTATTCACAACAAGTTGGTTTTGGGTGCAGATAGTACAACTGAGAGGTAGAAGTTTAGTTAAGTTTTGTTGATAATTTTAGTTTATTAGTGTAAATTGGATGCAATTATGACTGAACCCTCCAGTAATTTAGGCATGGATAACAGCAAATTTTTTCGCTACATTAACCCACAGCAGGTGTTCCCACAATTTTCGGGAAAGGAGACTGATGATGTTCTAAATTTTTTTAGTTATATAGAAGAGCTTTGAAGAGTTGGATGATGGACTGATTTTCAGTTGCTAGTCTTATTCCGAAGTAAACTGGTGGGAAAGGCTAAAGCTTTCCTGTATTCCTTCCCCATTCTCAAGGAAACCCTGGATTACTCCCGTTTTAAGACAGTCCTAATTTCTGAGTTCTCAAAACTGGGAAGCTTGGGACCTAACTTATGGAAGCTCCAGAGGTGCTCTCAGAAGGAAAAGGAAAGTGTGGCTGTGTTCCATAACAGGTTGCTGACAATAGCTAGTACCCTGAGTGTCCTTAGTGAAGAAAAGCCTCACTTGGACCGGGCCATTTTCCAACAATTCAGACAGGAAGTCAAACCTGAGTTAAAGGAAACGGCATTCGATAAGAGATTATCCAATTTAAGAGAATGTTACGATGCTGTAAAGGAACGTGAACAATTGCTCGGAGACCTCCGTCCCACACATGTTCAGGTCAATAAACATAATTGAAGAGAAGGGCAATTCTGAAAAGGGGCAAGGAGATATTAAAGAGAGTAAGAAGAGGAGAGAAAGATCTAAGACAAGAGAGAGACTAGAAGAAGACAATAAGCAGGAGATAAACAATTTGACAGAGGCTTATATTGATTCAGATAAAATCAGGGTTATTGTAAAACAAGAGATAGAAATACTCCAAACCCCCATTATGGATCAGTTAGATGAGGTGATGAAATAACTAGGATCGTTATCTGTAAGAACCCCAGAGCCTGATTATAGTAGAACTGAGGAAACCACTAAGTTGGTTAAAGAGGAAGTTGAGCGTCTGTAAAGACCCCTTCTCGATAGATTAGATTCAGTTATGCAAAGGCTATCAGAAGTCATACCACAACAAGCTACAGCTATTCCTCAAAATCAAGGGAGAGCTAGTGACCAAAGAGGCAGTAGAGAGCCCCCAAGATGTTTCAGTTGTAACAAACTGGGACATTTTGCTCAAAACTGTTACTTTAACAAAAAGCACTTAGGTAGAGGTCATGACAGAGATTCAGATTCACATACATATACAAACAGAGTATGGAAAAAGGGACAAGGAAGAAAGGAGCATCCTTATGAGATGGAAGTGAAGGCCAGTGCGTATAGAAGATACTGCAATGCTTTGCTAGACACTGGGGCCCAATCATCCATCATATCTGAGGATTACTTTAAGAAAATAGAACCTCATGCCAAAGATAATATCACTCACCTTAAACAACGAGTGAGAGTATCAGGTGTCACAACTTCCATGACTCGTGCTTCTAGGTCTGTGAATCTAAAGTTATACCTGCCTGAGTTCAAATTATGTGTTTGGCCGGAGTTTTTGATCCTGCCAGGATCCTGTCTTCCACCCATCAAGCTGATCCTAGGCAGAGATTTCATGTCAAGGTTTGACTTTAAATGTGATTACATGAGGAAAGAAATATAGCTATTGGGAAAGAGACAATTTACAAGGAAGGGGCAAACTCCAGAGTTACGTAAGGAAAAGAGAAGTGAGCCTCAGGAGAGGAATCATGAATCCCATGTGAATAAAGTGAAGAAATCATCACGAGGAGGTAATCTGTGAAAGGAAATCAAAAGTAGTTAATGTTAAATCAGAGGGAAATTTCTGCAAGGTTAGAAAAGGGAAGTGAAATAAAAACCAAAGGAATTAAGTTCATCAGTTATGAGTATATGGATAATGAAAAAAAAAAAGGGAAGAAAAAAAGTAGGGGGGAAGGAAAATACAAAAAAAATAATAAAAGGGGAAACCCCATATATATGAGAGGAGGAACACTTCAAAAAAGAATTTTTTACATAATTTTTTTTTGTTTAAAGGGGGGACCTTTGTTATACCCTGATACCTTAAGAATGTAGAATTCCAAGCTATCATGGTGTAACATGAAGAGAAAATAAAATAAAACCCCTGTATAAAAGCTAATAGATGAATTATTTAAAAGAAAGAAAATATTCTTGCATCCAAGTAAAATATATAACAAAAAAGTATTTGAAGAACTAAATAATAAAAAATGGAAAATATTACAGTTGTGAAAAAAAAAAAAATTTAGCTAAGTAAGACAGAAAGGATTAGTCATAAGAAATTGTATGTGAGAGGCTAGAGATTAAAATATTAAGTAAATTCTTAAAATTTTGGAAGGGGGATTAATTTAGAGGCTAGCAAAAGAAAAACAATAGACTATCGCTCAGGGTCAATTCCCGGATTTGAGACATCGTCACGGCTCGCCGACCAAAGGATGTTTGGCAGAAAAACGCCACCCTATTGGGTCGGTGAAGTCGAATCAAGTAAGGGGCGGAGAAAAGAAATTAAAGTGGGTGCCGTTAGGGGTCAAGGTATAAAAGGGTTAGAACCCCCCCCACGAGGCTTTTTTTCCCGGATAGTTTCTTCACGAGCTCCTTCATATAGGTTTCACATGGTTTTCCTGAGTGGCGGGATTGGAGTTATCTCCGTATTCACAACAAGGAAACAAAAGTGAGCGGGATTTCGATTCCATATTTCCTATGGTAAGAAACGGGGAATGCCATTTAGCTAAAGGAAAGAAGGTATTATCTATGTGTTTCATAATCCAGTGACAACTACGAAAAAAGGAAATCTGTAAAGAAGTCTGTGTCCACGTGGTGAGTTTCACAGCCATTGTATAGATGATTCTAAAAGTGTCCATAATTCAAGTATGAAAAGTTAAGATCGTGTGAGCACAGTTTAGTGCCAAAAGAACTTAGGAGTAACAGATTATCAGAGAGATCATACCAGGATAGAATAATCAGATGAAGGTAGAGGCCAATATAGAAAACTCAAGAGAAAAAGTACTGTAAAAATCTCATGTTAACTGAAAATCGTCTGTAATTGTTATCATTATTCTATTACTGAACTGCTGAAGAGACTAAGGAAAGTTATACTAGGACTTTAGTGCATGACTGATTATAAAGAAAGTATGCTTGTTAATATTAATATTATATAAGTAATTATGTGTCCTGAAATTTATGCATGTGTATTGTAACTTATAGGAAAGTTTTAAATGTCAAAGTTATGTGTTAGTACAGTGAAAGGATAGTTTAATCTACATATTTTGGATAGTTAAATAGAGTGAATTGATTACATATGTCCAGGTACTACAGTATATAGCGTATTCAGACTAATATAGGGTTAGCTAAAGTGTTAATTAGATAAGGGATTATACATATGATTGTATGAGTCGAATTTGTCATGGCAGCATGATCGCATTACTCATATAGGATCATAGCCAAATTACTTGTGATAAGCTAATGTTATTTTGTAAATATTTTCTTAGTATTGAATTGAATTATATTAGAAATTGAATTGTACCATGCTAATGAGTTTAATAAACCTTTATTCATTGATAAAACAGTTGTCTGAAATTGCTGCCCAATGCACCACTTGAAAAACGTACGAACCTAATCACGCGTGAAATTAATGTGTTAAGAAACGAGATAAAGTGTCACGACTGCAATATTGTTTCACATTCAGACATATTTTAGTAATTGCTCCTTGTTTTTGTATTTAATATCTCAAACTAAATGTCCCAAAAGGTTCAGCATAATATAAATATCAGGGACACTAAGGGGAGAAATAACTTAAATATTTGTATTTTTGGGTGATATCTCGTGCTTAGATAATAGTTGAACATAGATGAGCATAATTTCACTAGATAGGATAATAATTGTAAATTAGGACACAACACTGGGTTTGATTCCCTTCCATGACATGAGGAACCTTTATCATGTCTCTTTCAACTAAAGGTGAGTTAGCCAGTCTCATACGAAGGTAGAGGGTTTTTCTCCTGGAAATTCAGGTTTTTCATCCCTCAGAACAGGCAAACTGGTCCTTGAACACACATGGATCTACAGTCAAAAATACATATTTAAAGGAGTCCCTCATTGGAGGGCACAACCTCAACCGCTCCTAAGGGGGATGGATGAGAAAAACTTGGAGGAACCCCAAGTTTCAACCCATTAACGGACAAAACACTCGTAGGTGACCCTGGCAACCCATTCCAATCACTGCAAGCAAAAAATCTAGTTCTCACATCCCTACTAAGCACACCTTGATTCAACTTCCAGGGATGACCCCTTGTTCTGGTCCCTCTAGCCAAGTGGTGAAACATTTCCCCTGCATCTATCCTATAAAACCCTTTAAGCAACTTAAATGTTTCTATCATATCCCCTCATTTTCTCCTATCCACCAACTTCTGCAATCCACACACTTTCGATTTATCCTCATAGGGAACATTCCATCTTGTTCACTTGCCTGTGAATCCTCTCCACCACTTTCTCATCCCCTAAGAAACCCAGGGGACCAGACGAGCACAGTAATCCAGATGCAAGTGTATCAAGGCCTTATAAAGAGGAAAGACAACTTCCTTATCTCTACTTGTTAATTATTATTATTATTATTATTCAGGCCTCCAAGGAGTCAAAAGACTCATCGAGGGGGGGGGGGTCCTTCCTAAGACATAAAGTCAGTCAAGACTCATCGAGGGGAGGTCCCCCCCCCTGAGAAACACAAAGTCTATCATACCACTCTTTAAACTCACTGACCGTTCTCGCTCCCACCACCCATCAGGCAATGCATTCCATGGCTCAACCACCCTCCACACAAAGAAACCACTCCTTACCCTCTTGCTCACAGTTTCCCTTCGTAACTTCCAGGGATGGCCTCTTGTCATCACTCCTTCCCGCTGTTCAACCAAGCGAAAGAAAGTTAATGTGTTTTTAATTAGCCAAGCAATCTTATGGGCTACCTCAGCAACCTTAGCAATATTATCTGAAATGGTGTCGGGGAAAAAAATAATGCTGCTAGTTTGTACACTTTACGAAAGAATTTGACTGAATGAGCAGAAATAAATTGCTTGAAATTTTAAAATAAAAAAAAAAGAAGTACTAAGCATCATACTTCATTACTATAAAAATACCACTTTAACAGTAAAATTTGGAGCAGTTGAAAGTTCTGAAATACTGATCAAGTGTCATGCAGGGATATTTACTCATCCTGTTTGTTTAACATTTTCATGAAGGAACTGCTCTGGTAAAAGAGTCCATCTCAGGAACCAATATCTGCAAATAGACAAAAATCTCATCATGTAAAATATGTATACCTAAATAAATAAAAAGAAATAAAAAAAGAAAGAAAGACAAAATCCTTAACTCACTCATGGCGCAAATGTGCTTTAAGTTTATTACCTTTTCTGAGTGGGAGTGACAAAAAAAAAAAAAAACTAGAGACAGCTCCTGTGACCAGACTTAAAAGTATTTGAGAAAATACACATCCGAAATCTCTCTCCAAAGGATTTAAAGTATATATCTCAGTAATACTCCCAATAGCTCTTTATACTGTGGAGAGTATCAAATGAAAGGAAGACTGACAGGCTTTGAAAATAAGCATTTGAGGTGAGGGGTGGAGGGAATAAAACTGCATGGACTGAAATAACAGCTGATTATCATATTCCAATAATATCAAGAATAAAATCAGTTACAGTGGTATGGACATGTATCCATAATGCCTGCTGCAATATTTCCTTATATTCTTCAAAATGGAAGAGTAGATTGAAGAATTAAGTTGGGAAATTCAAGAAGGAAATGTATAGAAAACAATTCCTTTTAGTGTTGCATGGTGATCAGCATTCATTTTAGAAATTATGGACTTTACAACCAAGTTAAAAATAATTCTTTTAATATCTCGATGTTTCGATCTTCATATTAAGATCATCATCTGGAGTATATACAAATGCACAAGCTGAGTTACATTACATACAGTGAGTAAAGAAACAATGAATTTGATCACAGGTTAATCTACTGGCATGACCTCTGGTAAAAAAAAAAAAAAAAAAAAAAAATTATTTAGAAATTACATCAAGCTAAATTCTATTTATGATAACATGGATAAACATTCCTTCTTACAGATGGTTTTAGTAACAATGATGTCCTATTTTTAGCATTACAATTGTTATTTTTGATTTAGGATCCTGGATTTTCTACAGTCCTGTTTATAGTTGCTCTTGGAGAGGAAGGTTCCGTGGGTCGAATATGTGCCTTTCATATGTTTGGGATTTTTAGATCATCATCATCATTGTTCAGATTGGGGTGGTTGATTATAATCTTACATGCTTCCTTGAATTTGCGTTCATACCATGTTTTGGTGTGATGTAGACAACTAGTGCTTTTCCAGTCAATTCTATGTAAGGTGTTCTGATCATGCTCTGATCCATGCACACAATACCCTTCGTAAGGAGAATCACATACCATTCATCTCACATCGGACCATGATTCCATCCTTCTGAGCATATGCATTCCTGGACACACACCGGACACAAAGGAAGAGCATATTGGATATTTAATAAAAGTTTACTACAGGATACAGAATATCTCAGAACCTCCAAAAATTATATCACACCTCTCTTCAGAGACATGCCCACTTCCCAATCAATTTCCGAGTGGTGGTCACTCTTTAAGGCCAAAGTCAGGGTATTTACCCAAAAGTATAGTCACCAGAGGAATTTGAATAAACATTCAGTCCTAAAAAATCTGCAACAACAAAAATTACATCACCCGGAATCTGAGGAATACCAGTCCCTAGAAGTCGCCATACACTTACACCTAGAGCACTTTCAAGAGAAGCACTAATAAGAGCACGATGCAAACACATTAACTTCACAGATGCACTCACAAAGCATTTCTTATCACTGGAAAAATACCAAAAAGAGTGCACCACTATATCTGCTATAACAACAGATAGTGGAAACATCATAGAAAATCATGACAAAATCCTGTTATATACCTTGCAGTACTACAAATATTTATACCAAATTAACTCAATATCCATGGATGCCACTGATATATATTCTCTCCGATGTGAAAAGACTCTCACCAGCAATGTGGCATAAGACAGAACTCCCCATCACACTACATGATTTGACAACTGCCTGCAGCTCTTTACCTAAAGATAAATCTCCTGGCATAGATGTGCTCACCACTGAATATTACCAGAACTTCTGGGAACACCTCGGACCTATCCTCTACAGACGTCGAAGCCAATACCAATGGCTTCCCACTCAATATGACATCAGTTATTAAGCTTATTCTAAAGAAAGGAGATGCAACAAAATGAGGAAACTAGCGACCCATTTCCACCATAAAAGCCAACTGTAAAATAATATCAAAAGTCATTGCCAACAAACTTAAACCCACTCCGAATGAAATAATTGATAGGCATCAAAGCCATTCCATCCCTGGACAATCTATCCATGAAAAGTTACACCTCATAAGGGATCTCTTAAGCATAGCCAATAGCAACAGTGAAACAATGAGTAACACTACACCAAAAATAAGTTTTAGACCAAACTGAACACACCTACCTATTCAACTGCTTGAAAGCCTTCAGCTTTGGCTCAGGCATCATTCTATTAAGATGTTATATGCTAAAGCACACTGTTGCATGAAAATAAACAACAGACTCGCCATATCTGTGCAATACAGCACAACAGGTTCACAGAGAGAGCAGTGTCTTCCTAACTACAATTTTCCTCCAAATCAGTCTGTTACTTGTCAAGACTCCAACATTATCAGATCTTACACTTCTGTTGTCTAAGGCACTTTTTACTGTATCAATCCATCTATATCTTGGTCTTCCTCTGGGTCATTTTCCTGCCATCCTGGCAGAGAACACCTGCTTTGCTAATCTTTCCTCGCCTATTCTGTTTAAATGCCCATACCATCTGAGATTAGCTCTGCTATCGCATTTTTGGATGCTGACAATGTCAAGTTCTTTCCTAATATCATCATTTTTAATATGATATTGCCATTGATGCCATCTGTTCATGCCCCTAATCTTTCTCAGGACTCAAATATCTGCAGTCTCTAGTCTTTGGTCAAGTGTTTTACTTCTGATCCAGCTCTTAGATCCATAAGTTAAAACTGGTTTGTATGGCTAATTTAGTGTTCCATATGAATTTATTCAATTGACTTCCTACCATACCAGCTTTGTTGATTCTGTTGTCTATTTCCATATTTAATTTACCATCTTCACTAAAAATTGTGCCTAAGTAGCTGAAATGTTTTACTTGTTCCACAGGTTCCCCGTTCACAACACAGTTGACATTTTCAACAATTCTACCTATTTTCATTGTCTTTGTCTTTTTAATGCTGACCATCATACCATATCTATTACAACAGTTATTCAATTTAGTCAGAGAATCTTGCACACTTGTAGCGGATTTATTTAGAAGTATAACATCGTCTGCATAAAGCAAAGAGCTGACATTAACATCTCCAATTTTGATATCAGGTTTAATACCACTTTCCTTCATAATGTGATCCATATAGATAATGAATAACAGAGGGGATAATGTACATCCTTGTCTGACAACAGATTTAACATTAAACCACCTTCCTGTACTTCCTTCAATTCTAATTGCTGACTTACAACTCAAATAAAGACTAAGTATTGCTTGATATAATGCCCCATTAACACCATATAGCTGTAGCATATTGAATAGCTTCTCTCTTGGCTCCTTGTCATATGCCTTTTCCAGATCTTTGTTATATTCCCATGATTTCTCAACTATTTGTTGTAAAGTGAAGATCTGATCTTGACAGCCTCTATTTGGCCTGAATCCAGCTTTTTCTTCATGCTTTTCTTCCGCAATTCTTCTGAACGGTTTCTCAAGTATACTTGCATAAATCTTACCAGGAACACTCAGTAGGAATATACCTCTGTAATTCTCACATTCAGTTTTATTTTCCTTTTTATATATGGGTACTTATGAGAGCACTACTCAATCATCAGGATTTCGTTCCTCTGTCCAGGCCTTTGGAACTATGCAGCTCAGTCACTGTCGAAATTTTATCATCATCATCACGCATATCAAGTATTTAGGCCTATTTTAGCCTGTTCGGCCTTAGAAGTCATCATAGGAATTTTATACCTCCATACTTCAGCATTTCTGGTCGAATATCATCTATTCCTGCTGCCTTTCTACATTTCAAGCCTTTGATGGCGTTTTCTACTTCAAAGATGGATATGTATTTCTCACTGTATGCCTGTTGAGTGTTTTTCACCACTTTGCTATCACTACTTGTTTCATTTAGCAATTTTTTGAAGTAATTACTCCATACTTCAAGGATATCTTTTTCTCCAGTTTTCATGTCACCTTTATCATTTCTAATTCCTTTTACAACACTCTTTCATCCATTTCTGAGCTTCTTCAACAACCTTCAGAATATCTTGCCACCTTCTTGATATTTATTTTCTATGTTCTTACCAAAGTCTTCCCATGACTTTTGTTTAGCTAGTTTACACAGTTTTTAGCTTTCTTACATTTGTCTCTGTATTCTCTAAGAGCACAAGCTGACTTATTTGTCAGGAACTTTTGATATGTTTCTTCTTTTTCTTCACTGCCTCTTTAACTTTCTGTGTCCACCATGGAGTTCTGATTTTTCTATCCCAGATAACCTCACCAGATGCCTCTTTGGCTGAATCAACCAGGGTTTTCTTCTAGGCTTGCCACTGAATCTTCAAGGTTTGGTTCCTGTTCTCAAACTCTTTCATTTTTTCTTCAATAATCTTTGTGTATTTTAGTCTACAGTTCACATCTGAGAGTTGCTCAACTTTTATTCACTTTAAAACTTTCTTACATGTTTTTTCTTTTCAAAATGAAATTCAATTTTATCCTTCTCAAGACTAAATAGTGATCGCTTCCAATTTCAAATCCTCTGTACACTCTAGTGTCCTGCACCAGGGAGAAAAAATCACTATCGACAATAACATAGTCAATGAGACTTTGCTTATTCTTTGCATCTTCTCTCCATGTGAATTTGTGCACATTTTTATGTCAGAACATGGTGTTAGTAATAACCAGTACATTTTCTGAGCAGAAATCCAACAGGTATTTACCATTATTATTAGCTTTGCTCTTTTCTCCAAATTTTCCCAAAATATTTTTGTATATCTGACCATCATTTCCTACTCTGCTATTTAGATCCCCAACAAGGACCAACTTTTTCTTTTTCATTGTGTCAGTTGCTTTATCTAAAGCCTCAAAAAATTCCTCCACTTCTACCTTAGTAGAAACTTCTGTGTGACAATAGGCACAAATAAGTCTCATTGTCCAGTTCACATTCTCATATTTACCCACATCACTCTACTTGAGACTTCCTGCCATTCAAGAAGATTAGCCTCGTATTTTGTATTGAATACCATGGCTACTCCTTCTTTTCCTTGATTGTCATTGACTGAATATATCATTTTGTATTTATTGCTCAGAAAGATCTTGCCAGTTTTTGTCTTTTTTGTTTCAGTCAGCCCTATTATTTCTATCTGGTACTTATGTAATTCCTTAGCTAGCTCCATTTCTTTGACATTCAGGCTTCTTATGTTGATAGTACCGATCTTTAACTCTGGTGATGTTGAGTTGGGGTGTGTTTTCAGATTTGTTCCAGTAGCTGACTTTTCGCCGTTTGCCCTGGTTCACTGGCAAAAACAATAGGGGCCTTGTTTAACTGGGCAAAGCCCCAGCCTGGATGAAATTGTGTCACGTTGTACCATCATTTTGTATTTTGGTTTAAGCCAATAAGAATACAATTTGGCCAGCTAAATCTCAAATTACTAGCCCATCCTCGTTTGTTCAGTATCCAAGTAGATACCTAACAGGGTGCATCATGAGAAGGTGAGGATTGGACATTTGTTAAGAAGCCCTGGTCGGTTCTCTGCATTCCTTTAAAGACAATGTGGAGGTCTCCCCTCAGTTATACAGCTTTGACCCTTAAACATCCCCAATGTTCATTTTATTGATCTATAATTAGAGCATGCAAATTATTTTGTCTATGCTCATCCAACCATGCTTTAAACTGATTCAATGTGTCTAAATTTACAACACACCCAGGCAATGCATTCCACTCACCAATCATTGTCCAGACAAAAAAAACTTCTACTTACTCCTTTGCTCACACCCTCCGTATACAATTTCCAGCATTGGCCTCTTGTTCTACACCATTTTCCCATTCTATGAAAAATCTCCTCTGTGTTAACCAGATTACAACCCCTGACTAGCTTATATTTCTCAATCATATCTCCTCCTCCTATTCACTAGGCTTTGCAATTTACATTTTCCCAATCGGTTCTCATACTCCACATTCCAAAGACCACCGACCACCTTTGTGAATTTTCTCTGGTCTTTTTCTATCATATCCTCATCACCATTACTTCTAGGATTTGTGTTTAGAAAAAGCAGCACACTGTCCATACCATGTTATTACTTTTCTGTCTCTGTGTAGAGAGGGATTTCAGGGTTTCCTCCCAAAAACTTGGTGTTTTATTTATTTATTTTATGTTTTGTTTTTTAAGCAGACATATCAATCAGAAGAAAGCATGTAATTGATAAATATAATACACTGACCTCATAGTAGCCTTAGTTGTTTCTGCCATTATTTACTAATGGCTACCCACTCTGATGTACTATACAACCTCTCAGGCTATGATCCTTGCCACCTTCCCTACAAATCTTCCTCATTTTCAGCACAACTTGTTCAGAGAATAGCATATTTCCAAATGTATGCATTTTTCATATAGCTCTCCTCTGCACATTTTTGTTATAATATAATTCATTATGACTACTCATCTTTCCTTCCCCTATCATTGTGTCAAACATTTCTCTCTCAGATATTTTGCTATCAGATTCACTCTATCTCATGTAATTTATAGCCGCCATCACTATCATCTTGCAGTTTGATATCTTCATTGTCATAGTTTATCATTTTCTCAAACAAACACTCTTCCATTATTAAAAAAAAATCATAAAAACTCTATCCATGTCACTTGTCACAGCTACATTAATTCTGTATATATATATATATATATATATATATATATATATACACACACGCGCATCCTTTGCTCTCTTGGTTTCCTGCTTCTTCTCATTTTCCATGCACCCCTACACTCTTGATTTAATTTCCATTTTCTATTCAGTTCAGATCAAAACTAACTCAGATTAGATTTAATATGAAGAATTTATTGGAATGCTGTATTTCAAAAAAATGTTTAAATTTTTCCATCCTTGGGTTCAATTTCCTAGATAACAATCTTAGAAAATAATAATGCAGCTTGCAATATTGGTACTACAAAGGGGGGGGGGTGACTGAAAAGTTCTGTAAACACTTAGAACAAAACTGACTGGTTTGTGCAACAAAAGAAAGACTTTTTTCTCAGAGGATTGCAAATGATGCAGCAGCATTGTAATATGTGTATAACACTTCGTGAGGACTAAGTGTAAGTTACATGGTTCCACCTCAATTTCTTTATGATGATTATCACAGATTTTCAGCACACCTTCATCAGTTTTAATGCAATCTGAGAAAGAATACTGTAGTATATGAACTGGCAATGGAAACAGATTGGATACAGCATCAGTAACAACAGAACTTGGAGTGTTTTTGTTGATTTAAGTCGTATATTAAATTTTATCGAATTTTATTCTTGTTTTCACACATTTTATAACAGATGGTAATGTTTTCTGCATATGGTAGTACAGCAATTTCTTTTTCTTTTTTTACTGAAAGCAGTTGAGTTAAAAAGTTACTTTTTGCCCATTTTTGACCTATGCAGCAGAGACATGGAGACTAACTGAAAAAGAGACGTGAATAGAATACAAGCAGTGGAAATGAAAGTTTTAAGGAGAATGTTGGCAAAAATAAGGAAAGACAGAATAAGAAATGTGGACATTAGGCATAATTTAGGACTAAGCGTTCACGAAATGCTTATGAACTCTAATTCGAAGTGGATATCTAATAAGAATGAGCTTAGAATACCAAGAAGAATGAATGAAATGAAATTTTACAGGAAGCGACCAAGAGGAAGACCAGATAAGAGAAGATCTAAAAAATGGAAACCTGAACTATCACAGTGTTCATGAAGAAAGAATTTGGGAGGATAGAAAGAAATGGAGAGATTTGATCTGCCTGACATGACAGTTTCTGTTGGAACAGTTGTTGCTAAAGGTGGAGAAGAAAGACAGCGGTCAATTTCTGTATGCAAATAGCCAAATGGTAAACTATATAGCCACCAAAAGTTGGTTATACTGCTCACCATTTTAACTACTATTGTATAATGACTGTAAGACATCAAATAACGAGTAATACTATGGTCATGTGTTGGCAGTCTGTCCCTCTTAATACAGAAAAGCAGTCATGAAGTTAATTTCATATATGAACTGTTATTGTCCTTTCATGTGAGCTAAACATGTGGTTAACTATGTTTACATAGGACCTTGTGCTATACTACTTTGCATCTGAGATAAGTAAAATCATTTGGCTGCCATTGTCAAAATTCAGAAAAATTTATTGCTTGAAAAATTAGTAGTTTATAAGATTAATTAATTTTAATATATGCAGACATACAAAATTTAACACATTTTATTTTAACACAAAATTTAAGTTCAGTTTTATTTTTCAGAAAATTTCTTCAGAGATGTGGATGTTTTTACAGCAGTTGAAAAGCACAGTAAAATTAGGATTAGTAGGTGGTTCTGATTTAATAAAGATAGCAGAACAAATGGGAGAAAATGGTGAGAAACATTCATTTTAAACAATTTTTTTTTTTCAAAAAAAAAATTAGAATAATATGAAGATTTGTTCATGAAAAAAAAAAGTGTATTCGATTTTTAAAATAATAATAATAAATAAGAGCCTGTGCTTTAAGGCTCTTATTTTTATTATTATTATTCGTGACACCTCCAAGGAGTCCGAAGACTCGTCGTGGGAGGACACCCACTGTACAACTCTGTCTCCACCACTACACCGAACCTCTACTACCAATCTTCTACATCAGCGCCATCCACCACCACCACAGTTAGTATTTTTTGTCTATAAATTGCGTGTGTTCTGAAGGGCCGATTTGTCAGTATTTATTTACTATTATTATTTTTCTTTGTGAACCCCCTTTCATAAGACAAAATTATTAGCAACCCCTGGCAGTACTGCCAAGGATCACTAATAATTTTGCACTTTTACACATACAGTTATATTTAATATTATATAATTAAATTTTTATAGTTTACAAATATTACATATGCAGATAAAAATAAGAAAAGGTAGAATGAAAGGTTTTAGTGAATAATAATTTCAATAGTTCTACAATGAATATTTAATTTATTCACATTATCAATGTTTGATGCAACCCCAGAATCTCTTTTGTGACTCCTCTGGAGATTGCAACCCACAGTTTAAGAACCACTGATTTAAATCAGTAGAACTACTTTTGGCAATCGCATTTCTTTTTTGCTTGTTTATATGAAAGTATACTAAAAGTAATGTAGACTAATAAAGACGCACACTCTTAACAGAGTATTGACAACCTAGCAGTGTCAGTTTCAGACAGCAGATTAATAAAGGCTGATGTTTCTGTAACCCAAAAAACACTGTCATACTTCTGTCATGTGGAGGTGCAGAAAATTAATTGAAATAATGTCATTGTATTTAGGTTAAATTCTGTTAAAGGTAGCATTAAGGTTTGTGAGGCACTGCATTTATTTATTTTTATTTTATTATATTTGTTTTGATATTTGGATATCCCTTTTATGAAATGGAGCCATATTCTATTTTTTTATTATTTTTTTACATATGTTCTTTGAGAATTTTGTGGACTTATTTTATTTATTTATTTTTTTTGTTGTGATTTGTTTATAAATATTTTACTCATGATTTTCATTTCATTTCTTGAAACTTTCTCATTTAAGTAAATTGTTATTGTGTTATTGTTCTCTCTTTAGAGGTGTTAATGAAATCTAATTTTTGTGTTGCATGGTAATAAGATTCTTAGATGTATATGTACTTGGCAGTATGTGTAGGTTTATTGAAGACATTGAGGGATAGACAGCTGGAGGAAATATGTGATGTATCAACAATGAAAGTGTGTTGTGGTTTTCAGTTAATGTGTAAATTGTATGCTCAGGTTGAGGATAGTTATAGGCAGTGGTGAGCTATGGAAATTTTAACAAAGGGCTCGCATCGTCGAGAAAAAAAAAGAAAGGAAAAAAAGGCCTAACTTAGCCCTTATAATACTTATATTGCGACTTTGTAGAGCTTCTGACAGATGTGATAATTCCTGTAGGATATCAATCTATAATGCTAGATCTTTTAAAAATTCCAAATTGAAATTTTTGGAAATTGAAAAGCTGGGTAATTTTTCCACAAAGCAAGAGCCGTTTGTAAACTGCAAGCTGCCCATCATGTTCCAAACACACGGCCGATCTTTAAAATTTAGATACCAAGGGCTTTTGCAATCGTATTTAATTCTCGTTGATTTTTTGGTGATTGATGATAAAAAGCATATAATTTATCCATAAATATTTCAAAATGATTTTATTTCTTTAATGTTTTTTATCGAATCATGGTATTGATTCGTTAAAAAACATTAAAATGATGTTTACAATTAGCGCAATTTGGCATTGCACTAATTGTAAATGATGAGCTCAATGCCAAATCACAACATTGGGAAATTTTTGTAGAAGTTTGATTGCAACACCTGATTTGTTTCCTAACATTACACTAGCTCCATCAGAACAAAATGCAATAAAATTATTTTTTATATAGTTATCAGAAAATCCATATCAATTTAAAGTAACAATTATAATAGCATGTATATACATTCCACGGTGGTATTTTCTAGTTCTACAAGATTATTAAACAAGAAGAACAAGGGACTCGCAAATTTGAGAAAAATTTGCGAGTGTTGGATAACTATAAAGTTAATTTAGAGAAGTCTGTTGGAAGTTATTTTAACTTGATTATACTATAAATTAAAGATACCAAGAAATTATATACTTGGTTTAATCCTTTATCCAAGTGCAAGGAGATGTGCTTTGCATTATGGGATACTAAGGCAAGTGATGTGAAGTCTTAGCTGCTTTATACGAATTATCCCAGTCTTGAAAATAGTTCAGGTGCAAACTTGTTTGCTTGCACTTGGATAAAGGATTAAACCAAGTATATAATTTCTTGGCAACTTTAATTTAAGGGTCATTAACAGTAATCGAGTTTCCCCATTGCCAGTCTCCCAAAAAAAAGTTGTGAACTGTATCACTATCTAGTATGTCTAAGGTTTCTTTTTCTGAATGAATCTCCATGTTACTTAAATCTATTGATCTAAGAGTGGCTTTTTTTTTTTTTTTGTCTGATTAATAAACTTTATTCTTTTCTGATTTCTGCAAAGTACATGCTTCTTTCCTGTACCTGTGTTCCATCATGCTTTGGCCAAACTGGAAGATCTGTGATTGTCTGCCATGATGAAAATGTAGACTGTTAGATTACTTAAGCCATAACACCCCAGACTTGATGAATGTGCCATCTCCTTCAAACATAGGATTCTTTGGAAAAAGACACATCCTACATGTTAAAGATACCAAGCAATTTTAAACCTGGTTTTACTCCATTTTTCCCAAGTAAGCAAACAGGCAAAAATGTCAAGTTTGCGCCTGCAAGTGATGCAAGACTAGCTGATCCTACAGGTAGTGCAAGACCAAGGCAACTCGTGGTAGAGGTGGAACAAGCTCCGATCACTAATCGTAATGTTTACCCTTAATGCCAAAACACATCTCCAAGAAGGGGATGTATGATGTTTTGTATTAAAGGCAAGGGGCCACTACCCAGACCGGTTTCGACCTTTTTTGAGGTAGAATGGGAGTTCATGTCTCTCATCATTGGCCTTTGGAGAATAAAGCATGCTGAGGGTCAGCAGACAGTAAGAGAGGAGTATGATGTAAGATAGAGTAGGATAGTAGGAGGTAAAAGAGGCCTCAGTCAACCTGTTTAGCCGTATTAGGCTAATTGGTCTGTAACACATAATCTCCATTTATCTGTTCAGAAAAAAAAAAAGGTTAAACATAGACTTTTGTCTAGAGTTCGCATATGATTTTATCCAGATTAATAATTTACTAAATATAATATCCTTATTTGTATTCCGGTAATTAAATTTTACTGCTGTTTTTGAGGAACTGAGGACTTATGGTCCGGGCTAAATATATGAATTGATCATAGAGGTCGACCTTAGGGTCCGGAGTGAAAAAAAATTAAAAAATAATAATAATAATAAAAAAGGATTTTTTTTTCCGTTTTCCCTTTTTTTTTTTTTTTGAATACATTTAAAATATAAATTTTATTATTTAAATTTAAAAAAATTCAAATAATAAAATAACAGGACTTAAGGTCCGGTGAGTTGAAATGAATAGGGACTTATAGACCTGGTACCATTGGGACTTAGAATGGGGTAGAGACTGGCCCGGGAGATGCCGCTCGCGAGGAGCGGCACCGCCTCGCTGTAAGCCTTCGCAGCCCGGGTTCTCAGCTCTACCCCCCTTATTTGGAGTAAAAGAAACCGTGCCAGCGAAAGCTTTGTGGCTAGGGAAGACAGTGGTTATTCTTTTTCCTAGGGGGGGGGGGTTGGTGGGGTTTGGTGGGTTCTAAAGAGATATACAGGGCTTGATGAGTCCCTGTATAAGAAAGCATATTGTCGGTGGTTTGCGGTATTGATTCACAAATTTAAAATCTCCTAGTAAGTGCCTTTCTTGCGCAAGAAATTTGGGTAGGTAGAAAAAGAAACCTTTCCTTATTCTTGCATACATTAAATTTGCGTCTCGTACCTGGGATTTTTTCCGTACCTTCCAAATGTGATATTTTAACACGTTGATTAGGTTTTGGGTTTTTTGGACTGGTGGGGGGAATTGTAGCCATACGACCTCTTCTACTGTCAGCATGGGGATTCCCAATGCTGTGCTGAGTCTCCGCCAGATGCTTTGGGCTGGTGGGCAAAAATAAAAGAAATGGTCCACCGTTTCCACGTCCCGGCAGACATCGCAGAAGGGTAGGTACATAACGGGATTTCACCTGTTTCACCGGGAGCTGCCCATATGCTATTCTCCAGGTTAGATCCTGATGAAAAGGCTGTCCCCAGCTGTTTTTGATATTTCTGAAGAGAATTTCATTATTTGTCCTGAGATTGGGTGCATCACTCCTGGAAAGTTGGAAGAAATCCCAGTATACTGCTTTGGGTTTCTGTGTGAGGATTACTATTCCTCTGTCTCTGAGTGTTGTGATCGATTTAACTAATGTACGGTACCACTTAGGCACCCCCCTTGAGCGGGGTCTAGCATAGTCCGTGATCCCAAAGAGGGGGAGGAAAAGTCCTATAAAGTATCTAATTAGCAGGCCAGAAATGTGGTTGGAGTTTAAGGCCTTCCGTATGGTTTTGAACGTGTTTGCTTGTAGCAAGCTTTTGTGATCGGGCAGAGCGTAACCCCCTTCTTCCTGTTTGAGTTGTAGGTATTCTTTCTTTACTTCGTGTTTTCTCCCATTCCAGAAGAAATAAATGAGTTCTTTTGATAATTTATTTTCTTGTGACAGTGTGCATCAGCATTGGGGTGACGATTGTTCTTATTACTGTCGCTCTGCCATAAAAGGAGAAAAAGGTTGGTTTGAACAGCCTTATCCTGTCCCTGCTTGTCTCCTGCAATTTTTGGATTGGTAGTGCTAGGGTGTCTGAAAAAGGCACGCCTAGTATTGTTAGGGGCTGTGTCTGTAGCGTTAAACCGTAGGGAAGTCCAGTGCTATGGAAATTTCCAAAACTTTTGATTTTAGTTTTTTTGTGCGTTAACGCGAAGACCACTGACTATGCTGAACTTTTGCAGCATGTGCCGATAGATATAGATGGACTCAGAATCTCTGAGTGTGGCTACTACATCGTTTGCATATGCTACTATTTTGCATTGTCTGGAGACTTGGAGCAGTGGAATACCATTAATTGAAGGGGTATTATCAATTCTTTTGATTAGGGGTTCTAATACTAGGTAGGGAGAAGAGGAGGGGGCTTAGCAGGCAGCCTTGCCTAACCCCTCTCTTTATGCAGATTGGTTCTGTCAGAAACCCATTAATAGATAGTTGAGTCGTGGCTTCCGCGTACATGTTTTTAATTTTATGCCGAAGTCTCGGGCCCACGCCTGTTTTTTGGAGGATGTTCTGCAAGTACCTGTGGTTGACTCTGTCAAACACTTTCTCCAGGTCGGTGGAGAGAAGTGCCAGGGGGTATTTTTTTTCCTTATCCAGTCTGATCAAGTCTCTTAACAAGAAGAGATTGAGTTCCATAGATCTACCGGGGATCCCGTAGACCTGTGAGCTTGTTATTATATTTTCGATACCGCTCTTAAGGCGTGTGCAAATAATTTTTGCAAAGATCTTATAGTCTAAATTGGTTAAGGAGATTGGACGCCAGTTATTCGACAAAGTCCGATCTCGGTCTTTCTTGGGGATAAATATGGTATAGCTCTTAACGAATTCCTCGGGGATGTTTCCCGAAGTGAGAAATTCGTTAAAGATGTTTATTAATGCTGCCACTGCAAATTCCCAGATAGATCTATAGAATTCTATCCCCAGTCCGTCTGGCCCTGGAGTCTTCTTTGTTTTCATCATTTTGCATGTAGCCTTTATTTTGTCTGCAGTTATCGGCCTGTCATGTAGGGCACTGAGATGATCAGGAAAACGTGTTGCATCCCACTCACTGAAGTCATCTGTGCCTTGCTGGTCAGAGAAGATGCCGATATACTGCTGATGAAAGCGACGGAGTATTTCGTGGGTTGAGTGTAGAATCTGGCCCTTCTCTTCGATCTGGTAAATCGTTTTCTTGTCATAGCCGCCACCCGTTGTTGGTTGTAGAATGCGGCGGAAGGTGTTTCCAAATTTCTGAGATAGAGTCTTGTTCGAAAATCGAGGTCCTCGACTCTACTCTGCCGCTCTTGCTGCAGCTCTATTTCTACTTGCCTGATAAGATGTCTGCAGGGAACTCCGCTCCGTTCGTTTGTCCGGTACCAGCCGAATTCCCTGTAGAGATCCCTCAGCCGTTTGCGTTGTTGGTAGGCCTTTTCGCGCCCGCATTTTTGGAACAGTTCCCTAGCCTGCCACTTGAAGCTCAGCCAGTTTTCCCAGTCCCAGTTGGTATTTGTCCATCTGTCACAGAGGTTCTGTAGCTGGTCGCTAAAAAGACTGGGAAAGGTGGGAGGAAGCCTCCAAGGCCCTCTGGCTGTTTCCATAACTCCGGGAGCGTGATTTTGAGTATGACCATTTTGTGGTTGGTTGTCATGTTGTGCACTGCGGTGTGACATATCCTCTGAACATATTGTTCCAAGTTTTGGGACACGTACACCCTGTCTAGTCTTGTTGCTATCTGGCCGCAGCACCACGTAGTTTCTACTTTGGAGGGGTTATTCCGCCTCCAGATATCGACGAGATCAAAATTAATACAGCATCGTTTTAAAGCGGCAATGCCGCCAGTTCCGGTGTTTGGATTCCCACCGATTTTGTCTAGACGTGTGTCTTCCACACAGTTCCAGTCTCCTGCAACTATTAGGTGTTCTGCTCCCAGGAGATAGTTTTCAAGGGCAGAGAAGAGACCAGTTCTGTGGTGTGGATTGTTCGGGGCGTAAACTGCAGCAAGTCGGATGGTACGGCCACCGTACTTCCAGTCCACCATTACTAGGCGTCCTGTGGCGTCTTTTTGGACGTTGAAGAACCCCCCTGCGATTGGGGGGAGAATTAGTATCCCCACCCCTCGCGAGTGAGCGTCCCCGAAGCACCAGTAGCTGGTGACCGGATAGCTTCTCGAGAAGTTCTCCACGTCCCAGTGCTTATAGAAATGGGTTTCTTGTATCAGGAGGATATTGATTTTGTGTGTTAACATTAGCCTCCAGACAACGCTTTGTGCAAAGGGGTTGCGTAGTCCGTTAGTGTTTAAGGTTGCGATTTTAACTTCCATGTTGGTGTTAGTATGAGGGGGGGGGCATTATCTGTTGGTTGTTCTATGCAGGCCAGTTCTGTTTCCTCGTCGGTGCTAGTTGCACTTTCAGCACCCGAGTCAATGACAAGCCTGTTTGGGGAGTCCCTCTCCCCTTCGTCTTCAGAGTCCATTTCGTGGACTTGTGGTTCTGCCGGTTGATCCCGTACTGGGGGTAGGCTCTCTAGCATTGTTATGTCATTGTCGAGGGGCTTTGTGCCTATTGTTTGACGTCGACCTGTAGTATGGGTATACTCTGTCTCGTCCTCTGATGACATCAGGCTGCTTCGTTTTGCTTTTTTCTTTTCTTTTGATTCCGTTTCTCTTGTGTGCTTTGTTGGGGCGCTGGGTGTGACTTCTTCCTCTTTCCTGCACGTTTCATGGTTTGCCACTTTGATGCTGGCTATGCTATCCTGCGTATGGCGGCTTGCCTTGGGTATCTTTTGGGTTTTTGTGGAGGTTGTGTTTTCTGTTGATGCTCCCTTTTCAGCCTGTTGGCAGAGCTCCAGAAAATCGCTCCTTGCTACTGTCTCAGGCTTCCCGATGGGTATAGCCCTAATCGGTGTTATGGTCCCTCCAGTTGCTTCTGAGAGTGTCCTGTTTGGGCATGTGTCCACTTTGTGGGTCAGATCCCCACACTTCAGACAAGGTTCCGTACAGCTTTCTATTTTATGTTTTGATGCTTTGCAATTTCTGCATTGTGTTCGAGGGCAATCTGCCCCAAGGTGTTCCTCCGAGTTACATCTAAAGCACCTTCTTTTCACACCCGGGTAGTTGATCATTACCCTTGTTCCCCCCCAAAAAACGAAGTTGGGGACTTCTTTTTTCATTTCAATCTGGATTTCGACGTCTCCTGTTTTCCATCCTTTATAGTCTGCGTGCTCAATTGCTTGAATCTCGTGAATTTCCCCCCATTGACTAAAGAATTTCTTGACTTCAGGTTTGTTCTCTAGGTATTCTAGTGGAAACCTGGTTATTTTTAGCGTTTTGCATAGGCTCCCTATTAGAAACGGTCTGATTGTTTGTCCACAACAAATGAAACTCTCTAATAATTTCTTTTTTGTTTGTTCGTTTTTGACCACTATTTGGAATCTATTGTTCCTGTAAGGTATAAAACCGTATATATTTTCAGCCCCTACTGTTTCGATTAGAGCTCTCGCTAACGCCCGCTGATCTACGGGCTTCGTGAGCTCGATACCGAGCGTCCTAGTTCTAGGCAAAAAATGCGACATGGTTACAGAAATTCCTGACTACTGGCTGTAGAAAGGGGATGTAAGGGAGGGCAAAATCAAGGAACGTTGGGCGTTCCTCGCCGCAAACAAAGCGATACCAAAATAGACGGATAAAACAGGCAATAAAAAGAAAAAAGGTCTTACCAAAGCTGGGGTACTACTGTGGAATCTGAGCATGGAGCTCTCTTTTCGGGCCGTTGAAACTGCATCTTCTTGAGAGGTAAACGTTCACCTTTGGCCGGAGCTTTCTCGGGGGTCCTTCGGAACTGTCGCTGGAATCCGCTGCATTCTGTCGATGTCAAGTGATGTCGATATTGAGGTGGGTGAGAGTGAAGAATAAACCCTCATCGGCCTATTGAAAAATAAAGGGGTCAGAGTGTCCCCGAAGAGAAGTAAAAGAGGGGTAAGGAAGTGACAGAGAGGTCAAGGTGGGGTGCTGGGGGGGAGGGGAAGAGGAGAGGAAGTGGAATAGGATGGGAAGGGCAGAGGTAGGGGTAGGGAAAAAGAAGAAAAATAGGCCTCAGCTCATTATTCTCATCTTGCTAGCTTAAGGCTATCAAGTGATATTTCCTCACCCTCCTCGGAGATCTGCCTCAAGAAATCAAAAGGACCACGGAGGTAGCCGGTGCCCAGGTGACCTGCCCCTTCAGGGCAGCCCGCCTCGAGTTGGCCTGTGCTGCCTGGGTTTTTCCTCCGAACTACCTCCGTGGGAGACCAGGGAACAAAACAGACCACAGGGGGGACGCAGAGACCAAGGAAATGACTTGGAGTGGAGCTGCTGCTGCAGATGGAGATCTTAAAGCAGCAGCAGGCAGAACTTGATGGCGTTGTTTCTGACAGTACACAGGATTGGAGGTGAACACCACTTCATCTTAAATGTGGTGTCACCCAGAGCCTCCCTTTCGAGATGTAAAAATCTCCTTAAGGAACCGTAGAATATGTAAAATACGATCCGGGAGAGATCCAACAAACTGGGAGGATTAGCAGAGTTATAAAATTTTTTTCTTATCTTCCAGATGTGATACTTAAGCTCATTTATTATGAAGATTAGCAACTTCTGCCTGTTGTTGGCTGGTGGAGCAAACTGCAGGAAGATGATCTGCTCCTGCAGCAGGAGGGGGATCCGGAGCACGTCGCTTAACCTCCTCCAGATGAAGATGGAAATGGGACACCGTTAGATGGCATGCCCCACGGTGTCCGGGCTCCGACAGAAGTCGCATAGGGGGTTCAAGGTGTTGTTGAACCACCATCTGTTCACATTCACTGGAAAGTGTCCATATGCTATCCTCCATGCCAGGTCCTTTCTCGACGGGTAGCCTCGATGTTTGGAGAGGTGGCCGAAAAGGATGTTGTCAATTCCTAGATCCGGAGCGTCGGTATGAATGAAGTTAAATAAATGTTCATACCATGTTGAACTGTTCCGGATCGCGGTGATGTTCACACCCAACGAGCGAGTTGTTGCATTAGCTGGCACAGTCTGTTGTAGTCTTCTGGAACAATGTCCGCCTCGGGACCCTGGTGGACTGGGATCCCAAAAAGGGGAAGTTTGTGACCCAAGAAATACCGCACAGGATAGCTGCAGGGATGGGTGGTCTGCAGTATCCTGCTAAGATGGAAAGCGGTATTACTTAGGTATCTGATGTTAAAGGAGGGGAGGCCGAAGCCCCCCCGCTTCTCCGGAAGTTGAACGATGTTGAGACCAACTTCCTGGCGTAAACTGCCCCAGAAGAACTTCAGGGGCTTCCTGTAGAGCCGGATTTCCTGATCCTAGTTGATGTTAGTAATGTTCAGGACGTGCTGAAGCGCAGGGCATATGATGGTTTTGATGACAGTGGCCCTGGAGGAGAGTGACAGCTGTCCATTTTTCCAGTCCTTGAGCTTCTCGACGGTGTTGTTGTCAAGATGTTCTATGTTGAGCACGGGCTGCTCTTCAAACGGGACCCCCAGGATGGTGAGGGGGTCGGCAGTAGGGACGAGACCTGCAGCGATGTTGTTCAGGTCCCAGACTCCATACATCTTGATCTTGGTTTTGTCAGGGTTGGATGTTAACCCTGACACTTTGAACTTTTCTAAGATGGTATAAAAGTTCCGTATGGAGTCGTTGTCCCTAAGAGTGCCCACCACGTCATCCGCGTAGGCGATTACCTTGGAATCATCCGTGGTGAGAGGAAGTGGGATTCCTCTAACCGCATGAGAATTGTTGACAGCCCGCAAGAACGGTTCAAGGGCTAGTGCAAAGAGCAGCGGACTGAGGGGACACCCTTGTTTGACCCCTTTCTGGATGGTGATGGGGTCAGATAGGTGTCCATTAATAAGGAGATGAGTAGAGCTGTTGTTGTAGCCTCCTCTGATGATGTTGAGGAGTCCACTGCTGACCCCGACTTTCTCCAAGATGTTAAAGAGAAAGGAATGCCGGATGCTGTTGAATGCTCGGTTGAGATCAATTGTCAACAATACCCTAGAATACTTCTTGATGTTAACCAGATGTAGCACTTCTCTGATGAGGATGAGATTGAACTCCATCGATCGACCAGGAACACCATACACTTGGGTTCTTTTGATGATATACCTCATCCCGATTTTCAGTCTGTTGTTGAGAACACGGGCGAGGATCTTATAATCCGTGTTCGACAGACTGATAGGGCGCCAGTTCTTGATGATAGAAGGGTCCCTGTTGGTCTTCGGGATGAAGACAGTATGGCATTCCAGAAATTCCCGTGGCATGTTTCCGGTGGTAAGGAAAGAGTTGAAGATTGCCACGAGAATGGGGAGGATGTGGTCCCAGGCCTCTCGGTACAGTTCCGTGCTTAAGCCGTCTGGCTCAGGTGCTTTCTTTGTACGGCACTGTTTGATTTCTGATATTATTTCGGCCGCTGTAAATGGTGTATCCAACCCTGCTTGGATGTGCGCAGGGAAGGAGTCAATGTTCCAACAGGAGTAATCCTGGGGGGGGGCACTGTTGTCTAGGTAGAGTTGACTGTAGTACCCCCAGAAGGCATTCATGATGTTAGGTGTGGTAGTGTGTTCACACCTGCCTTTTTGATGGTAGTAATCGTTCGCTCCTGCCGGAAGTTGACGTAACGCCTGTTGTAAAAAGTGGCCGATTGCCTGTCTTCCGAGCAGAGGTGGAGACGGATCTTAATGTTCTTTTCTTCCACCTGCTTCTGTCTCTCCGATTCCATGTCGAGATTAATGTCATGGATGACGTTGTGACATGGAAAGCCTTGGCGTTGACAGGCCACGAACAGCTCCTCTCCTTGTGAAGGTCACGGAGCCGAGCTCTTCTGAGGAAGGCACGTTCCTGGCCCCATTTTATCATATTTTCTTTGATGTTAAGTTTTAGTCATGCCCAGGCATCCCAGTCCCAGCCAGCGGTGCACCAGGTGGAGCACAGTTGGTTAAGCTTGGCTGAGAACAGGGACGGGAAGTCTGGTGGTAACTTCCAGGGCCCCAGACCAACATCTACTGCTTCTAATGGATGGTAACTGAGCACGACTAATTTGTGGTCCGAGATGGAATAATTAATTGGAACGTGCCTTATTTTCTCGACTCTGGAGACAAGGGAAGGTGACAAATAAAGGCGATTGAGCCGTGTGCCGATGCCATGGCCTGTCCAAGTATAATCCCGACAGTAGGGGTTGTGAGCCCTCCTGATGTCCGTCAACTGGAGATTCTTAATGTGTATTTCCAGATATCTGTAGCCAGCAGTACCTGTATTGGGATTACCCCTACTTTATCGTAGGCTGGGTCCGCCACACAGTTAAAGTCCCCCCATCAAGATGACGTGATGGGCGCCGTACAAGTATGTATAGAGCGACTGGAAGAAAGTCGATCTTGATGTTGGATCTGCCGGGGCGTAGATGTTAATGTATCTAGTGATACAGCCCCGGTACTTCCAGTCGACGGCAAGGACTCTCCCGTCTGTATCCCTCTGGATGTTATGGAAGGCTCTGAGGAGGGGGGCTAGCATAAGTACCCCGACCCCGGCGCTGTTACGTGTGCCGAAGCTCCAGAAAGACGTGACGGGGTACTTACGGCTCAGTTCCTGCATATCATTTGTAATGAAAGAAATGTGTTTCTTGCAAGAACAAGAGCCGGATGTTAAAGGCTAGCATAAGCTTCCACACCTCTTGTTTGGATGGTGAACAGAGCCCTCGGATGTTAAGAGAGGCAACACAAAAGGGGGGTGGTGGCATTCTGATGTTTTTATACCCGGCCTAGATCTTTAATACGTAGCTGTCTTAGGTATTGGATTAAGCTGTCGATCTGTAGGGGGGAGGTAGAATATCCCGCTTCCTGCAGACTGGCTTCCAGTTTATCGCACGAGCTCGAGAGAACCTCGAACTCGTGGTGAATGCTCTTGATTTTAAAGCTGACGATCTTGTTTCGGTCTGTCTCGTAGTTATATAGGTTGAACTGGGAGCCGGTTAGTTTCTTTATTTTTTGATTTATGCTGGAACGGTAAGAGGAGGGTTCCACCTCCATTTCGGACTCCGATATTGTGGAGTCTGTACTCCTCTTGGAGCGGCTTCAATGTTTTTTTTTCAAGTTTGGGGGAAGCCGCTTCCTTTTCTTAGGGGGGTTCTTTCGGAGGTGGAAGGTCTTGTGTCCCCTCTTTCACTACAGGGAGAGGGATGCTAGCTACTGCAGGGGAAGTCTCTGAAGCGTGATCAGAAGAAGCTTCCTCTGATGTTGTTGAGGGGGGGGGATAGCTGTTGTTGTTGCACTATCCATGGCTTCTTCTGTACTCCCCTCGACTAGGTTGTTCTTGTTCCGATGATGGTGGTGGTGGAACACTGGAAGTTGCCGAGGGGGGAACTGTTTCCTCAGCGGATGTTGTTGCTGGGGAGGAAACAGTTCCTTCTGCTGGTGTTGCTGCAGATTGTCGCTTCGGTATTTTACCCAAGATGGTCTGGGTAAACTTCTTCTCCCTGCTGTTGGTAGGTGGATCTGGAAGTGCAGCGTCTCGGGCAGGCTGCAAAGAGAGTGCCTCAATGGGTGCCCCTGCCCGCTCTGCAAATGTTCATAGAGGACAAGATGTTACTTTGTGGTCCTTGGCAGAGCATTTACGGCAGGGGTGTGGGCACTGGTTAGAGATGTGCCCGGCGCCGACGCAGTTGAAGCACTTGGTTCGGGGGCAGTCACTCCCCAGATGTTCGATTGAGCCACATCGCAAGCATTGCCTTTGTACCCCGGGGTAGTTTACCATGACACGCGACTTGCCGACGTTGACGAGGTTTGGCACTGGTTGCCGCATGTCCATGGTAAAGGTTACCTCGCCAGAGTACCAAGCGGGGTCTTCCTTGGAGACGCTCTTCTTTATGTTGCTCACTTTCCCCCACTTGCTAAATGTCTGTGTGAGCACGTCGTCTCTGGTCTCTAAGTATTCCATGGGGAAGTGGTCGATTCTGATCTGCCGAACCTGTGATCCCACCATGGTTGGGATCACCTGCTTCCCTTGGACGGGGAAACCCTCTAGAAGTTTGTCTCTCGTGGCCGCATTTTTAACTACGAATATGAATCGTCTTCCTCCATGTAAGTATTCTGGGATTGTAAGGTTGTAAGTATTCTGGGATCCTCCAAACATGGAATCTCCACTCCAAGTGTCCTGGTCCTGGGGGGGAACGTAGACTGCTCTACTCATGTTGATCTCTGCGTCTAAAAAGTGAAAAGAAAAAAAATTAAGAGTCTTGCGACTCTGAAAATCCCGTAGTGCGGAGACCGCACTACCAGCAAGTTAGTAAAATTAGTATGAAAATACAACAATGTTAGTAAAACAATATTAGTACAAATCAACAAGAAAAACTAATAAGACAAATAAAGGATATCCTGGGTCACGTGTCGCCTTGCCGTAACACTATGTCTCTTCAGTGGGAGCTAGGCTAGAAATACCAAGATTTAGTAATACAGAGCTTGTAAGTATTTTACCAAAACAAGTTACCATAAGGTGTTTTAACCTTATTAAATAAAAATCTCAGGAGGAGATATAGATGTAGAAAGTATTTTTACCTTGGGTATAATTATGTTAAAGATACCAAGCAATTTTAAAACTGGTTTTACTCCATTTTTCCCAAGTAAGCACACAGGCAAAAATGTCAAGTTTGTGCCTGCAAGTGATGCAAGACTAGCTGATCCTACAGGTAGTGCAAGACCAAGGCAACTCGTGGTAGAGGTGGAACAAGCTCCGATCACTAATCTTAATATTTACCCTTAATGCCAAAACACATCTCCAAGAAGGGGATGTATGATGTTTTGTATTAAAGGCAAGGGGCCACTACCCAGAGCGGTTTCGAACTTTTTTGAGGTCTCATCAGTGGGAGCTAGGCTTGAAATACCAAGATTTAGCAATACAGAGTTTGTAAGTATTTTACCAAAACAAGTTACCATAAGGTGTTTTAACCTTACAAGCCCTTAACCAATACTTACAAGCTCTGTATTACTAAATCTTGGTATTTCTAGCCCTCCCACTGATGAGACAAATCCCAGATTTAGCCGTCCCGAGAGAAAGCTCCATGTTCCAGCTCTGTAGTGAAAGTATCCCAGCCTTGGATTCCAGTTTCCTGACCCCGAGAGAGAGCTCCTATTACAGTCCTGCTGCCTTGGTAATAACCCTTTGTCTTTGTTTTTCTTTGGTTCTTTGTGTTCCCCCCTGTACCTAAGTTTAACAGGTTTTTCTTATCTGCAAACAGTTAAAGCTTGGCCTTTTCTACGGGTCTGTCTTTTTGTGGACTTGGATCGTAAAAGGGTCTACTCTTCCCTTTTTTTTTTGAAGTATGTCTTCGGCTCTACCGAGAGTAAGAACCCTCGGGTTTGAAATCGACGCAAATGTACACAAGAGGATGTTTGAGAAAGCTCTAATTGACTGTGTAGGGGCAGATAATATTTCTGGCTTTACCCCCTATGGGGGTGGCAGATATCAAGTAGTTTGTAAAAATACACCAACAAGGGAGAAACTACTCAAAGGGGTTGAGTGTGAAGGGAAACTTTGCCATCCTTTTGTTGTTGGTAGCATCTCTAAAAAGATGAGAATAGAGCTATTCCCTCTGGAATATCTAGGAGGCAATGACATAATTAATCAAATCTTTTCCAAATGGGGAACCGTACGAGATGTCCAAGTAGGCAAAGACGCTGACTACCCTGAATGGATGTCGGGGGAAGTCACGTTCTCATTAACGATGAAAACAGAAGTTCCGAATTTTGTAATGATCGGATCGGCCAGGGTAATGGTGAGTTACCCGGGAGTAAAGAGGCAATGTTTTAAATGTGGAGCCCTGACTCATCTCGGGGCCCAGTGCCCGAACTTAAAGTGTAAGAACTGCCTAACAGTGGGTCATACACTAGCACAGTGCCAATCGGCATGCCTAAAATGTGGCACTAACGGCCATAAAATAGACACCTGTCCGGACAGATATCTGGCCGAAAAATTGGGAGGCACTATTACGCCCAACACGGAAACAACAGCCCAAAATGTTATTGGCGCAGAACCGAATGATTTCCCCACCCTGAAGGCCGCGCATGAGGGAACAACAAAGAATCATGCCGCCACCTCCGAAACACTGCCAAGTACACCCACCGATCAAACCGCCACTACAGATGTAGCAACCGAAAATAACCAGCAGCACCAACAAAACGGAACTATCACTGCAGTCACAATAGACGAGGACACAGAGGCAGTAGATATGGAAATCAACAATGCAGAAACCACACAAAAGAGGCCAGCCAGCCCTGAAGAAGTAAATATTAAAAAATCGAAACAAGGAAGTCCAGCACAAGTTGGAAATATAAAGTCAACTTCAGAACCCACAAAGTTCCCTCACGCAAAGGCCAATGCACCTATATTGCATCTCTTAAAAGATTTCCCTGAGGAGGAGGCGAGACTACGAAAAGCAATAGAAACATTCGGAGACATTCAACTGACACTCACAGGACAAAACGGGCCAAGAGTCGTCAGTGCAGAATGGAATGACGTGTTTGTCGATAATATAGATGAAATCACTCCTGAAAAGATCATTGGTCTTATCGATGCAGAGGACGACATGGGACTAGCACTGCACAGAGGCCTCTACATGCTAAACCACGTCCGTGCAGACAAATTAGCAGATCTCATCATTAAAACCCACAACAATAGACAGCAGGAGGATTTAAACCTCGCCTAATAAGTCATTCGACTCCTAGTATCGATCTGCCAGAGGGAGAAGAAAAAAAAAATTCTGGTTTGTTTTTTCTTCTTTTTGTCCTCTTTCAGATTAGAATTTTTGTTGTAAAAAAGGTCTATGTCTATTCCACACGGGAGGGGGTATCCTGAGAACCTGGGCTGCGAAGGCTTACACTGAGGTGGTGCAGCTCCTTGTGGGCTGCATCACCCAGGCCAGGCTCTTCCCCCGCTCTTCTCAGTATTAAACTGGTTATTCAGGTTGAAATTTCAGAATTTACCTAGTTTTTTACTAATTGTTATATGTAATTTTTAATGTTATTTACTAGTTCCTCTTTTTCATGTGGTGCTTCTTTCATTTGTTTTTCCCCACTTTCCTCGGGCAGACACCTGAAGAGGTGACTGACCAGGGAAAGCTGAAAAGAACGGATGGAGGGAGATAATGTCGGAGATCTTCTTGGTGCTGACATTTAAGTCAGGCCAAGTAGATCGACTGAGGCCTCTTTTAACTATCTACTACTATCCACTCTATCTTTTTCTCCTCCTCTCTCACTATCAAGCTGACTCTCAGCACAACTTTTTTTTAAATCTAAAGAGGCCAGTGATGAAAGGCATGAACTCCCATTTGACCTCAAAAAAGGTCGAAACCGGTCTGGGTAGTGGCCCCTTGCCTTTAATACAAAACATCATACATCCCCTTCTTGGAGATGTGTTTTGGCATTAAGGGTAAATATTAAGATTAGTGATCGGAGCTTGTTCTACCTCTACCACGAGTTGCCTTGGTCTTGCACTACCTGTAGGATCAGCTAGTCTTGCATCACTTGCATGTGCAAACTTGACATTTTTGCCTGTTTGCTTACTTGGGAAAAATGGAGTAAAACCAGGTTTAAAATTGCCTGGTATCTTTAACATAATTATACCCAAGGTAAAAATACTTTCTACATCTATATCTCCTCCTGAGATTTTTATTTAATAAGGTTAAAACACCTTATGGTAACTTGTTTTGGTAAAATACTTACAAGCTCTGTATTACTAAATCTTGGTATTTCTAGCCTAGCTCCCACTGATGAGACCTTATTCGCCAAGACGTGAAAGAGAGCTCCAGTTCCACTTCGAAGAAGAAAGAACCTGTGCCTTCCAGTCCAAAAGAGGATCCAGTTCCTGCGGCCCGAAGAGAGAGCTCCATGCTCACTTTCTACAGAAGTACCTCGGCGTTGGTAAGACCTTTTTTCTTATTATTGGCTCTTTTACCCATTCCTTCTGCTATCTCTTCGCTTGTTGTGAGGGACACCGGGCGTTCCCCGACTTTGCCCTCCTTTACCTCCCCCCCTTCTACAGCCAGTAGTTAGGTCTTCCCCCAACAATGCCGTTATTCTTACCCAGAACTAGAACGCTTGGCATCGAAGTCAAGCGGCTCCCAGATGAGCGGACGTTAGTGAAAGCTCTGATTGATACAGTAGGGGCAGAAACCATATACGGTTTCACACCGTACTCAAAAAAAAGATTCCAAATTGTAGTCAAAAATGACCAAACAAGAAGCAAATTATTAGAGGGTTTCCCTTGTGCGGGACAAACGATCAAACCTTATTTAATAGGGAGTTTACGGAAAACATTAAGAATAACTAGATTTCCCTTGGAATACCTGGAGAATGAAGACAACGTCAAGAAATTTTTTAGCCCATGGGGCAATATTATTAGTATCAAAGCATTTGAACATGCTTATTACAAAGGCTGGAAAACAGGCGACGTTGAAATACAGATGGATATGAAAAAGGAAGTTCCCAACTTCATTTTAGTGGGCCAAACAAGGGTCATGGTTAACTACCCAGGTGTTAAAAGATTGTGTTTCCGATGTAACTCTGAGGGTCACCTAGGGGCAGAATGCCCAAAACTACAGTGCAGAAATTGCAAATCAACAGAGCACAAAATAGTAAACTGCACAGAAGCTTGTCTTAAATGTGGGGACTTGACCCATAAAGTGGACATGTGCTCGCACAGAACACTCTCAGAAGCAGCCGGAGGGACCATAATACCGATCAGGGCTATGCCCCTCGGTACACCTGAGGTATCATCAGGGAGCGATTTTCCAGAGCTCCGGCAACAGACCGAAAAAGAAACACTAGCAGAAAACATAACCTCCATGAAACCCGTAACGGGTAAGACACCCAGGGCAACCTGCCACATCAAGGAAATAACAGCCAACTTCGAAACCCGCAGCAAAGAGGAAGAAGTTGTAACAACCAGCGCCCCAATAAAGCGCACAAGAGAGGCAGAAACAGAAGAGGCAAAAAAGGCTAAACAAAGCAGCCTACTCTCGTCAGAAGATGAAATGGACAACATCCAAACTACAAGCCAACGTGAAGGCACCCAGCCCCTTGAGGAGGCGGTAACAAAGACAGGAAACCTATCCCCAGTAGCGGACCAACCTGCAGAACCCCATTCACATATCTGCAGCACGGACATTTATAGCATCACAGAAATGGAATTTCAAAACGACCTCGTTATGAATATTCCAAACAGCTCCGATAGTGAATCACAGATGGAACATGTAGAGAAACAAACAGACAACACCCCCCCTTCCTCCAAATACCAACATGGATTTTAAAATTGCCACTTTAAACACCAACGGTTTACGCAACCCCTTCGCACAAAGCACTGTCTGGAAGCTAATGTTAAGGTACAAAATTAATATCCTCCTGATTCAAGAAACCCATTTTTATAAGCATTGGGACGTGGAGAACTTCTCGAGAAGCTACCCAGTCACCAGCTACTGGTGCTTTGGGGATGCTCACTCGCGAGGGGTGGGGATACTAATTCGCCCCCCAATCGCGGGGGTTCTTCAACGTCCAGAAGGACACCATGGGACGTCTAATAACGATAGACTGGAAGTGCGGTGGCCGTACCATCCAGCTTGTTGCAGTATACGCCCCGAACAGCCCATACCACAGAAGCGGTTTCTTCTCTGCCCTTGAAAACCACCTCTTGGGAGCAGAACACCTAATAGTAGCCGGGGACTGGAATTGTGTGGAAGACACACGTTTGGACAAAGTAGGCGGGAACGCAAACTCCGGAACCGGCGGAACCGCCGCTCTAAAAAGATGCTGTGTAAATTTTGATCTCGTCGATGTCTGGAGGAGGAATAACCCATTGAAGGTAGAAACAACGTGGTGCCGCTGCCAGATATCGACGAGACTAGATAGGGTGTACGTGTCCCAAAACTTGGAACCAAAAAAGGACACGTCACACCACAGCACACAACATGTCAACAGACCACAAATTGGTCATTTTAAAAATTACACTCCCAGAGGTTATGGAAACAGCCAGAGGTCCTTGGAGGCTTTCTCCTACCTTTCCCAGTCTTTTTAGCGACCAGCTACAGAAACTCTGTGATGAATGGACAAACATCAACTGGGACTGGGAAAACTGGCTGCACTTTAAGTGGCAGGCTAAGGAACTGTTTCAAAAATGTGGGCGCGAAAGGGTCTACCAACAACGTAAACGGCTGAGGGATCTCTACAGGGAACTCGGCTGGTACCGGTCAAGCGAACGGAGCGGAGTTCCCTGTGGACATCTTATCAGACAGGTAGAAATAGAGCCGCAGCAAGAGGGGCAGAGTAGAGTCGATGACCTCGACTTTCGCACGAGACTCTATCTCAGAAATTTGGAAACACCCTCCGCCGCATTCTACAATGAACAACGGGTGGCAGCAAACGATGAAAGAACGATTTATCAGATCAAGGAGAAAGGCCAGATTCTAAATTCAACCCATGAAATACTCCGTCACTTTCACCAGCAGTATCTCGGCATCTTCGCTGACCAGCAGGGCACGGATGACTTCAGTGAGTGGGACGTCAAACGTTTTCCCGAGCATCTTAGCGCCCTGCATGACAGGCCGATAACTGCATCTGAAATAAAAGCCACATGCAAAACGATGAAGACAAAAAAGACCCCAGGGCCAGACGGACTGGGGATAGAATTCTATAGATCTATCTGGGACCTTGTACTGCCAGCACTAGTAAAGATCTTTAACGAATTCCTCACTTCGGGAAACATCCCCGAGGAATTCACTAAGAGCTATACAATCTTTATCCCCAAAAAAGTCCGAGATCGGACCTTGTCAAATAACTGGCGTCCCATCTCCTTAACTAACCTAGACTATAAACTTTTCGCAAAAATTATCTGTACACGCATTAAGGGCAGAATAGAAAACATAATAACAAGTTCACAGGTCTATGGAATCCCAGGTAGATCTATGGAATTTAATCTCTTCCTGCTAAGAGACCTAATCAGACTGGCCAAGGAAAGAAAATACCCCCTGGCACTTCTCTCCACCGACCTGGAAAAAGCGTTCGACAGCGTCAGCCACACGTACTTACAGGACACCCTAAAAAAAGTAGGCATAGGCCCGAGACTTCGGCGTACAATTAAACATATGTACGCGGGGGCCTCGACACAACTGTCTATTAATGGGTTTCTGACAGAACCAATCCGTATAAAGAGAGGGGTTAGGCAAGGCTGCCCACTAAGCCCCCTTCTCTTTTCCCTAGCATTAGAACCCCTCATCAAAAGTATTCCACTGCCCCAAGTTTCCAAACAGTGCAAAATAGTAGCATATGCAGATGATGTAGTGGCCACACTCAGAGACTCTGAGTCTATCTGCATCTATCTTGACATACTGCAAAACTTCAGCATAGTCAGTGGTCTCCGAGTTAATGCACAAAAAACCAAAATCAAAAATTTTGGAAATTTCCATAACACCGGACTTCCCTACGGTTTAGCGCTGCATACGCAGCCGCTAACAATACTAGGAGTTCCCTTTTCTGAGTCGCTAACTTTACCAGTTAAAAAATTACAGGAAATAAGTACGGAAAAGATAAGTCTATTCAAACCGACCTTTTTCTCCTTTTATGGCAGAGCCACAGTGATAAAAACAATCATTACCCCAATGCTGATGCACACAATCAATATCACAGGCATCACACTGCTACAAGAAAACCAATTATCCAAAAAACTCATAGATTTCTTCTGGAATGAAAAAAAACATGAGGTTAAAAAACAATACCTGCAACTAAAACATGAAGAAGGGGGGTACGCTCTGCCTGATCTCAAAAGCTTGCTTTATGCAAATACATTCAAAACCGTATGGAAGGCCTTAAACTCAAACCATATTTCAGGCCTCCTAATTAGATATTTTATAGGACTTTTCCTCCCCCTCTTTGGAACCACGGACTATGCTGGACCCTGTGCAAGGGTTGTGCCCAAGTGGTACCGCACACTAGTAAAATCATTCACAGTACTTAGAGACAAAGGAACAGAAATCCTCACACACAAACCGAAAGCAGTATACTGGGATTTCTTCCAACTCTCCAGGCGTGATACACCAAACCTCAGGACAAACAATGAAATTCTCTTTAAAAACATCAAAAATAGCTGGGGACAGCCTTTTCATCGGGATCTGGCCTGGCGAATAGCTTATGGGCAGCTCCCGGTGAAACAGGTTAAATCTAGGTATGTACCTAGCCCGTGCGATCCCTTTTGTGATGTCTGCCGGTGTGTGGAAACGGTGGAGCATTTCTTTTATTTTTGCCCGCCAGCCCAACGCGTCTGGCAAAGACTGAGCACAGCACTGGGAATCCCGATGCTATCACTAGAAGAGGTCATACACCTGCAATTCCCGCCACCAGTCAACAAGACCCAAAAATTCGCCATTTTTTTAATTAACGTCTTAAAGTATCACATCTGGAAGGTACGGAAAAAATCCCAGGTACGGGACGCAAATTTAATGTACGCAGGAATAAGGAAAGGTTTCTTTTTTTACCTTCCTAAATTTCTTGCTCAAGAGAGACATCTACTAGGCGACTTTAAATTTGTGAACAAATACTGCAAACCACCGAAAATATGCTTTCTTATACAGGGACGCATCAAGCCCTGTATATTTCTTTAGTATCTCCAAAACTCCACCTAACTCTCCCTAGGAAAAGTAACAACCACTTTGTTCTTCCTCGCCACAAAGATTTCGCTGGCACGGTTTCCTTTACTCCAAATAAGGGGGGTAGATCTGAGAACCCGGGCTGCGAAGGCTTACTGCGAGGCGGTGCTGCTCCTTGTGAGCGGCATCTCCCGGGCCAGTCTTCTACCCCATTCTAAGTTCCAGTGGTACCAGGTCTGCAAGTTCCTTATTTTGTTCCCTTTCAGTTCAAATGACCCGACCTTAAGTCCTTTGATTTTTATGTAATTTAAAAAAAAAAAAAAAAAGTTCTAACTGAAAATACTGTTTTCAAAACAGGTCAATGGATCTCCTTCATAGATAACTGATGAAATTATTAAGGATAAATTTATAAGTGAACTATTAGTCAAAATTTTTATGGTTAAATTTTCTTTTTTTTTTTAACAGATAAATTGAGAATATGTGTCACAGACCAATTAGCCATATAAGGCTAAACAGGTTGACTGAGGCCTCTTTTACCTCCTACTATCCTACTCTATCTTTCATTATTCTCCTCTCTTACTGTTTGCTGACCCTCAGCATGCTTTATTCTCCAAAGGCCGATGATGAGAGACATGAACTACCATTCGACCTCAAAAAAGGTCGAAACCGGTCTGGGTAGTGGCCCCTTGCCTTTAATACAAAACATCATACATCCCCCTTCTTGGAGATGTGTTTGGCATTAAGGGTAAATATTAAGATTAGTGATCGGAGCTTGTTCCACCTCTACCACGAGTTGCCTTGGTCTTGCACTACCTGTAGGATCAGCTAGTCTTGCATCACTTGCAGGCGCAAAGTGATTTTTGCCTGTTTGCTTACTTGGGAAAAATGGAGTAAAATCAGGTTTAAAATTGCTTGGTATCTTTAACATAATTATATCCAATTTAAAAATACTTTCTACACATCCTACATAAAAGTTGTTTCCTTATGGAGTGACTGTTTAAAGAAGGTTGTGAGATCTTACTACATTGTCCCATTCTGAATAGATCTGATGAGCTGAAGTAATCTCCTATATGGGAAATTATTCTTCATGCAGCCCTTTCTGTTTGTTTTTTATTTATTTATTTATTTATTTTGTACTAATATATATAAAATCACCATTGGGACTTTAGAGTAGTTTAGTTTAGCCTGTGCTACTCTATTTTATTCATGTGTGGTTGACACATTCTTATTGTTGAGTCCTCGTTATGTTACTTGTGCCTTGTTTAATTTTAAATGGATACTGAAGATGTCCTTGATAATCAGAATGCATAAAATTTTGCACTTGGCCAAATATTTTATGCTATTAATAAATTTAGTTTAATCCTTTATCCAAGTGTCAGCAAACAAAGTTTGCACCTGAAAGTATCTTCAGGACTGGGATAAGGTGGTACAACACCAGGGCAACTCGTTGAAAAGGTGGAGCAAGCTACCAACACTCCTTTCTCAGTATCTCCTATAATGCAAAACACATCTCCTTGCAGATATGTTTAATGTTATGCATTAAGGGAAGGGCCACTACCCAGACTAGTTTCGACCTTTATTGAGGTATCTTCAGCGGGAGCCAGGCCCAAGTTGAGATACCAGGCAGAAGCATTAGAAGGTCATCTCTACCTATAGGAATTGCCAAATTATTTTTCACTTGGTTAGAGTATAATAAATTTAGTTTAATCCTTTATCCAAGTGTGAGCAAACAAAGTTTGCACCTGAAAGTATCTTCAGGACTGGAATAAGGTGGTACAACACCAGGGCAACTCGTTGAAAAGGTGGAGCAAGCTACCAACACTCCTGTCTCAGTATCTCCTATAATGCAAAACACATCTCCTTGCGGATATGTCTAATGTTATGCATTAGACATATCCGATGATATGATATCCATTAGACATAGAGATGACCTTCTGATGCTTCTGCCTGGTATCTCAACTTGGGCATGGCTCCCACCGAAGAGACCTGAATAAAGGTCGAAACTAGTCTGGGTAGTGGCCCTTCCCTTAATGCATAACATTAGACATATCCGCAAGGAGATGTGTTTTGCATTATAGGAGATACTGAGACAGGAGTGTTGGTAGCTTGCTCCACCTTTTCAATGAGTTGCCCTGGTGTTGTACCACCTTATTCCAGTCCTGAAGATACTTTCAGGTGCAAACTTTGTTTGCTCACACTTGGATAAAGGATTAAACTAAATTTATTATATTCTAACCAAGTGAAAAATAAACTTTCAACATTTTATGCCATTAAAATTGTAACATAAATCTTCAGTTGTATTAATTTTTTAATTGAATTATACAGGGTGGCCATAAAATAACTTTCCCTCTTTTGAGGCATCTGTAGCTAAAATCAATAAATGGAATGAGACCAAATTTTATATTGAGATCTTTGAAGGCATGGGGAGACGATTTGCTCTAAAAAAAGATTTAGTGTCAAAAGTCGCCGACAGGGGAAATTTTGGCACCTGCAGAGTCGAAAACAAGCAGATAATTACATTAAAGGCAGATAAAATGGAATAATAACATTTCGGCATTGTAAGCGACAGCCGCATCACTCATTCCTGCTGGATATGTGGTGCGTTAAAATGATAATAATAATAATAATTAAATAAAAACAACAACTTGTGAGACACACAGAAATTAATGTAGTAATTGAACTCACAGGAAATAATGTTTTATTCATCAGAATCAGGAACCCCTGGACCACATACACGATTTTCAATGTGCTGACCTTTCTTGTGTACAACAAATTGCATCCGGTGTGCGACATGCTGTACAGCTGAGCATAAGGAGTCTGATTGAATGTTGTTCATTACAGCCCGTTTTATGTTCTCTTTCAAGACATGCAAGTTGGGAATGCCACCAACATACACAACGGATTTCAAATACTCCCACAGCCAAAAGTCACATGGAGTTCCGGGGATTGAGGCGGCCATGCTGTCGGGAAGAACTGACTGACGACCCTCTCATTACTAAAATGCTGGCGTAAAAGGCACTGTACTGAACATTCAATGTGTGGCCGTGCTCCAGCTGCATAAAAATTATGGAGTCCAAACATTGTCTTTGCTGCAATGCAGGAATGACAGAATTTTCCAGCATTCGTCGATAAATCTCGCCAGTAATGGAGCAGGTTACAGGACCTGTCGGGGTAATATGCTCAAAAAAGTATGGTCCTATTATGAAATCAGCTGTGAAGCCACACCACATGGTTACTTTTGGAGAATGTAGTAGTACTTGCTGGATCGCTTGGGGATGTTCAGATGCCCAAATTCTGCAGTTGTGAGTGTTGACTGACCCATTCAGATAAAAATGAGCCTCATCACCCCACAATATTCTATGAGGCCAGTCATTGTTGACCTCCATTCGGGTAAGAAACGTTAGTGCGAAGGTCATGCGGTTATCATAATCTGCTGTAGTTAGTGCTTGCACACGACTGAACTTCTACGGATAGAAGTGAAGCATTTTCCGTAAGATTTTCCAGACTGTACCATAAGCCATATCAAGTTTGCGAGCTATGGCACGAGCGCTTGGACCTCGTATGCTCACACCATAGCACGAACGCACGGTATCCCTGTGTCATCAAACACCGCAGTAGCAACGTCTGTTACTGTCTCTTCTTCTTTCACTGCTTTCCGTATTCTGCCAGGTCTAACTCCTAGTGATCCAGTTTCTTCAAACTTCTTAATCATAGCTCTCAGTGCTACAGCTGACATAAGACCTGTACGTAGGTTATGAAGCCTAAATTCCCAAAGGGCTGCTACGATATTGCACTGTTTAGGGTAAAACAACTTAACAAATAAAGCACGCTGAGGCAAGGTAGGATGCATATTGAGCACAATTCATCAGTCATTCGAATAACTGCCTGAACATTCCCAATCCCTTTTTAAGTGGAACTGGTGGTGCTGCTGTCATGTACGCACATTTACTGCAAATATTTGACTGCTTTCGGCTCTGCTAGTGCCAAAATTTCCCCTATCAGCGACTTTTGGTACTAAATCTTTTTTTTTTTTTGCGGAATTCATCTCCCCATGCCTTCGAAAGTCTCAATATAAAATGTGGTCTCATTCTGTGTATTAGTTTTAGCTACAGATACCAACAAAGAGGAAAAGTTAATTTATGGCCACCCTGTACATTTTTATAAGAGTTTTGACAAGTGAAGTTCAATGTTAAAAAATAACCAGGTTTTTATTGCTCATAATATTACAAGAAATAAATTAACCGTACTAGTTAATTATTACTAGGTTAGTAATTGTAAACTAAAAACACTGCCAAGCAAAGCCGGTAGGAACTGTTATAGTATGAATAAGGTATGAGACTTTTAATACATCTACATTGCATTGTAGATGTATTGGGATGTCCAATACATCCAATACAAGTCTCCCACTGAAGGGTGGCAAAAAAATCACAATTTAAGGTATGTAAGTTATCAAAAATGAGTCTAAGAAATTTTGCTTCTCTTGCTACTGGGATAATAGTTAAGTCTCTGCATTTGGGCAAAGATTTCATTTATGACAAAAGTGTACACAGACACATTTTTCTTGTCAAAAACCTCAGCCCATTATTGAGTGGCCATGAAGTTACATGATCAGTCACTTGTAGCAGTTACTGTTCAGTGATCTTCCTGTTATAAGAATGGTGTCGTCAACATAAAGGACATTGCTTGCAGCACTATGAAGTAATTGTTATTGAGTTAACTTTGACATCAAAAAAAAGTATTACGTGTAAGACCTGGTGAATATTGGCAATATGTCCAAGACAAAATTGTTCCCACGCAGACTTTTGGAAAGTTTGGCCAGAGAGAAAATTTTGAACAAAAAGAGAAGGATGTGCCTTCTGAGACTGAAGTTTTAAAGGTCTTTTAATAAACTATATCATCAGGTTTTGTCCTGGAAATATGGAATTTCCAGGACAAAATTCCATAGATATTCACATTTCAAGAATATTTCTTTGGTGGATGTTTCTAAATGGACCATGTGATCTAATGATGATTGGTGTGTATGAAAGCCATGCTCACATGTGAGCATGATATGTTGTAGGTCTTGCAACCCTTCGTTTGCACGGTCTGATATATTGGAGTAAGAATTGACCATTTTCTTGAGATCTTATGGAAATCACTATTTAGATTATTAAGAAAGCAATTTTTTGGAAATTTTGGATCTTGGCTTTGTGAATATGATAAAAATTGCCTTTTTGTCAGGAGTCCAGAAACTGTTCTTCAGTAAGGTTTTCTTATAAAGTAGGAAGCATGGAAGCTGGTGGGAGATATTTCATCATCTCATATTTTATTATATCATCAGGTCCTCTGGCACAGAAGAATTCTTTTTGAGTTTTTCTTTAACAAATGGCTGACTAGCCCATTTAAAGAGAAATTAAACTGCTGTTTCTTTAACTATTCTTGGTCTTTTAAGTGTCAGAAATTCAGGAGGATGCAAGGTGTTTGATATTCTATTCTATGACATTTTAGCAAAGTTTATACAAGGGTGTCATGATTGCAGTTGTCCTGGAATCAGAAGCTAAGCATCCATTGTTATATTTGGCAAGAAATTATATTCTTGTTTTCATCCTTTACCCAAGCATAAATAAACAAAGTTTGTCCATTACATATCTTCACGGCTAGTCTACTTGTATAGGGAGGCTGTTGACTTCACATCAGTTGCATCAGTATCCCATAATAATAATAAAAAAAATAAAAAAATTAAATATGGGAAGAGTCAGACCTAGGAAGATACCAAGGTTAAATCAATGCAGAAATCACACATACACACAGAGGAGTCTGGAAAGTTCTGATCACATCTTGAACAAAAATGATATTAAAGCAATTGATATAACCTCAAAAAGAACATACGAGGATATAACAATATAAGGACATAAGTTACCTTCATAACTCTCTACTAGTATGTTCTTTCTTGCGGTTATATCAGTTGCTTTAATATAATTTTTATTCTAGGTGTCAGTGGTGCACTCAGGATTTAATCTTGGAGGGGACCAAGCACTCAATATTTAATCTTGGGAGGGAGGGAAAGGTGAGTAGATGATTTGAGAATGCATACGAGCTATGACTGAGCATCATCCAGTGATCGCCAATACATGATATCCGTGATCTCCTCTGGCTCCTGCTCAGGCAAACAAAGTAGCGCCCGAGCACTACTTCGTTTACCTTGCATTCACAGCGACCAGGATTCCCGAGAGCTATAGGGTATTCCCACCTATGTGACCACTAATTCATAAGTAGCATAGAAATGGAAGACATGACACAATATAAATTTAAAAAAAAAAGAATTTTAATTAGGAAAAGATTTTTGGAAAGTTTTCTAGTATTTTTTTCCTTTTTCTTTTCTTTTTTTTTTTTTGGGGTGGGGGGCTTGGCCCCCTCCCTGGGTGCGCCAATGCTAGTTGTTATCAGAACTTTCCAGAACCCCCATCATATATATGTAGATATATGTATAGAATATATATATATTCTATATACAACTAGTAAAATTGTGTATCATCTCTTCTTCTGCAGCTTCTCCCACTTAAGTGGGATCACTGTTGATAATGAGTCTCCTCCACACCTTCCTGTCTTGGGCTGTCACCACATCCAAGTTCTTCATCGTCAAGTCCTCTTCTACCAGCTCCCTCCATCTCTTCTTTGGCCACCCACACCTCCGCCTTCCTTGCACATCCATCTGCATGACCCTTCTTCCCACATATTCATCCTCCCTCCTCATCATATGACCAAACCATCTCAACCTTGCCTCCTGTATCTTTGCTCCAAAGTTCGTGAATTTCACTGTTCTCCTCACATAGTCATTTCTCAGATGATCCTTTCTGGTCACACCGCGCATCCACCTAAGCATTCTCATCTCTGCTATCTCCATCCTGCTGATGTTATTTTTCCTCAAGGGCCACAGTTTCTATAGCATATGTCATAGCTGGCCTCACTACTGTCCTGTAGATTTTGCCTTTCAGATTGATTGGCACCCTCTTATCGCATAACACTCCAGCCATCTCCCTCCAGTTCCTCCAACCTGCTTGTATCCTGCATCCCACTTCCTTCTCAGCTCCTCCATCTTCTTCCACTGTTGAACCTAAGTATCTAAAGTCTCTCACCTTCCTGATGACATTTCCTTCCAGCTCCAGATCTGTCTCCTGTCCGCCGCCCACTGTGCAACACATATACTCTGTCTTGCTTCTACTCAGTCTCATACCTCTCTCTCACTGTTGATAATGAGTCTCATCCACACCTTCCTGTCTTGGTCTGTCACCACATCCAAGTTCTTCATCCTCAAGTCCTCTTCTACCAGCTCCCTCCATCTCTTCTTTGGCTGCCCACGCTTCCGCCTTCCTTGCACATCCATCTGCATGACCCTTCTTTCCACATTGTCCAAGGTGCATCTTCTCTCACCTCCTCTGTTACCACCTCCATCACAATATTAAACAGAAACGTACTTAATGCTGACCCTTGATGCAAGCCAACTGTTACATGAAAATTTTCTGTCTGTCCCAGACAGGTCCGAACACTTTCTTCACATTTCTGTACATTTTCTGCACCAACCTGACATATTTCTCCGGAACCTTCTTCTCCCTCAGACACCTCCAGACTTCTTGCCTTGGCACTCTATCGTATGCTTTCTCCAGATCAATAAATGCCAGATGCAGCTCCCTTTGTTTTGTTTCTCTCGATACTTTTCCATCATCTGCCATAACCCAAAGATAGCATCTGTTGTTGATCTACCAGGCATGAAGCCAAATTGTTTCTTTGCAATCTCCACCTCCTTCCTCAATCTACCAAGAACCCTTTCTAGGATTTTCATTGTGTGGGACATCAACTTGATTCCTCTGTAATTTTTACAGTCTTGCTTATCCCCTTTACCCTTGTAGATGGGGACAAGTGTACTCTCCCTCCATTCCTCAGGTATATTTTCCTGTTGGCAAACTTTCATGAACAGGTCCCACAGCAGGTCAATTCCCTCTTCCCCCAGTGCCTTCCATGCCTCCACTGGAATTCTGTCGGGGCCCACCGATTTTCCATTCCTCATCCTCTTCATGGCCTCTGTCACTTCCACTCTACCGATGTCCTGCACCATCCCGTCAGAAGGATGCCCATCTTCTCTGTGAGTCCTTGCATTTTCCTCGTTCAAAAGTCCCTCAAAGTATATTTTCCATCTGTTTCTTATGTCCACATCCCTCCATAATACTCTTCCTTCCTTCTTTTTACTACTTGTATATATTCTATATACAAGTAGTAAAATTGTGTATCATCATATTATTAAATATGCCAGATCAGAGATAGTTGTAGAAATTATTACCACTGGGTTAAAAAGTACATCTACTTAAGATATATTCATTTTAATCCTTTCCCAGTCATAAGCAAACAAAGTTTGCATGTGAAGTATCTTTATGACTAGTCTATTTGTATATAGAGGCTGTTTACTTATAATCAGTTGCTCCAGTATCCCATTTCATGAAGTATAAAATCAGAAAAACTAAGGCCGTTCAGGTAAACGAGCACCCTCAGGGTGCACAGTGTGAAAATGGGAATGCAATTTCTCAGGTTTCAAGTCTGAATAGATCAGCCATTGAAAGAGATTTAAAGAAACTTTTACGCCAAAGAAGATATTGTAATTTATGCACTCATGTCAGAGGCATCACAAATAAAGGAAGCTTTGCCATTGGTCAGTTTGACTTAGCTAAAATTATAGGCATTAAGGAGACTTTCTTGATAGATGAGGATGTTTCAGGTTGAATCATCATCAAATTCCTGCCATACACCCTCAAGGGGTGTACAGGATATGATAGTATTACATGAAAAAAATTACATCATTACTTACTTCCTATCTACAATTTTCCTCCAAATCAGTCTGTTACTTGTCAAGACTCCAACATTATCAGATTTTATATTTGTGTCATATAAGGCACTTTGTACCGTATCAATCCACCTATATCTCGGTCTTCCTCTGGGTCATTTTGCTGCCAACCTGGTAGAGAACAATTGTTTTGCTAATCTTTCTTTGCCCATTCTATTTAAGTGACCATGCCACCTCAGATTAACTCTTGCATTCCTGGATGCTGACAATGTCAAGTCTTTCCTAATATCCTCGTTTTTAATATGATATTGCCATTGATGCCATCTGTTCACGCCTATAATCTTTCACATGACTCTCATATCTGCAGTCTCTAGTCTTTGGTCATGTGTTTTACTTCTGACCCAGCTCTCAGATCCATAAGTTAAAACTGGTTTGAACACTGTCTTGTATACAGCTAATTTAGTGTTCCGACTAATTTCTCTCTTATTCCATATGAATTTATTCAATTGACTTCCCACCATACCAGCTTTGCTGATTCTGTTGTCTATTTCTATATTTAATTTACCATCTTCACTAAAAATCGTGCTTAAGTAGCTGAAATGTTTTACTTGTTCCACAGGTTCTCCATTCACAACACAGTTGACATTATCAATGATTCTGCCTATTTTCATTGTCTTTGTCTTTTATTGCTGACCTTCATACCATATCTAACATATAACAGTTATTCAATTTAGTCAGAGAATCTTGCAGACTTGTAGTAGATTTATTTAGAAGTATAACATCATCTGCATAAAGCAAAGAGCTGACATTAACATCTCCAATTTTGATGTCATGTATAATACCACTTTCGTTCATAATGTGATCCATATAGATAATGAATAACAGAGGGGATAATGTACATCCTTGTCTCACACCAGATTTAACATTAAATCATCTTCCTATACTTCCTTCAATTCTAACTGCTGACTTATTCCTTGATATAATGCCCCATTGACACCATATAACTGTAGCTTATTGAAAGCTTCTCTCTTGGCACCTTGTCATATGCGTTTTCCAAATCGACAAAACTTAAATACAGATCTTTGTTATATTCCCATGCTTTCTCGACTATTTGTCGTAAAGTGAAGATCTGATCCTGACAGCCTCTATTTGGCCTGAATCCAGCTTGTTCTTCACCCAGCTTTTCTTCCACAATTCTTCTCAACCATTTCTCAAGTATACTTGCATAGATCTTACCAGGAACACTGAGTAGGGAAATACCTCTGTAATTCTCACATTCACTTTTATTTCCCTTTTTATATATGGGTACTATGAGTGCTCAACTCCAATCATCGGGAATTCGTCCCTCTGTCCAGGCTTTCTAAGCTATGCAGTGCAGCTTAGATGCACTGTAAGACTCTTATACCACCATACTTCAGCATTTCTGGTCGAATATCATCTACTCCTTCTGCTTTTTCACATTTCAAGCCTTTGATGGCTTTTTCTACTTCAAGTATGGATATGTATTCCTGACTGCATGCTAGGTCAGTGCTTTTAACCACTGTGCTGTCATCACTGCTTGTTTCATTTAGCAGTTTTTCAAAGTAATTACTCCATACTTCAAGGATATCTTTTTCTCCCATTTTCATGTCACCTTTATCATCTCTAACTTCTTTTACAGAACTCTTTCCTCCATTCCTAAGCTTCTTCAACGACCTCCAGAATATTTTGCCACCTTCTTGATATTTATTTTCTATATTCTTGCCAATCTCCTCCAATGACTTCTGTTTAGCTAGTTTTACACAGTGTTTAGCATTCTTGCATTTGTCTCTGTATTCTCTAAGAGCACAAGCTGACTTATTTGCCAGGAACTTTTGATATGCTTTCTTCTTTTCCTTCACTGCCTCTTTAACTTCCTGTGTCCACCAGGGAGTTCTGATTTTTTTATCCTTGCAGACAACCTCACCACATGCCTCTCTGGCAGAATCAATCAATGTTTTCTTCAGAGTCTGCCACTGAATCTCCAAGGTTTGATTCCTGTTCTCAAACTGTTTCATTTTTCAGGGTGAATAAGTGGGATATTATATTTTCAGAGAGAGAGAGCAGGACAGGCAGCATGGAAAAGAGATGAGTGTCACTGCAGTAGAGGCAGTACATTTGAGACTAAAAGATAAGTGCTATTTTTGAGTAATAATTGGCAGTATTGTTTGAATTTTGTTGTACTGTTTATTTTTGGTAACATAGTGTGTCTGCATTATTATTAATTAAAATTGCCTTATTTAAACAGAACACAATGGTGGTACTCACAAAGTCAACCACGCAGGCATTGACCGGTGCGAGCACTGCGAAAATCAAGTGCCAATGACAGAGACTTTTCAAAAATGATTCGATGTCATGAATTTAATATGTATGCATGGTGAAATTGTACGTGATGTGTTTGTTGAGAGAATGAATGGGAAACGAAGTGTGGATTTGTAGGAAGTGTGATATATTATTAGACCATGAGTTAATGAATGTGAAACAGACTGAAAAAATAAAAGATAGCATAAATAAAAGAAATTTTTATTTATGCTATCTTTCGATGTCATGAGTTTAAGATGTATGCATGGTGTTGTACTGTTTATTTTTATTAACATAGTGTGTCTGCACTATTATTAATAAAAATTGCCTTATTTAAACAGAACACAATGCCGGTACTCACTAAGTCAACCACGCAGCCATTGACCGGTGCGAGCACTGCGAAAATCAAGTGCCGATGACACCATCATCGACATCATCAAATTCCTGCCATGTACCCACAAGGGGTGTACAGGATATGATAGTACTACATGAAAAAATTATATCATTACTAACTTCCTATCTATTTTCCTCCAAATCAGTCTGTTTCTTGTCAAGACTCCAACATTATCAGATCTTATATTTCTATCGTCTAAGGCACTTTGTACCGTATCAAACTACCTATATCTTGGTCTTCCTCTGGGTCGATTTGCTGCCAACCTGGCAGAGAATACTTGTTTTGCTAATCTTTCCTCGCCCATTCTGTTTAGGTGACCATACCACCTGAGATTAGCTCTGCTAACACATTCCTAGATGCTGACAATATCAGGTTCTTTCCTAATATCCTCGTTTTTAATATGATATTGCCATTGATGCCATCTGTTCACGCCTATAATCTTTCTCAGGACTCTCATATCTGAGGTCTCTAGTCTTTGGTCAAGTGTTTTACTTCTGACCCAGCTCTCAGATCCGTAAGTTAAAACTGGTTTGAACACTGTCTTGTATACAGCTAATTTAGTGTTCCGACTAATTTCTCTCTTATTCCATATGAATTTATTCAATTGACTTCCCACCATACCAGCTTTGCTGATTCTGTTGTCTATTTCTATATTTAATTTACCATCTTCAGTTAAAATCATGCTTAAGTAGCTGAAATGTTTTACTTGTTCCACAGGTTCTCCATTCACAACACAGTTGACATTTTCAATGATTCTGCCTATTTTCATCGTCTTTGTCTTTTATTGCTGACCTTCATACCATATCTAACATATAACAGTTATTCAATTTAGTCAGAGAATCTTGCAGACTTGTAGTAGATTTATTTAGAAGTATAACATCATCTGCATAAAGCAAAGAGCTGACATTAACATCTCCAATTCTGATATCATGTTTAATACCACTTTCCTTCATAATGTGATCCATATAGATAATGAATAACAGAGGGGATAATGTACATCCTTGTGTCACACCAGATTTAACATTAAACAATCTTCCTGTACTTCCTTCAATTCTAACTGCTTGCTTACAACTCAAATACAGACTAAGTATTGCTTGATATAATGCCCCATTGACACCATATAACTGTAGCGATTGAATAGCTTCTCTCTCGGCACCTTACATATGCTTTTTCCAGATCGACAAAACTTAAATATCCATCTTTGTTATATTCCCATGCCTTCTCAACTATTTGTCGTAAAGTGAAGATCTGATCCTGACAGCCTCTATTTGGCCTGAATCCAGCTTGTTCTTCACCAAGCTTTTCTTCCACAATTCTTCTCAAACGTTTCTCAAGTATACTTGCATAGATCTTGCCAGGAACACTCAATAGGGAAATACCTCTGTAATTCTCACATTCAGTTTTATTTCCCTTTTTATATATGGGTACTATGAGAGCTCTACTCAGGTCATCAGGAATTCGTCCCTCTGTCCAGGCTTTCTAAGCTATGCAGTGCAGCCACTGTAAGACTCTTATACCACCATACTTCAGCATTTCTGGTCGAATATCATCTACTCCACTTGCCTTTCCACATTTCAAGCCTTTGATGGCTTTTTCTACTTCAAGTATGGATATGTATTCCTGGCTGCATGCCAGGTCAGTGTTTTTTACCACTGTGCTATCATCACTGCTTGTTTCATTTAGCAGTTTTTCAAAGTAATTACTCCATACTTCAAGGATATCTTTTTCTTCTGTTTTCATGTCACCTTTATCATTTCTAACTCCTTTTACAGCATTCTTTCCTCCATTCCTAAGCTTCTTCCAGAATATTTTGCCATCTTCTTGATATTTATATTCTATATTCTTGCCAAAGTCCTCCCATGACTTTTGTTTAGCTAGTTTTACACACTGTTTAGCATTCTTGCATTTGTCTCTGTATTCTCTAAGAGCACAAGCTGACTTATTTGCCAGGAACTTTTGATATGCTTTCTTCTTTTCCTTCATTGCCTCTTTAACTTCCTGTGTCCACCAGGGAGTTCTGATTTTTTTATACTTGCAGACAACCTCACCACATGCCTCTCTGGCAGAATCAATGTTTTCTTCAGAGTTTGCCACTGAATCTCCAAGGTTTGATTCATGTTCTCAAACTCTTTCATTTTTTCTTCAATAATCTTTGTGTATTTTAGTCTACAGTTCACATCTGAGAGCTGCTCAACTTTTATTTGCTTTAATTTCTTACATGTTATTCTTTTCAATATGAAATTCAATTTTATCCTGCTCAAGACTAAATAGTGATCACTTCCAATTTCAAATCCTCTGTACACTCTGGTGTCCTGCACCAGGGAGAAAACATCACCAGTAACAATAACATAGTCAATGACACTTTTCTTATTCTTTGCCTCTTCTCTCCATATGAATTTGTGCACATTTTTATGTTCGAACATGCTGTTAGTAATAACTAGTCCATGTCCTGAGCAGAAATTCAACAGATATTTGCCATTATTATTAGCTTTGCTCTTTTCTCCAAATTTTCCCAAAATATTTTTGTATGTCTCACAATCATTTCATACTCTGCTATTTAGATCACCACCTTTTCCTTTTTCATTGTGTTAGTTGCTTTTTCTAAAGCATCAAAAAATTCCTCCACTTCTACCTTAGTAGAACCTTCTGTGGGACCATAGGCACAAATAAGTCTCATTGTCCAGTTCCCCATTCTCATATTTGGCCACATTACTCTACTTGAGACTGACTGCCATTCAAGAAGATTAGCCTCGTTTTTTGTGTTGAATACTATGGCTACTCCTTCTTTTCCTTGAAGAAAACAACGGGGGCCTTGTTTAACCGGCGACGCCCCAGCCGGCATGAAATTTTGTCATGTTGTACCATCATTTTTTATTTTGGTTTAACCAATAAGAATACAATTTGGTTGGCTAAATCCCAAATTGCCAGCCCATCCTCATTCGTTCAGTATCCAAGTAGATATCCAACAGGGTGCACCACGAGAAGGTGAGGATTGGACATTAATTTAGAAATCCTGGTCGGTTCTCTGCATTCCTTGAAAGGCTATGTGGAGGTCTCCTCTCAGTTATACATCTTTGACCCTTATGCATGGTGAAATTGTAAGTGATGTGTTTGTTGAGAGAATGAATGAAAAACGAAGTGTGGATTTGTAGGAAGTGTGATATATTATTAGACCATGAGTTCATGAATGCGAAACAGACTGAAAAAATAAAAGATAGCATAAATAAAAGAAACTTTTATTTATGCTATCTTTCGATGTCATGAGTTTAAGATGTATGCATGGTGTTGTACTGTTTATTTTTATTAACATAGTGTGTCTGCATTATTATTAATTAAAATTGCCTTATTTAAACAGAACACAATGCCGGTACTCACTAAGTCAACCACGCAGGCATTGACCGGTGCGAGTACTGCGAAAATCAAGCGCCAATGACACAGACTTTTCAAAAATGATTCGATGTCATGAGTTTAATATGTATGCATGATGAAATTGTAAGTGATGTGTTTGTTGAGAGAATGAATGAAAAACGAAGTGTGGATTTGTATGAAGTGTGATATATTATTAGACCATGAGTTCATGAATGCGAAACAGACTGAAAAAATAAAAGATAGCTTAAATAAAAGAAACGAAAATGAAACGAAAACTAGTGAAACTGAGGGAGTGAAGGAATGCAAGAATGTAGAAGCAAAAATTAGTGATAAGGGAACGAAAGGAAGCATGAATGAGGAAACAGAAGTAAGGTGTGGCAGAACGAGAGGCAGCTAGACTATGGGAGCAACACAGAGTGAAATTGTTAGAATGCAAGATTTAATGAAACAGTTATTGAAAATGAAATGAGTAATATGTGGAGTGATATTAGACATTTAGTGGAAACTAATTAAAGTGTGCAAAAGAATAGAATGAAAGAAAAAAGGGTAAAAGAGGTGACAAGTGATTCCAGGATAGCAGTATATGGAAATTTCATAATTAGAAGGAGGATTAGATGAGAGAGAGAGAGAGTCCATCAGGTCTGCTATCCAGGATGGAGAATGAGTAAGATAATTCGAGTATTGAACATGAGGAAGAAACAAGTGAGAGATTTAATGGTGGTTGTGCGGACATATGATTTAAGTGGACATAAGGAGTATGTAAGTGCGAATATCAGGAGATTATTGAGAAGAGTAAAAGATAACCGTGTAGTAGGAAAGGTTGTCAGTGTATTGCCAAGGGATGACAAAGATGAGTTGAGATGGAGAGCTAGGATTATGAATGGTATGCTCACAGAGCAGAGCTGTGTGAGAAGGGAGTACAGTTTGTGGATGTATGGCATGTGTTTGGGGGAAGAATGGAATTATACAGGCTTCATGGGTTACATTTGAATGGCTTTGGAGTGAGTGCAGTGGAGAAAGTGTTGCTAGATGGAAGTGCAGTATGTGATGCAAATAAGAGATGAAGTGAAAGCTTAGGAGAGTGGTATCGAAGAGGCAGAAGTGCTTGGCAATGGAAACAGTAGTAGCATGAGAGATGAAGAGAGAACGGGAATGCAAGAGGAACAGGGAAATGGGGAAGACCAGGTGGACAGGGAGACATGGTATGGCGAGAGAGTGGGTGATGAAAGTAGCAGTGAATATATGTGTATGGAGATGGAGTATATTGCGATGTGGGTGGGGTATTTGAGACTAAGCGGATATATGTGGTAAGCGTGTGATAAATGTGATTAAGCAAGGTAGGTGTGGTGAGGAAATCACAACCATCTATAACCAGTCTTGGATGTTGACTGGTTATAGACTTAAAAATGAAACTGCTGCGTTTGTTTACAAATGGCAGAAGTATCAGAAATAAGGGAGATAAATGGTTTCACTGAGTTTATTCGCACCAAATCATCAGAATAAGCAAAACACGGTTGAATGAAGATGATATCCTAATGGGAATAGAAATGGAAGGATACAATATTTTTCACAAGGATAGAAAGGACAAGAAGGGATAAGGATTGCTGCTGATGATAGCAGGGGAATTATGTCCACATAAGGTAGGCATCAAAGGGGGAAATAGTAGCAGTGGTTATGAGGTAGTGTAGTTGTAAAGTGGAGGTTGACAGGAAGACATATTTAGTTGGATGTTGCTACAGGCCAGGGAATGTGGAAGGTGGTGATGAAGAAATGTATAAACAACTTTGATTAGTGAACAAAGGAAGGGTAATTATTATGGGCAACTTTAATTATGATTGTATAGATTGGAATGAAGAGATAGCATTTGGGAATGAGGAAAGTGAATTTCTAGAGTTCTTGAGAGATAACTTTTTCAGGCAATATATAAAGGAGACCACGAAAGTATCAAGAGTTCTAGATCTAATCATTTCATTAGAGGATGTAATTGTGAGTGGGGTTTTGCACTTTCCTCCAGTTGGTGAGAGTGATCATGAAGTGATCACCTGGGTTGTGGCTAGCCATATGCAGACTTGAGAAAATTGTGAGGAGACTGTGAGAAAAGGATATATGTGGAAGTAGAAGGCTGGTGATTATGACAAACTTAGGAGACAACTTGGAGCTAGAGCATGGAATGAGGAGTTGATTGGTAAGAAAATAAATGCTGCTTGGGAACTGACAAAGAATACATAACAGCATCACTGTGTGAATGTATTCTGAAGGCCAAAAGACTGAATAAGGTAGGTGTAACATGAATTAATGAGGGGGGTTTAATCATGAAATCTGGAAGAAGAAATACTTTAGAAGTAGTACAAGATTATTATTACCATTATTCCGAATAATGGTAATAATCACTGACATAAAGCATACAAAGAACAAGCCAGGAGAGTGACTCAGGTAGTAAGAAAAACAAAAGTGGAGTATGAGCAGAAATTGGCAAATCAGATGAAGAAAACCCTAGAGATTTTTTAGATTTGTAGCTAGTAGAAGAAAGAATGATTATGGTAAGATGATGCTAATGGATGAACATGGTAACTGCTGCAGAAGATATTGTTCAGGTATTCAGTGATCAATTTATAAAGGTGTTTCATCCTAATCAGGGTGGAATCATTAGCAACTTAAGTGTAGAGGACATAGGAGCAGATGGCTTAATTGTGAGTGAGCAGGAGGTATTCGAGGAAATTAATAACCTTGATGTCGATAAAGCAATAGGATTTGATGACACATCATCATACGTCTTAAGTTATGGAATGTTAAGGAATGTTCCAGGGAATTGGCAGTAGCATTGACTTGCCTGTTTAATAAGAGTTTTACAACAGCACAGGTTCCAAGGGAGTAGAAACAAGGTAAAATTGTTCTACTCCATAATGGTGGTGATAAGGGTGTGGCTAAAAATTTTAGGCCAATCTCTATATCTGGAGTTATGGTGAAGGTACTAGAGAGATTGGCGAGAAGTAGGACACAGAAATGGGATGATAACAGCAGTATTCTCTATGGTTTTCAGTAGGTTTGTTAAAGGAAGATCATGTGTTACCAACTTATATAATATAGCAAGGTGACAAATACCTTGGACAGGAGAGAGATCAATATACATTGGTGTACTTGGATTTTGTGAAAGCTTTTGATAGACTGCTATACGACAAGCTGATAAATAAATTGTCACAGATGGGATTCGATAACAGAGTTGGATCAGTGACTGGCTGTCATATGGGTATCAGAAAGTTGTATATGAGGTGCAGTATCCCGAAAGAGGAAGGTCACTAGTGGTGTGCCGCAATGGTCAGTTTTAGGACCATTGTTGTTGTTTAATTTGTATATTAATGATATTGGGATAACTAGTGATATGCAGCTGTTTGCAAATGATTCAAAATTGGGAAGAGCAATGCAGAGTCAAGCAGATGCTATGACCTAACAGGAGGATTTGAATAAATTGCATGAATGGGCAGGTAAGTGGAACTGTCAGTTCAATTTTTGTTAGTTTTGTGGTAGATTCAAAGCATAAGGTTTTGAGATTTGGTAAGCAGCAGCAGTAGGATGCAAAGTATACACTTGATGCAGAAACTTTAAAGGAGGTAGAGGAGTTGAGAGATCTGGGAGTGGTGGTGGACAAGGACCTGAAATTCAGGGACCACACTGCAGAAGTTGTGAAGGCATCACATTAGATAATGGCAATGATGCGGAGGACCCAGACATGCCGAAACAAAGAGGTTATGATGGCATTGTATAAGGCCTTGATCAAACTTGCAAACCATCAAACCACAACTGGCTGAAATCAAGAACCTCATCCTCCTTCAAAGCTTACATTGAAGCCTGTAATAGATGCAAAAAAACAATCAATGCTTCCAAAACAGAGTTCGGAAGAGCAAAAAGCAGGAAACTAGCAGCCTGTCCAAACAGCAGCCGAGCCTTTTGGTCTCTCGCCAAAGCAATTGGCCGTAACTTCTGTCCAACACTATTCCCAACCCTATCATACCCAGATGGCTCTACTGCATCATCACCCACAGAAAAATCCAATCTTCTGGCTTCATGCTTGGCTTCAAATGCATGCATAACTGACGATGGTAAATGTCCCCCAACCATTCCAGACACCCAACATACAATGCCCCTTATATCCTTTTGCCAGGATGAGATCAGAAAAATGCTGTCCAAATTAGACACAAAAAAAGTCTCCTGGCTCTAATGGCATTCCCCCAATTGTTCTGAAAGTTTGTGCTCCAGAACTGACCCCTATCCTATGTTACCTATATATATACTCTCTTACTCCACTGGAATCTATCCCACAAACTGGAAATTGGCCTATATTCAGTCCACTCCCAAGAAGGGTGACAAGTCACTGCCATCCAGTTACCGCCCTATCTCGCTTACCTCAGTCTTGTCTAAAGTAATGGAAAAAAATCATCAATTCCCAACTCCTACACTATCTTGAAGACACTCGCCAAATAAATGACCACCAATATAGATTCCACCACTGCTGATCAACAGGAGATCTACTCGCATACGTCACCCATCTCTGGACAAATGCTATGGAGAGGCTTGGCGAATCTCAAGTGGTTGCACTAGATATCTCCAAAGCCTTTGACCAGGTCTGGCACAAAGACCTAATAGGCAAACTACCATCATTCAGTCTTACCCAGGACTTCTGTAGTTGGATTGCCATCTGGATGCACACTGTTGTGTGTGATGGTGGACAGCTCCCTATCCTATCACCACTCAATCAATGCTGGGGTCCCACAAGATTCTGTTCTCTCACCAACCCTCTTCCTGCTATATATATCAATGACCTACTGCAATTGACCTCCAACCCAATACACAGTTTTGCAGATGACAGCACACTTCCCTCCGTGCTTGCATTTGATAAGCCTTACCCTTCACAACTCACCTCAACCTACAGGACATCAACCACCACCCTCAACTCCGATCTCCAAGCCATCCTACAATGGGGGTTCAGATAACCTCATAAATTTCAATGCCAATAAACCCATTTCTGCACTATTTCCCATAAAAAAGAACCATTTTTCCCCAATATTCTTTTTGACGATACCCAAATTTCCAGACAGTCTTAGATCTCGCTTCTTGGAATCACCCTCACATCAAACCTCTCCTGGCATAAACATATCACAACCATTGCATCCTCAGCCTCAAAAAAACTAGGATTTCTCTTTCGCTCAAGACGTTACTTCACCCCCCCGAACAGCTACTAGCATTATACAAATCACAAATCTGCCAAGCTGTTGAATACTGCTCCCACATATGGGGTGGCGCCCCTAAAAGCTCTCTCAAAATGCTCGACTCAATACAGAGGAGAGCAATTAGGCTTATCAGTGATCCATCCCTTACCAACTCTCTCTCCCCACTTTCACACAACTACTAGCATTATACAAATCGCAAATCTGCCAAGCTATTGAATACTGCTCCCACATATGGGGTGGGGCCCCTAAAAGCTCTCTCAAAATGCTCGACTCAATACAGAGGAGAGCAATTAGACTTATCAGTGATCCAACCCTTACCAACTCTCTCTCCCCACTTTCACACAGACGCATGGTCTCTGCAGTATGTATATTCTACAAATATTTCCATGGGAAATGCTCATCCGAAATAACATCAATAATTCCTCCCTCAGTACAAAGCTCATTGGAATATGTGCAGCTGCTGCACAACATCCCTTCACAGTACACCTAGAAACAAACAGAAAAAGTTTCTTTTCCTCTTCGTTCATCTTTGCAACTGATACACTGTGGAACAGTCTCCCACCTGCTGTGTTTCCCAAGGTATACAATTTAAAGTCATTCAAATCAAATGTAAACAAATTCCTCCTTTCCCAACCCACTACCCATACACGGTACTAATGTACTATAGGTTGACGAACTAACTTCCTGTGTATGGGCCCAACATATAAGAAAAAAAAAAATTCATACGGATTATTATGCACAGATTTGGTCACCAGGTTTTCATGGTGAGGAGGATATGTTAGAAAGGATCCAGAGAAGATTCACAATGGTTGCCAGTGGTCTTTGGAATGCGAAGTAGGACAGATTGAGAGAATGTAAATTGCAATGCCTAGTGCATAGATGGCGAACCTACGGCACACGTGCCAGAGGTGGCACATCAACGATTTACAGTTGATATCCTTTTATACCTTTTTTTTCTTAGTTTTAACACATTCACGACTGGGGTGTCGTTTATCGTTCTGACGGAACTTCTCATTACTGGTGGGCTCAATTCACACAAAGTTTCAACCCTTGGTTGAATTTTATTCCTGCTTGTTTGCTTTTGAGCTGGCAGGCAAACTCACACATGCATTATATGTATAGTGGCAATATTTTTTTGGAGAAAAAGGACAAATCAGAAATTGTTTCATAATAAATAATTTAAAAAAAAATTAGGTTGCATTTATTCGTTTCACTAAACTATAAAGCTTTATAACGTTTATTGTAAAATACAAGCATATACATAGCATTTTAAACAATCATATTATTACTTAAAAAAAATTTAATTTTGATACTTTTCACAAGAATGAACTTTTTTTTATAAATCAGGTTCGTGTTTTAAAAATTCATAAAACTGCATACAATTCATGTCGAATGTTCCATTTGGCTTTCAATGTTTCGATTTTTAATTTTTTTTTTTCCACTGGTTCACATATTGTTCACTAATGAAAATTCTTGTTCAGTGGGGAACATTGGATCCAGGAAGATATAAGCAAAATTCAATGATTTTTAAAATGCTTTTAAAAGATACATGTTTATCTGCGAAATATTTAAAATTTTCAACCCATCTACGTCGGCAGGACTAGTCATTTTGTCACCATTCTTCAATCTTTTCACTGGTGACATAACTTTTAATGCATGAAACTTCATCAAATAGTTCGCCATCATTTATGCTTAAGTTCCAGTGACTGGAAGTGAACAAAACATTTTCCTCGATCTTCACCTGCAGAGGGATTTCTCGTAGTAGGGCATTCAAATACTTCCATTTCCACGAAACAGCTGTCCCAGTTATTTAAATAATCAATGCAGGTTTGGTAAAATTTATGAATTGCATCTTTAAATATGTTCACATCAATATTCAATTTACTATTTCACTTCACAAAATAAAGGACGAAATGGCCATTTTAGAAAAAAAAAATCTAAAGGACAGAGCAGTGAAATAAAGGACTGTCCTCTTAAATAACTATATAACACCATATAATTACAGTGATGTATGGTCACCATAATTATATGGCATGTTTCAATTCATGGCAGAATTTTATTTGAAGTTAGCCTTTGTGATCTGTCATAATGACATTGAGAATTTCAAATGCAATAAAACAAACACTTATTTCATGTAATTGAAAAATTGGACAACAGATTTTAGTTAGATGCTGTGTTTAAGTGCAACATATGGTTTTGCATGAGTCTATACAGCATAGTTTCTGTGGGAATTGGACAATAATAGTGCAATTAGAAACAGCCGGAATAAAAACTGCTCTGACTAATGAATCACACTATTTGTTGATAAATATATTACACAGACTGCAAAAGCCTCTGTACCTTATTCAGGGATACAATAAAACTACACTTGTTTTTCTTGCATCTGCAGTATAATGACTTGTGGAGGGCGTGTTGTTTCTGCGGGAGCGAGTTACTATTGCCTCGACATGAACATGTTTCAACATTTTTTGTGTGCGAGGTAATATGCAAAACTTTTTAATGTCTTTTTTCGTAAAGTAAAATCAGGGGTGCGAGTTATACGCGAAGGCATGTTATATTCGAGTAAATACGGTAAGCGTTTCGCCCACAAGTTGACATTCTTCTTCTGCCTCCCCTGCTCAGCTGACTTCCATGTTACAATGCATAAATATTTTTCTCACTTCCGTTTTCTTTTCTTTTTTTTTTTTTCAAACCAACATCATTAAAATCAATTTAATAATACTATAATCAGTTTTACACTGAATAATATTATAAATATTATTTATAAAATGCTATATAATATTATTAATTCATTAATTTTCTATTAATTTTTCCCCTACTAAAAACTGCTCTGGCATGTCAGCAACTTGATTTGTAAATTTTTGGCATGCGCTGGCACGACATCAACTCAATTTGTAAACTTTTGGCTCGCGCACATAAAAAGGTTCGCCACCACTGGCCTAGTGAATAGGAGGGGGGGGGTATAATTGAGAAATATAAGCTAGTCGGAGATTTTTCATAAAATGGGAAAACGATGTAGAACAAGAGGCCATTGCTAGAAATAGTATAAGGAGGGTGTGAGCAAACGAGTGAGTAGAAGCTTTTTTGTCTGGAGAATGGTTGGTGAGTGGAATGCATTGCCTGAGTGTGTTGTAAATTTAGACACGTTGAATCAGTTTAAAGCATGGTTGGATGAGCATTGTGTGTGATAGTGTGTGCATTGCATGATGAGTCTCTAACTCCATGGAGGTCAGATGTTAATAAAATAGACCAATAGAAAAAAACATAAACGTTTTGTGGTAGATGAAAAGGAAGGAAGATGTTGATAGCATTCATTGGCAGGTTATCTCAGTGAGTACAATGCAGTAATTATTAATGATCTCAACAATGGGACATAGATCAGAAGTGCAGCTACTGAGGGATTATTAACTACACAAGTATGTGATGGGAGGGACTTTGGATTTGGTAGTACTGGATCTGGTCTTAACATTAGAATTTTCCTGTAACCATGCCACTGTGTGGAAAGTGATCATAGAGACTTAACCTGAGATTTGATTAGCATATGAAATTTTCATTTGAAAGGGCATATGTTTCAACTGCAGTGCAGTTGATTATAATAAACTTAGCAAGCAGATAGAAGCAGAGCCATTTTTTAAAAAACCACAAAACTACAACATTAAGGATGTATGAGAAATGCTCAAGGTATGTTTGAGAGAAGCAGTATTAGGCCACACACCTGAGCTCAGAAGGATGAATTAGATGAGGATAAAATGGATGTTTCCCCCCCCCCTTCTCCTTCCCCATGGTGAGAATGCAAAATCAGATTATGAAAGAGAAGTAGGCCAAACATAATCCTGTTGTGGTGAGTAAAAGGAAGAATGATTGTGGGAGATTGCTTCAGTGATGTAGATTGTCAGGTGACAGAGGTAGAAGAAATTGTTGAATTACTAAGTTATCACTGGGAAAGTGGGAACAGTTGCATTCCATAATTTTTTTTACTTCTGTTTTACATATTTTCTTTTGTTATATACTTTTTCTTCTTACAAAATCAGAATGTAGTGCAAAAATTATTACAATAAGTAATGTATGTTTTTTTTTTTTTTTTCATTTCAGTAATTTCAAGTTTTGATTATGTATTCGCAGAAAATGGCTTAGTTGCTTATAAAAATGGAAAACTAATTGGAAATCAGGTATTGGAGTTTTATTTTTATAAGAAACTATGTAGCTCTGCAGTTTGAAGCAATTTCTTCTTTCTGTTGTAGAAACATCTTATAATTCAGACTGTGTACCACATATGTTCTGGTTAAACAAAAATTTCATATAATGAGTGCTGCTTCTTGGTTGTTTCTGAAAAAAACTTGTGTTTCATTATACACACCATGCCTCCATAGCGCAATTGGAAGAACGACAGTACGTTGCAGCCTTTGATTATAAAAGGACTATGTTCGATTCTCGTCATGATGGGAGGAATCTTTATGTGGATTTTTTCAATTGAAGGTAAATTAGCCAATCTCATACAGGGATAGCAGAGTTTTTTCTCCTGGAAATTGGAATTTTTCATCCCATGTACAGACAAATTGGCCCTTCAGAATACATGCAATTTACAGACAAAAAAATACCAGCGGTGGTGGGCAGTAGATGCTGTTGATTTAGATGATGATGGTAGTAAAGATTCAGCTTAATTGGTGGATGGAGTGGTGGAGATGGAGAACTGTAGAGTAGGTGTCCTCCCTTGATGAGTCTTCAGACTCCTTGGAGGTGTCACAAAAATAAAAAAATAATAATACATGATTTATATGAGGTCACTTCCTGTATTATTATCATTACCATCAGCATTGCAGTGATGATCAAGGAACTCATTGTAGGAGCTCCATTCTAGGTCATACAAAGCTATTCATTCCACACCATTCACTCTGTATTCACTCATCACCCTCTAGTTCTGCATTCCACTCACTTAGCATTCTCGATGAAAATACATCTCCCTTGTGCATCTTCAAGTTGCCTCTTTGTTTTACCTTTTGAAAAATCTCCTCATTGTCTGCTGTTATGATGATCTCGATAGCTGATATAGCTCAGTTATACATTCCTTTTCCATTTTCTATTTGTCAGATTATGCCTCAGTCTGTTTTTATATCCATTTCACAATCCTTATATTATCTTTATTATCTGCTTTTATACCATTCTAAAATTTTCTCATCTCCTTGAAATCCAAATGACCAAATATGTACACATTACTCCAGATGTGTTTGATCAGGACTGTATACAATAGAAAAACTTTATCTTATCTCTGCTGGTCAGTGGTTTTCTGTATTGTTGCAGGACTACTGCAACAATACAGAAAATACAGGATTCATTGCTTTTATAATGGGATCCGTGAAATTTTAAGGTTATCAGCTTGTCGGTTCTTAAAATATGTGCAGAATCCAATCCATTTAATTCACTTCTTCCCTCTAGAAATAAAATTGGTTCATCTGTGCCACCAAATAGAATACTCCAGTAAAGTTGATCATGATATGTCATTCTTCCCTAATCACAAACTCTGGGATTTTCTTTGGCCTTCAATGCTAATCCCCTTTCATATTTAACACCTTTCTATTTTGAATATGCTCCTCTTGCAAATGCTAGCTTTCTGATGGAACAGAGTTAACATCCCCTAAAGATAAGACAAACTTGGTATCCACCTTTTTCTGCAACTCTTGCTTAGATAACCAGGGAAAACCTCTTCATCCTATCCCCACATCCATAGTATGTCTCATTTGATCACTCATCAGATGAGAGAGAAATACTTCATCAGAAAAATACATAGTAGCTTTGATACTAATAAGTACTATACTATTAATAAGTCCTATTTATATAAGAAAAACAATTACGCCACTTCTCTTATCGAGACCATTGACACCACACAGTTTCATTCTACCATATTCAACAATGAAGTGTAATTAAATGATAAAAAATTATCATCAAATTCCTGATATGTACTCTCAGGGGGTGCACAGGTTAATTGTGATATATTACATGAAAACATTACACCATTACTAACTTCCGATCACCAATTATCCTCCAAATTAATCTGTTATCTGTCAAGATTCCAATATTATCAGATCTTATATTTGTATCTTTTAAGACACTTTTTGCTATATCAATCCATCTACATCTTGGTCTTCCTCTTGGTCTTTTTTCTGTCAACCTGGCAAAGAACACTTTGTTTTGCTCATCTTTCCTCTCCCATTCTGTTGAAGTGACCATACCACCTCAGAACATATTACTGAATGCTAACAATGGCAAGTTCTTTCATAATATCCTCATTTTTAATGTGATACTGCCACTGATGTCATCTGTTCACTCCACTAATTTTTCTCAGAACTCTCATATCAGAGGTCTCCAGCCTTTGATCAATTGTTTTATTTCTATCTTGGCTCTTAGATCCTTAAGTTAAAATTGGTTTGAAATCGTCTTGTATACAGCTAATTAGTGTTGAAAGTTTATTTTTCACTTTGTTAGACTATAATAAATTTAGTTTAATCCTTTATCCAAGTGTGAGCAAACGAAGTTTGCGCCTGAAAGTATTTTCAGGACTGGGGTAAGGTAGTACAACACCAGGCAACTCATTGCAAAGGTGGAGCAAGTTAACATCACTCCTATCTCAGTATCTCCTATAATGCAAATAATGCTATAATGTTATGCATTAAGGGAAGGGCCACTACCCAATAAGATTATACATATCCACAAGGAGATGTGTTTTGCATTATAGGAGATACTGAGATAGGAGTGATGTTAGCTTGCTCCACCTTTGCAACGAGTTGCCTGGTGTTGTACTAACTTACCCCAGTCCTGAAGATACTTTCAGTTATAAACTTTGTTTGCTCACACTTGGATAAAGGATTAAACTAAATTTATTACAGCTAATTAGTGTTTTGACTAATTTCTTTCTTATTCCACATAAATTTATTCACCTGACTTCCTACCATACCAGCTTTACTAATTCTGTTATCTATTTCATTATTCAATTTAGCATCTTCACAATAAAGTGTGGCCTAAATAGCTGAAATGTTTTACTTATTCTATAGGTTCACCATTCAGGATACAGTTGATATTTTTAATTTTTCTACTCTTTTCATTGTCTTTGTCTTTTTTATTGCTGATTTTCACACAGTTTAATACCCATTGTAATTTCATTTATTACAATGGTTATTCAATTTAGTCAGGGAACCTTGCTGGCTTGTAATGGATTTATTCAGAAGTATAACATCATCTGCATAAAGTAAAGAGCTGGAATTAACATCACCAAGTTGATCAAGTGTTTTGGTGTGATCCATATAGATAATGAATAACAGTGGAGATAATGTACACCCTTGTTGCACACCTGATTTTACCTCAAACCATCTTTCTTTGTATTGCTTGATATAATATCCCATTTATTATTATTATTATTATTATTACGGGTATCTCCATGGAGTCAATAGACTCATCGCAGCAGACCCAAACTATCAAAACAATATCTATCATATCTCTTCTTGAATTCATTTACAGACGAAGAACTCGCAACTGAGTCAGGCAATGCATTCTACTCATTCACCACCCTCCAGGCGAAAACCTCTTTCTCACACCCTTGTTAACCACACTTTTCCTTAATTTCCAGGGATGACCTCTTGTTCTTCCATCACTATCACACAGCTGAAACATTTCCCCTGCAGCAATCTTATAAAAACCTTTTAGTAATTTCAATGTTTCTATCATATCCCCTCTTCTCCTCCTCCTATCAACTAACCTCTGCAATCCACAGGCTCTCAGTCTATCAATGTAGGGAGCATTTTTTTACATCACTCACCAACTTAGTCATCACTCTCCTCTTAACCCTCTCCACAACCTCCTCATCTCCACGGAATCCAGGTGACCAGACCGGAGCACAGTAATCCAAATGTGGAAGTATCAACCCTCTATAAAGGGGAATAATAACCTCTTTATCTCTGGATGTTAGTATCTTCCTCAATAACCAAGTAATCCTATGTGCAATCTTGGACACCTTAGCAACGTGTCCCCTGAACTTCATCTTCCTATCCACCAACACCCTGAAGTCCCTAGCCTTATCGGTCTGTGTTGTCATCCGTACTGTTTAAAATTGATCAACATGTATGACGAACACATAAGCCTTTCCACACATTTCATCTTCAAATGAAAAAGCTCACATGAAGATTCCTCTTGTAATGAGAAGAATCAAACTTATGCATTTTCCAATTGACAACTGCAGTGTACCATCATTTTTCCATTTGCAGAACGAGGTGCTTTATGCAGCTAGCTAAAAGTATAGCTAACTTACATGTTATAATGAACTTTGTTTGTCTTTCAGTAACACTGGCTCTGAGACACAGCAGTGAACTTGTATTAATCTGTATAAGTGTTCTCAATTATCAAACTTCATAATACAGATAATTGATGGCTTGCACTTATCCATGTTAATTTAAATCTATCGCACATTTATAATTTACTTGATGGACATAACCTTCTTGAACAGTTAGGAGGTTAAAGCATCATAAGTTATTTATTTCATTACTCTCAGAACCTTGGGATCAAGCCAACATATAAGAATTTATTTAAGCAGCAAGATGGGATCTCCAAATTTGGTGCAGTCTACTTTAATCATACTTTAATGCATTGTAAAGGTTCAACTTCTCTTCTCCCAGACCTAGAGATATCCAGATTTAATGCCTGCTTATTTATCTAAACCAGAACAGCTACGAACCCCAAATTTGGTACATAACTCCCTAATATTTTGAAGCATTTTAATGTTTGTTTCTTTCCTTGCACCCTGGAACTAAAACTAGTGTTGTGAGTTGTAAATTTTTCCAAACATGGTTTTATTTCCTCTTGCTTACACTCTTGAGGATCTAAACAGAGCTTTTGCAAATTTTACTTAAGAAAGAAAATTCTGTCCTATCATAATGAGGCAGCAGACTCAATTTTTAATTTCTTACACGTCTTTCTTTACTTCTTCTAACAACTCTTTTATATCTTCTCTCATTACATATTTCTCAACCTTTCAAATCATTTGTGCCTGCCAAAACAATTCATTTGCTTGCTTCTTTCTTCCTCAAACTTAAAGCTTCATTAACATCATCATCACGAACCATGGGCTCACTACCTGTTGGTGTCTCATTCCACAGCAGTCCTTTATGTTGTCTATCCATTCTCTGTATGGTCTACCTCTTCTGTTTACGCCATCCATAATACCAAACACGAAAGTCTTTATCTTCCGGTCCTCACTCATTCTGCAGATGTGTCCAAATAATTGCAGCATCCATTTTATAATCTTCTGCATTAGATTCTCTTTTGGTTGAATCTTCCGATAGAGCTCTTCATTTGTGATTTTCTGTACCCATCCTATTCTTAGAATTTTCCTGCAACAAGTTCTTTCGAATACCAAAATTCTTTTTCTTGATTCCTTATTTATTACCCATGTTTCAGATCCATGCAGTACACTGCTAAAGATGCATGTTTGCAGGCTGATCACTTTACTTTTCCAGATTTTATCCATGGCCTTTAGATTTGTTCTTCCCTTTGCAATCCTGATCTTTATTTCTTTTTTACAGTCTAAATCATACGTCATTTTACTTCCCAAATATGTGAATTGTTCTACAATTTCTATATCAATTCCATCCACTTGTATCTTTTGTTTCATGTTCTTCTCACCAAATACCATTCTCTTCTTTTTTTCCAAGTTCATAATAAGTCCAAATCTCTTCTCTTCCTCATTTAACAGTTGCAGTGTTTTTTGTAGTTCTCTTTCGTCTTCTTCAATAATCACAATGTCATCTGGAAATATCAGATTGTTAATTCTCATTGCACTGATATTCCTTTTGCATCTTCCTTCGTTTTATCAATTGCTCTTCCTAAATGTGCAGTGAAAATGCATGGTGATATTGGGTCCCCCTGTCTGGTACCTCTGCTTGTTCTAAACCATTTTCCCAAATCATCACCTATTCTAACTGCTGCAACTGCATTCTGATTAACATCTTTTAATATAGCTATTAGTTTTCTATCAATTCCCACTTTCTAGTCAATACTGTCAAATGCTTTCTGAAAATCAATAAAGCTAGTATGTATATATGATTGTTTTTTTCTCCTAGCTTTCTCTACTATTAACTGCATTGTCAAAATCTGTTGAATTGTTGTTCTTTCTTTCCTAAATCCTGCTTGTTCATCTGCAAGGTATGCTTCCAATTGTGTTCTCAATCTTTCTGTCAATATCATGATCATCACTTTACCAAGGTGACTTGTCAAGGCAATTGTTCTATAATTTTTACATTCTAGCTTATTTCCTTTCTTGTATAATGTCACTAATATCTATTTCACCCACTCCTCTGGCATTTTCCCTTTTTTCTATACCATGCTGCATAGCTGGTGCATTTCTGTAACCATTCTTTCACCACCATATTTAATCATTTCTCCAGTGATGTTATCGTTACCAGGACTCTTGTTGTGTTTTAGCCGTCCTATTGCTTTTTCTACCTCTCCTCTTAAAATGCCCGTATCATGTTCATTACCTGGTGGTGATTTCGGCTTCAATTCTTCAGTCAGTTTCCCAAAGCTATCTAAATCTAGTTTTTCTTCATGTAACTCACTACAGTATCTTGTCCACCGCTGTACAATTTTATCTTTATTCATCCATACTTTGTCTTTTTCATCTTTAATTGTGGTCTATTTTGGTTTCCACCTTCTATTAATGGTTCTAATCATTTTGTACACCTCCCTTGTTTTATGCTCTCCATAGTACTGTTCTATATTATTGCATTAGGCTTCTAACCATTTCATCTTATCCATTCTGATTGCTTTTTTCACCTCATTACACTTTCTACTATATTGCTCCTCTATTTGTTTTGATGTATCCCTTCCCATCTTCAACATTCTTTTCTCCTGTACTAACTTCAGTGTTTCTTATCCATTGTCCATTTCTTCTTGATCTTCTCTTCTTCTGATACTGTTTCTTCAACTGCATCTTCTATCGCCTTCATTACTCTTTTCACTCTTAGATTCAAATTTTTTTCTTTGTCCATGCTTTTAAGTTTCTCTTCTAACACTGTTCTGTACCTTCTTCCTATTTCTGCTTCACTTATTCTTGCTGTATCTCTTTGTTTCTGATGATGGGGTTTATGTTTTCTTTTTAATTTCAACTTGATATTTGCAATTAGTAAACTATGATCTGAGGCTATATATATGCTCCTTGAAAAGTTCGACACTGCTGTACTAATGTTATCCATCTTCTTTTAATTGTAATCATATCAATCACGTTTTGATTTTGCCATCATTTGATTGCCATGTCCATTTTCTACACTCCTTTTGCTGGAATTTTGTGTTGCAGATCATCATCTCGTGGTCCACAGCAAATTCTAACATTTTTTCACCTTGTTCATTTCTTTCTCCGAAACCATATTTTCCCATAACTCTTTCCCAACCATCATTATCTATTCCGACTTTGCATTCCAATCTCCTTCAATAATTAGTACATCTTGCTTCGGTATTGTTTCTATTTTCTCTGTCAGATCTTTGTAAAATAAGTCAATATCCTCATCTGTGCTGTCAGATGTGGGTGCATATATCTGGACTATTGGTATATTAAATGGTTTTGCTTGAAATCTTGCTACTATTATTCGTTCATGACTGGTTTGTAGCCTAACAGTGCCTCTCTAGTTCTTTTGTTAAGAAGGAAGCCAACTCCTGCTTAGTGCTTGGTGTAATGCCCTGACAATATGACTTTGCATTCATTTATCTCTCCTGATGATAATAATAAATTTAGTTTAATCCTTTATCCCAGTGTGTGCAAACAAAGTTTGCGCCTGAAAGTATCTTCAGTACTGGGGTAAAGTGGTACAACACCGGGCAACTCCTTGCAAAGGTGGAGCAAGCTACCAACACTCCTATCTCAGTATCTCCCATAATGCAAAACACATCTCCTTGCGGATATGTATAATGTTATGCATTAAGGGAAGGGCCACTACCCAGACTAGTTTTGATCTTTATTGAGGTCTCTTCAGTGGGAGCCAAGCCCAAGTGGAGATACCAGGCACAAGCATTAACAAGGTCATCTCCTCCTATAGGAGCTGCCAAACGGTGTGCCACCTTTTTATTAGATTACTCTGGATTTAGAGAAAGATGTTGAAAGTTTATTTTTCACTTGGTCAGACTATAATAAATTTAGTTTATTCCTTTATCCAAGTGTGTGCAAACAGAGTTTGTTTATTATAGTCTGACCAAGTGAAAAATAAACTTTCAACATCTTTCTCTAAATCCAGAGTAATTTAATAAAATGGTGGCACACCGTTTAGCAGCTCCTATAGGAGGAGATGACCTTGCTAATGCTTCTGCCTGGTAACTCCATTTGGGCCAGGCTCCCACTGAAGAGACCTCAATAAAGGTCGAAACTAGTCTGGGTAGTGGCTTTTCTCTTAATGCATAATATTATACATATCTGCAAGAAGATGTGTTTTGCATTATGGGAGATACTGAGATAGGGGTGTTGGTAGCTTGCTCCACCTTCGCATGGAGTTGCCGATGTTGTACCACTTTACCCCAGTCCTGAAGATACTTTCAGGTGCAAACTTTGTTTGCACACACTTGGATAAAGGATTAAACTGAATTTATTATAGTCTGACCAAGTGAAAAATAAACTCTACTGATGATGTCCATCGCATAGCCGCCAGTCCTAGTATATCACACTGATATCTCTTAATATCCTCATGAAGTAATTTTAATTTTCCTGACATCCAAAGTGTCTGCACATTCCATGTTCCTACTGATAATAATTCTGTTAGTTTCAGTTTCTGTTTCCTTTCGGTATCCCACTTTTCGATCCAACTCCGATCTCTCAATTGGTATCACAGGCCTTGTTGATCCTGGCAACGTATGAGCTGGCATGTTTCAGCTGTTGATCGTATAGGCATCAGATAACAGTCATGTTTTTCTTTACAGTCAGAGCATCGACACTCATCTGACCGACCCTTCTCCTTTATCCAAGCTTGGGACTGGCATGAGACCCCCCCCCCCCTAAGGATCCCATGGCAGAGTTTTAAAGCTTCACTAACATCTTTTATCTTTGTACCTGGAAAACATGCTTTTATCACCTTCTCATTAAGTATACCTCTTATCATCGAATCCCCATACAATACTATCTCTTTTCTTCTATTTTTCTAAACTTTTCTCCTAAAAGTTTCTTACACTTTTATGCCTTCCCATTCACTCTTTCTTTCATTCTCAGGTCCTTCTGTACTACATACCAGTTGCTCAAGCTCACATTTTATCCTGTTAAGGAATCTGCATAAGCGTGCAATTTCTTTCCGCTCTAACATCTAATCATCCACATTATTACTTTCACACACTTTCTTCAAACTCATTCATATTTTGTACATTGTCATTCATTGCTTTCACTGCATTCTCCACAACGCTTTGGTAATCCTGCCTTATATTCATAATATCAGTTACTTCATTCTCTCTCTCCAGACAAAACTCGCATTTCTTATACTCACTTATGAAACATTTCCAACAGATATTTTCTCCATTCTCATTCTCGTACCACAAACCATTCGCTCTCCGCAACAAATATATTAAACACACGCTACATTGTACTAATTCCCACATGTTGATATCAGTCAAACTGTGGGAATGTCTTGGTCGCCATTTTTCTTGTGCACATTGGTGCCATAACAAAAAATGTTTCTGAAAGTATATCATTTAATAATAGTTCACTAAACATAACCACTTAACAACACAGTCAAAAATAAACAAAATACCACCAATTATATATAATGATATCGCTAATATCTACTAAAAAATAATGACATATTTGAGCAACGTGTATGACAGCCACTACTAAGGATGATGCTAGTGTCCTCTTCAGTAGTGAATAACCATGTGTTTAAGTTTCTAGTTTTGAACTTTAACAATATACTGTAATAAATTTTGCAGTACTGCTCACAGTGGCACTTTATTCTGAGCTTTCTTTTTTCAGCAGCCTATTGGTGTAAATATTAAGTAAAGCCACCTTCTCCTGTAAGGAGTGGTGACCTCATCTCATGGCATTGCAATTATTGGATGTTGCTATCATGTAGTGTAGATCAGATTAAATTAAATACACACACACACACACACTGCTTGGAAAGAAATTAATGGACACCCCCCATGGGCAAGGTGCATCGTGCCATATAATGAGTTGTGTTTCTAACTGCTATAAATTGAGGGACTGTGATGCTCTCAAGTCAGTGCAACTGTGTCTGGCTGGCTATGAGAAGGGAACTGACAGAGTTTGAAAGAGGCATTGGGATTGGATGACATGTTGTAGGCCTATCCATTTGGCAAATTGTTGACAAATTGGGCCATCCCAGGCCAACTGTCAGTGATATTATACTGAGATGGGAGTACAGTGCAAGTGCTACCCACTGTGGACGACCCACCACACTCATTAAATGTGACCTTTGGGTGCTAAGAAGGATAATATGTAAAAACTGCCATTCATTGGTCAACGTGTTGAATGCAGAATTCTGGGCATAGACTGGAACATGAACATGAACATAAAAACATTTAGAACTGAGGCTCACAACATGGGTTTCCATGGTAGTGTAAATCTTAATTGTGTGTGTGTGAGCTTGCACTTATTTTGTTATTTGCTATGCCATTGTGATATTTCTCTATATGCCTTATTTTCTATTATTAATCTTTTCTCTAACTATATTCTCTACTTTTATTAGTTTATCTCTACTGCCTTTTTAACTCTTTATCCTTTAATACTCTAAGTTCTTATTCTTTATTAACTTTACTCTACTTTTTGTATTTTTGCTATACCAGGAGAACTCTGGAAATTTATGTGGATTAATCGACTGTGCCACCAGTGCTCTCCTTGTGGTATAAGATATAATAATACTTCCAGTAGAGTTCACTCTGAAATTATCCTTAAAGCCCTTCCTAACATTAAGTTCCTTCACTCACGGGTTCGTGTTTATTTCGAAACAGTGCATTGCGTGAAGATCAGGCGGCACACTTTGTAAACAAAACAAACATATTTATTTACACTAAACTGTAATTATACAAAATCATACAATAGGGAAAGATTCTCTTTTAACTCCACTTTAAACTTAAAACTTCAGCAATTTAACATTTAGAAAATGCATGGAGTTAAGCAACAATATTATATCAACATTCAAAAAAAACTATCAGCCCATTTACAATTCAAGGAATATCATGCTCTGTTACTTGTAACTGTAAATAAACTAGTCTTAGACTAGTTATATCAACACTTAAAGAAACTTATCAGCCCTTCTCAGACAGTTTCACATATCATAAGCAAACACAATAAAATTAACTCACATATCTTCTTTAACTCTATTATGCATTTGTTCCTAGTTCCTTCTTAGGTTCCTTGGCTTCTCATCCATTTCAGGTTTTGGCTTCCACTCAAGGATTCCATCGTCACCTTTGGATGACTCGCAGGGCTTGGAGCACATTTTCCCCGATGTCTGTGAATCGGCCAAAGGGGGTCCAACGATTGAGGCACTTAGCAGATTGTCCTATTGGCAATACATGCTAGTCCAGCTTCTCTTCTCCCTCGTTAGTTTCATAGCTCCCGTGGCTGTCCCTTGCGACTTCAACTGGACCGACGAACACAGCGAATCGACTCCTTATGAAGTTCTCTCTTCTCTTCCTCCCTTCCTTTTTTCATTCCTAAATGACCTTTATACAATTTTTTTGGGTCTCTAGACAAAGGGTCGAGGCCCCCGAACATTCCAGTGCAAACCGTCTTGACCTTCACGTTAAAGCTCACTTTTAGTTCTCACCGAATATACACACTTAATCCTATTTTCAAATAGCGGAACTACTGCAGAACTATACCGCCCTTTTACCATTGACCTTGAAGATGATATCAGGCTGACTCTGAGCACATTAAAATTCACTTACATTATATACAGTTCCTGACATCAATACTATGCCGATTTCTAAGGCATTACCCTTGAACCTTACAATTTAGACATTTTCTGTTTTGTACAATCTTGCATGTTAATTCCTAGGGGTTAAATATATGGGCTTATTTACAACGTTAATACAAAGTTAGAGTTGCGACCTTTGTAAAAGTTGATGCAAGAAAAAGGAAAATTTCTACTGCATCGAATTTTACAGTAGGATTGTGATATGCAACATCATCTTCAGTGTTGCAAAGAGCATGTACAGTGGAATGTGGAAGCTCGGAATGCTGTGTTATGAAGTGACAAATCATGCTACACCCTCTACCAAGTAGATGGATGGGGATGGGTGTGGCAGATCCCGGTGAACATTTCTTACCGGAGTGCATAACCTCAACTAAAATTAAGTGGTGGTGGGATGGTGTTGGCCTTCGGCTTTGGTTGTAGTGATGGTGGTGGTACCACAAACATTGAACTCTGAGAGGTATCTGAACATTCTAGTGAATGCTTCCTGCTTTGTGGCATTTCTATGGAACTGATCATTGTCTCTTTCCACAAGACAATGCACCATGTCATAAGACTGCTGCTGTAACTGCGTGGTTTGTGCACATGAACTTCACCACACTTCGCTGGCCTCCACAGAGCCCTGATCTCAACCCTACTGAACATCTGCAGGATGAACTGGAGTGTTGGGCAAGGTCAAAGGATATCCATCCCACAACAGTCCAGGAACTCATTTTCCAGGAAGAATGGTCCAAAACTCCCACTGATCGCTGTCGTATGCTTGTGGAAAGAATGTCCCATAGGATTGCTGCAGTTGTTGCGGCAAAAGGTGGGCACCATGGCTGGTTGTTTCTCATGCTGTCGTGTCCGTTGAGTTCTTTCCAAGTAGCATCTTGGAAAGCGGATGTGGTTAGCATCAAGACTATTTTTCCAGCACTCTTCAGACTACTGAAGAGTCCTGACAAAATCTCTATACATACAATATCTTGCTAAAAAGATATTCACTGTAATATACGAGGGCTGTTCAATAAGTAATAAGACTAATTTTACTGTCGTGAAACCACTCATCACAATATTAATTGCTGTGGAATAAAGAAATGTTGCTGTCTATATTAACAAAAGAGGTTGATAGATGGTGTATACGAGCTTATGTGCCAGAGTGTCACATGACTAAGCGCAAGCTTGTTTCAACGAACTCCGACCAGTCGTTGAAATAGAAGCGTCCTTGGAACAGCGTTATGCAATTAAATTTTGTGTGCGTTTGCAAAAATAGGCATTGGACACTTTTAAGATGATATGCAAAACTTTCCACAATGAAGCAATGTTGAGGGCAAGTGTTTTTCGCTGGCATAAAACTTTTAAGGAAGGAAGGCAAAATGTGGAAGACCTTCAACGTCCATCACAGAGACAATGATCAACACAGCAGCAATTATCATCAAGGAGGATCGCAGAATTACAGTACGCCAGCTGCGTGTTGTCCTGAATATTTCTGTGGGAAGTGTTCACTCAATCATGGCTGAACATTTGGGACTGAAATGTGTTTGCACCCGATGGATTCCCAAACTCTTGACACTGGAGCAAATGCAGCATCGAGTGGATGTGTGCACAGAATGGAAAGAAAGGCTGGAACAAGAAGGCAACAACTTCTTAAAAGGCATCATTACAGCAGATGAAGCTTGGTTGTATCACTATGACCCTACAGTGAAACAACAAAGCAGTGAATGGAAGCATCCGTCTTTGCCTATCCCCAAGAAAGCAAAAACTGTAAAATCGGCTGGTAAAGTTATGACCATAATGTTTTTTGACTACGAAGGCATTGTTTACCAACACGCTGTAGAACCCGGGAATACTGTAAACCACTCATACTATGCGGATATTTTACGGACAGTGGTACAGCACATCAAAAGGAAGCGTCCATTGCTGAAGAATGGCTTTTTATTGCACCACGATAATGCAAGGCCACATATTGCTGGTTGTGTAATGGACGTTTTGCAGAAGAACAACATAGATATCCTACCACACCCTCCATACAGTCCTGATCTCACACCGTGCGATTTCTGGCTGTTTCCTCAGCTCAAGAAACCACTAAGAGGCCGCCATTTCGAAAGCAACAAAGCATGTGTAAAAGCTGCGGAGGCGGTTTTGAAAGAACTCTCAAAAAAGGACTTTCACGTGTGTTTAAGAAGTGGACGCAACGTTGGGACAAATGCATCGCGTCTCATGGCAGTTACTTCGAAAAAGACCATGTAAATGATGACGATTAAAGGTAATCTGTTTTCTGTATCTGTATCTGTTTAATGTTCACTATAGAAAACTGTTCACTTTTCTATAGTGAACATTTTGAATTTTAGTTGGTTGCTGCTGTTAGGGCCGGCACTAGGCTGGACGTCGCCTGCCTGCACTGCTGAAATGGGTGTCCCCAAACAAATGGCAATTTATTTATTTTTTTTTTATTTTTGTCATAATCATGTGGAAAGAATTTACAAGAATTTTTTGTAAATTTGTAACTTTTTCTAACTGTAAATTTGCAGCAATTATAGTGATTACCTAATTATTATTACTTAATTCATTTACAAAAATGTAAAGAAAGAATGAAACTTTATACTAACACTTTGAAACGGTGCCCACCTTGTAGTGGCACCCACCTGCAATACAGGCCTTGCAGGCCCGCTTCCGCCAGCCCTGGCTGCTGTGAGCTTAAATAGTATTGGTTCTATGAGACCTAGTGAACAAAAACATCTGTAGTTATACCACATCATTTCACTATAGAATTGTTTCCTCTAGTGCATGCTTCGATGCAATGTAAAAAATGCATATCTTGAAATTAATCCTTCTCTTATTGTGTATTAATCTTGAAGATATGCATAGCTTTATTTGTTATTTACTGATATTGTTTCCCCCCCCCCAGAGCATTCTAAAATTTATGGGTGAAGAGAAGCTACAGAAGTTTATCAACTTTTGTCTTCATTACATGTCTAAAATTACACTTCCAGCCAAAAGGTATGTTTTTTTTATTTTTGAGAGAAACTTTTGACATGAAATTAAGAATTACCTACACATTAGCACAAGAAAAGTATATTTAATATACTGACAGATATTTCAGTTTTTAAATAACAAACTTTCATATATAGTGAACGGACTTTCATGTCCTTTTGAAAGGATGTGTTTCACTATCCGTTAAAGGGCGTCCAGACACGTTGATAACCCATTTATCTGGAACATGGAAAGGCTTGATTTGTCTAGCAACAAGGACTTTGAATGTACGGTTTAGATGTCTATTTTATTTATTAAATGAACATTACAGATAACATTTAGCTACATTAAGAACTATGTAGGAAAGTTGTTGGTCTAAGTTTGCAGAGATAAAAGTTCGGAGATCAGCAACCTGACAATTAGATCATTCCAAACTTTGCTAAGATAAAAGAAATTATTAAATCATCTGGAGCTCATAATATTTAGATGAAAACCAGCTTGTCTTTAGTCCATAATCAACTCAGAGCAGCTAAACATGATCTTGCTATTAACATTCGTCATGTTGCCGATCTCCGTCCAAATATGATCATATCAAAACATTGTAAGAAAGGACAATTTTATTGTCCATACTTATCACTGTGTTCTTTGATGCCAAAGTTATTCTGTATATTATTTTGTTCACTTTTGCGATCATCATCACCTAATTCCTGATGTGTACCCTCAGAGGGGACACAGGAAATTTAAGTTAGTACTACATAAAAGAGTTACACCATTACTAACTTCTGATCAACTATTTTTGTCCAAATTGTTATCTGTCAAGACTTTGACATTATCAGACCTTATATTTTTATCTTCTAAGGCACTTTTTTTTTTACTGCATCAATCCAACTCAATCTTGGTCTTACTCTGGGTCTTTTTCTTGCCAACCTGCAAAGAACACTTGTTTTGCTAATCTTTCTTTTCCTGTTTTGTTTTAAGTGACCATACCATAACATCTGACATTCCTGAATGTTAACGATGGCAAGTTCTTTCCTAATATCCTCATTTTTAATATGATACTGTCATTGATGCCACTGTTTACTCTCCTCTTTCTCAGAACTCATATCTGTGTGTCTAGTCTGAGATCAAGTGTTTTATTTCTAACCCAGCTCTCAGATCCACAAGTTAAAATTGGTTTGAAAACCATCTTGTATAGAGCTAATTTAATATTTTGACCAATTTCTTTCTTATTCCATATAAATTTATTAAGCTGATTTCCTACCATACCAGTTTTACTAATTCTGTTCTCTGTTTCCATATTTAATTTGCCATAATAAATTTAGTTTAATCCTTTATCCAAGTGTAAGCAAACAAAGTTTGCGCCTGAAGTATCTTCAGGACTTGAGGCAACTCGTAGTAAAGGTGGACGAAGCTCTCATCACTCCTTGTCTCAGTATCTCCCATAATGCAAAGCACATTTTCTTGCAGACATGTATAATGCTATGCATTAAGGGAAGGGCCACTACCCAGACTGGTTTCAACCTTTATTGAGGTCTCGTCAGCAGGAGCCAGACCCAGAAGTGGTTATACTAAGGCATAAGCAATGGAGAAGTCGTATTTACTTATATGAGTTGCCAAAAGGTGTACCACCTTATTAGTAAATGACTCTGGATTTAGAGAAAGATGTTGGAAGTTTATTTTCCACTTGGTTAGACTATAATAAATTTAGTTTAATCCTTTATCCAAGTGTAAGCAAACAAAGTTTGTGCCTGTAGTATCTTCAGGACTGAGGCAACTCGTAGTAAAGGTGGACCAAGATCTCATCACTAGTTGTCTCAGTCCTAAAGATACTTCAGGTGCAAACATTGTTTGCTTACACTTGGATAAAGGAGTAAAATAAATTTATTATATTCTAACTTAGTAATATGTTCTCTAAACCTTGTGGCACACCACTAGTCACCAGCTTTCACCCTTATTCTGCTCTTTTGCATACCACTGTTTATCTATTCATCAGCTACTCCCTTATCTACATAAGCAGTGTCATATCCATCCCCGCTTAATTTGTATAAGTTCCATTTGGTATTCAGTCAAATGCCTCTACAAAATTCAGCTGACACTCCATTTTAAAAAAAAGTTAGTAAATTACTAAGGCATGACTGACCCTTCACAAAGCCATGTTGCTCTTCATAGAGTATCATATACTTATCCAGCCACTCCTGAATTCTCTTTTTGACCAATTTTTCCAGTCCTTTTACCACCACTCGTGAGATACTGATTGGTCTATAATTTTCTACTGCAGTCTTAGAACCTCAGTTATGCAAGGGAATTATTTTGGTTCAAGGACAAATTTGGTTCATCGCAGTGTGGAAAATTCATCTCGCGAAATGTTCATTGCGGAAAAAATTTGCTGAAAATGTTATTCGCTAGAAAATTGAAATGATATTGCATTGATACTCATATATGAAAAGTAAATGCAGTGCAAGATAAATTTTACAAAATATAGTTTTTTTATGTATTATTTATTTTGATTTTATTAGATTTTCATAATGTTTTTATTCTTATACAGTAAAAGTAATATTTTATTGATCAGTAAGTTTTCTAATTTCTGTGTCATCTTAAAAAGTTATAAATAATCTTTCTAACTTATATACTACAGATTCTTTTGATGGAATATTAATATTGACAAAACTGGAATAGGATGAGATACTGATTGGTCTATAATTTTCTACTGCAGTCTTAGAACCTCTGTTATGCAAGGGAATTATTTTGGTTCGAGGACAAATTTGGTTCATCACAGTGGGGAAAATTCATCTCGAAAAATGTTCATTGCAGAAAAAATTTGCTGAAAATGTTATTCGCTAGAAAATTGAAATGATATTGCATTGATACTCATATATGAAAAGTAAATGCAGTGCAAGATAAATTTCACAAAATATAGTTTTTTTATGTATTATTTATTTTGATTTTATTAGATTTTCATAATGTTTTTATTCTTATACAGTAAAAGTAATATTTTATTGATCGGTGAGTTTTCTAATTTCTGTGTCATCTTAAAAAGTTATAAATAATCTTTCTAACTTATATACTACTGATTCTTTTGATGGAATATTAATATTGACAAAACTGGAATAGGGTGGCTTAGGGAGAAAGGACACCACATTTAAGAGTATTTATTCTGCAAACCATTCACTATTTTCTGTGCACTTAGCCACCCACTCAGGAAAGAAAAGTTTTATGCTGTTATCATTTACAGAGCTAGTTTAAGATCATAGAAATAATTAAAGAAAATGATAATAAAATTACGTAAATGCTATCATAATGATGTAAATCAGCATAATTTAAATTGCCATCTGCTGTTGCAATACTAATCTTTACTTTTCTTCCAATGTTATTTTCAAATGACGAAATTCATCTGTCACCTAAAAACAATTACAAACATCCATGCCCATTGCGAGTTTTGAATCCACAGCTCATTGGTTGGAGAGGGTACGCTACCTAGTCTGTTATTAACAACATGATTTTTCTGATTACAGTTTATTTTTGAATGGTTCACAAGAGAAGTAATTAATTATGTATTTCACTTTGGGAGCATGAATATATATATATATATATATATATATATATATATATATATATATATATATATATATATATATATATATATATATATATATATGGCGATCAGCTTTTACTCGGTTGTTATACATTTGAAAAAAATAGATTTAATGACTCCAAGACCGAGATAACATATAAAGATTTTAATGATAAATACTACTAGTTTCGGCATATAGCAGCCTTCTTCAGGTATTTATAAAGGAACGCGAATATTTATAAAATATTGGCGTTCACGTGAACTTGCACGCACAATTGCAATAAACAATGGCACGCCAGTTGGAACAACTTGAAAAATACAACGTTTTTATGTATCGATTATGTGAGGCAATTTGTACCTGTTATTTCCAGTTTGTTTAAATAATTCAATGTTTATTAGTATTCCTTTCCTTTATAAATACCTGAAGAAGGCTGCTATATGCCGAAACTAGTAGTATTTATCATTAAAATCTTTATATGTTATCTCGGTCTTGGAGTCATTAAATCTATTTTTTTCACATATATATATATATCCCCCCCCCCCCAGTAAAGAAGATTAAATATAAAATTTACCATTTCTTAGTGTCGTAAGATACTATTATTATTATGTGACACCTCCAGGGAGTCCAAAGACTCATCGAGGGAGAGTATGCCAACAGCATCGAACGATTGATTCTCTTCCAACAATTAACCACACTCAAACTCGCTTAACTTTTTTGCGTGAGCCATTATTAGCAGAGGCTCTACCAATCGACCTGGAGGAAAAGGTAAAGACTGGTATTGAAGCTGAAGATGGCAATTTAGCTTTGCTGAAATCTATGTAAGCTTATAATGATGATAGTATTTATGTAATTTTATTATCGTTTTCTTTAATATAATTTAAAGATAGTTTATGATCTTAAACTATGCAGAAAAAGTGCAGTGATTTTCAAAATACATGTGTATTCAATAACTGAAACACGTCACCTTCTGAATTAGTTCAGATAAAAATTATCTGAACAGACAAGTAGTGAATAGTTAGAAGAATATTCTTAAATATTCTGTCCTTTCTTAAACTATTCTTAAATATTTCATTCTTATAACTATTCTAACTGTTAATAGTTAGAATAGTTAATCAGAATATGTAAATAGTTAACTATAATAGTTGGAAATAATTATTATCCCTAAATATTCTTAAATATGGTGTCTTTTCTCCCTGACTACCCTATCCCAGTTTTGTAAAAATTAATATTCTATCTACAGAGCCTGTAGTATCTAAGTAAGAAAGAATATTAATAACTTTATACAGAATAAAAAAAAAAATTTCAGAATGCTAAATATAATTAAATAATATAATATTTCTTTTTTTTTTTCATATATGGGAATGACATGACAGTAGGATTTCATTTTCCTGTGATATATTTTCTCATGATGAATTTTCCCATGATTAATTTTCCTCTCAATGAATTGTCTGCGAAGAATTTTCCTAATATTTCCACTCCTTTGGACCTCTACAAGAGCTGATACTTAAAGAGCCTAGTCAGAGGCATTCCTCCAAAAAAGGAGCTGATATCCCATCTAATCCCACAGCTGTATTCATATTGAGATTCTGCAGTATCCCAAGAACCTTCAATTCCTCCACCTCTGTTCCCACATAAATTTCTGTCACATATGTCACAGATTTAATTTCACTTATATGATATACCCTCATGAAGTGGTTGCGCAATAACTCAGCTATTTTATCTGCTTCTGTTACTTTGTGACCATCAGTTTATATTATTCCTCCATAATCATTCTTCTCTTACAAGAACTCTTTGGGAATTCCTTTGGCCTCAGCTAGTTTTTCTTCTTGTAATTTCATTTTGCTTTCTTTACCATGCTGACTGCCTTTCTTGCCTGAGCCTTGTAGTGTTCATGTACTGATTCACCTTTCTCCTTATGTACCTTCCATTGCACTTTATTCTTCTGCAGCTCATGTTTAATGATATTACTCATCCATCTACCTCCTACCTGATTAACCCTCCTTATCTTAGGTATACAATTTAATGTTACTTCCTTTAGATGCCCCTTAACTATCTCCCATGCATGATTAACATCCTTCCCTTTCAGGATTTTGTGCCATGTCACAGCTTGCTTCCTCCTGAGCTTGTCATAATTACCTTCCTTGTAATTCCACTTATACCCCTTCTTGACAGAATATTCCTCATTTTTTTACAATTTCCCAAGTCAAGACTGCATAGTCACTTTCCTTTCTCCGATCGGAGACAACGTAGCCACCTTTTTTTTTTTTTTATTATTATTATTATTATTTCGGGCGACTCCAGGAGTCCTTAGACTCATCGAGGGAGGCCATAAACATCATGTCCACACAACTATGCGATTACATTCTCACAGTATCTATCATACCTTGTCTTGAACTCGTTCACCGTCATAGCACCCACAACAGACTCTGGCAGCTTATTCCACTCATTTACCACTCTAAAAGTAAAGAACCCAGCTCTAACACTCCTGCTAACCACACTCTTGCCCAGCTTCCATAGGTGTCCCCTAGTTCTCCCACCACCAGTCCTGATCTCAAAAATATCCTCTGAATTAATCCTATAGAATCCCTTTAGCAATTTGAATGTCTCAATCATATCTCCCCTCCTCCACCTATCAACTAGTTTCTGCAACCCACAAATCTTCAACCTGTTCTCATATGGTTCATTCCATAGACCTGTTATCATCTTAGTCACTCGCCTCTGGATCCTCTCCACCTCCTCCCCATCAAGAAGGAACTGAGGTGACCAAATCTGGGCACAGTAATCGAGATGAGGTCTTATCAAGGCTCGGTACAGAGGTACAATAACTTGCTTGTCTCTGCTCGTCAAGGTATTTTTCAACAACCAAGTGAGTTGATGAGCTGATTTAGCTACTTTTGCAGTGTGCCCCCTAAACTTCATCTCCTTATCCACCAACACTCCCAAGTCCCTGGCCTCATCAATCTCTTGGAGTACAGTTCCACCAATGTGGTATACTGCTGCTAATCTTTTCACCCCAAAATGCATAACCTTACATTTTGTCACATTAAATTGACATCCATTCTCCTTAGCCCAGAACTCCAATCTATCTAAGTCATCCTGCAAGACTTTGACATCTTCTGCATTCACTATTGCCCTACCCAACTTTGCATCATCAGCGAACAAATGAATTGTTCCACTTAGATCCTTCCCTATATCGTTAATGAACAGATTAAACAGCAGTGGTCCAAGAACAGAACCCTGCGGCACACCACTAGTCACAGGCCGTCTTTTGGACTCTACTCCTGAATAAAATACTCTTTGATATCTCTCCATCAACCAACCACCTATCCATCTCACCAACCCTATATCCATTCCCATATGTTGTAGTTTACGGATTAGTATTCCATGTGGTATCCTGTCAAACGCATTTGCCAGGTCCAGCAGTATCACTGTAAATCCATTTCCCTTATCCAGTTCAGCCGTCACCTTGTTATAAAACTTGAGCAAGTTACTGAAGCATGATCTACCCTTCACAAAGCCATGCTGTCCCCTGTACAGTATCTCGTTTTCATCGATCCATTCCTGTATTTTGACTACTTTCTCTAAGACCTTGACAACGACTCCTGATATGCTGATCGGTCGGTAATTTGCAACCGTAGTCTTGGATCCTCCTTTGTGCAGTGAAACTATTTTCCCCTCTTTCCACACCTTTGGGACTAAGCCAGACCTGAGACTCAGATTAAACAACATGGTCAAGGGCATTGATAATTCTTTAGCTGCTTCACGCAAGACCGGTGCCGGTATACCATCCGATCCCACAGATGTGTTCACATTAAGGTTCTGTAATAAACTAGTCACCTCCACTTCATTCATCACTATTCCCGTATAAACTAATGGTTCCTTCACTTTTTCAATGTCACCACTTGGATGATATGCTTTTGCAAAGTGCGTGCTCAGTAATTCCACTATATCGACTGATTTAGTGACCTCCTTACCATCGTCATTCCTTAAAATCATTTTGCCGAGTACAGTTTTTTTCTTGCTTGCAGCATATTGAAAGAACTGTTTTGGATTCTCTTTTGCTTGCAAAGCTAGTTTCCTTTCATAATCCGCTTTTGCTTTTTTTACCACACTCGTTACCTTTCTGGCCTGCACTTTATACCGTTCGTGTGCCTGCAGGTCACCCCTTTCTTTAAATTCCCTCCACAGTTGTTTCTTTTTTTGCAGCTCAAGCTTAATGGTGTTATTCATCCATTTAACCCCTACTTGTTTTACTATTCGGACCCTAGGTATACAATCAGCCATTACCTCCTGTAAATGCTCCTTGACCACGTCCCATGCTCTATTGACGTCCAGCCCTTGCAGTTGTACATGCCATGGCACTGATCCAAGCAATCTCCTAAGCTTGTCATACTTGCCAGCACGGTAATTCCACATATACCCTGTCTTAATCGAAAATTCCACACCTTTAGCCACCTCCCAGGTCAAGACCTTATGATCACTCTCACCAATAGGTGGCAACATGGTCATATTCATTACAGTCAAATTCTCAGATGCTATTACCAGGTTAAGCACTCTCACACCCCTAGTATTTTCAATTACATGCTGTCTCAGATAGTTATCCCTTAATAATTGAATAAAATCCTTTTCCTTCCTCACATGTGTCCTCTCCTCCTTCCAATCAATGTTACCATAATTGAAATCCCCCATAATAATTACCCTCCTTCCACTCATTTCATCAATTTCCCTATGCATACTATCTCCACCATCTATTCTATCACTGGTCTATAGCAGCACCCAGCTGTATATTTTATTCTGCCAGTCTCAATCTCACACCAAATAGCCTCAAATGAGCTCCTTTCACTATCCTGCGATACAACTTCAATTCTCCTTGGCTGCAGTTCATCAGCTATCATCAATAATACCCCTCCCCCCATTTTATTCTCTCTGTCCCTCCTAAACAAACTATAACCTATACATTCTATCCCACTAACTATATCTTCTTCCGTCAGCCATGTTTCACTAATGCCAATAACCTGTGGCCAGGAAGAGCCAATCAAGGCCAAAAATTCTTCCTTCTTGTTCCTAATACTCCTGGCATTAGTATACATGAAATGCAGTGATCCCTTAGTCCCACCCCTATATTGATACGTTATTCTAAATGACCCATTCCCATTTTTTGTCCTTAGTGCTGGCTCGGGTACATTATATACATTCTTACACTCATCTGTCTCACTGATGTCTGCATATCCATTCCCCCCCCTCCTTGGTAGTTCTAGTTTCCCTGGTTTTGCACATCCATTTTCACTTCATTCAGCAACACTCTTTCCAGTCTCCGCACACCAAGTCCATTCAAATGCAGGCCATCCATCTTGTATAAGTCCTTTCGCCCTTCAAACTCATTCCACACGTCCACGAATTCCACACCACACCGTCTGCATAACCTACGCATAATGTCATTTGCAATTATGGCCCTCCTCCTAAACTCCTCTCTGTCATACTAACTACTGTCATAATAGTGTCAAACAGACTAACCATTCTAACTCTGTCACTCTTTTCTTTCGCTACCTTTAACAATACTTTCAAGTCCTCTCTCATAAAAAATTTATCACCTTTCAATTCATTCGTACCCGCCACAATTATTAATTCTTTCACCCTCTGTTTTTTGTACTCTAATACTCTCACTTACATCCTTAAATTTCACACCTGGTAAGTACGATTTAGTTACACTGCCATCTATCACCCCCCTTAATAACGAGTCACCATACAACACTCTTTCCTTCTTTTCAGAAACTCTCTCATTCTTGCACTGTTTTTTTACGTTAGCCGAATCACTCTGGAAAGAGTTTTGCAGGTGCTCTAATTGCCGCTGCGCATTTTGTATCACTGCGCACAACCTAGCGATCTCACTTCCTACAAATAATTCCTCATTATTTTTATAATTTAAACCATTTTCTCTCTCAGTATGGTTGCTTTCACTCTTTCTTAGATCACCGCTCTCATTGCCATCTTGTACATCGCAATTCTCTATCAAGCCACTATTTTCACTCACATTCTGGCAATTCTGGCTTTCTTCAACCATAACTATCTCACTACCTGACACATACTTCAACTCCTTACTTTGCTTACACTTTCTGCACATTCTCCCACCACTATTACTTTCAATCCAAATTCCAGCCTCATTCGGGAATGCATACATTCCACACACATCACATTGGACAAACTCTCTCACATTATAGTTTTTGTACAATGCCGTCGTATTTTTGGACGCCATTATCTTACGTCGCATTGGCGCCATATTCAAATCTATGAAAACGTAACGTTATATACTAATTTAAATAACGTAATTCACACCAAAATCCCACAGACACAACAAGCTACCAAAATTAGGCAATATTATGTTATGATTTTAACCTATATTCTAATTTTTACTCAAAATTGTACTTAGCTTTCGGGAGCTCTCTGAAAACACAACCATTCGTCTGGCCCTCTCTAGTATCCATTTGACCTTAGTTATGATTAGCTCTTCTAATCCTATGACTAGGTCCAATACTTTCATACTCATACCTTGAGTCTCCTCTATCATATGCTGCCTCAAGTAATTATCTTTCAGTAGGTGTATAAATTCTATTTCCTTCTTGTCATGTGATGTTTCTTCTTTCCAGTCTATATCTATATAGTTGAAGTTCCCTGTAATAATTACTTGACCTGCACTCGTGTAATTTGCTGATGCATAATCTTCCAGATGATCTTTGGAACACCACCTGGCATAAAATAGCTTCTAACCATATGTTTTGTCATATTGGCCTTGATCTCGCACTTGACAGCTTCAAATGAACAGTCATCCTTCCACCTGTCTCATATTCCTTTTTTGTGCAATTCATCTGCTGTCATCAGCAGTACTCCTCTCCCCATTCTATTTTCTCTGTCTTACCTGGAAATACTAAACTCTGCACATTCTATCCCTTTAACTACATCATCTGCTGTTAGTTATAGGCATTAGTGAAGTCTCGCTAATGCCTATAACTTATGACGAGGCTCCACTAAACAATGCCAAAAAACTCTCCCTCCTAAGTAAACTCCCTCCTTCCTGATATTTCTGACATTAGTATATAGAAACTGCAACATTCCTTTATTCCTCCATCCATCTTTACTTCCTGAATTAACCACCTTATTCAATATTTTGGCTTGAGAGACCAGATTCTGCTCTTGTTGGTCATTCTCACTCGCTCATCTCATGGGTGCTTTCATACACTGTTAAATGTTAATTGCTTCCTGAATTTGCACTTCAGCATACTCAGTGAACAAAGCTCTCTCTCTCTCTCTAGACACCTAACACCAAAATCATTTAGATGCAGTCTGTCACCATTATACAAATGCTTCTTTCTGTCAATCATAGGTCATAGGCCCATAAACTCTACATTGTTCTTTGTGCACAACCTGTGTATTGATTCGTTTGCTATCAGTGCCCTCCTCAATTTGCCTCTATCATAGTGTATGGGTGACTTAAAATTTTTACCTTCTTGCTCCTAATTTTTGCTTTTTCCAGCAACTCCTTCACATCCTCCCTTATAGAATACCAACCAAAACAATTAGTTCTTTTGTCTTGCCTTTTTGTATCTGGATGGCATGACCAATGTCATTTATTTCATAACTATAGTGTTTTGAAGAGCTTTCTTCTTGGCACCTGTCATATGCTTTTTCCTGATCTACAGTACTTAATTCAAATCCTTGTTATGTTCCCAAGAGATCTCAACTATTTGCCTTAAAGTGAAAATTTGAACCTGACAACCTCTATTTGGTCTGAATCCAGCTTGTTCTTCCCTAATCTTTCCTTCTACAGTTTTTCTTATCCATTTCTCAAGTATGCTTGCAAAATGTTATTAGGAATACTTATTAGGGAAATACCTCTGTAATTCTCATATTGTTTTATTTCCCCTTTTATAGATGGGTAGTATGAGAGCTCTGCTCCAATCATCTGGAATTTGATCCTCTGACCAGTCTCTTGAATTATGCAGTGCTACCACTGTGGAACTTTTATTCCTCCATATATGAGCATTTCTGGTTAAATTTCTTCTGCTGCAGTTCTCTTTCCATAGTTTAGGTTTTTAATAGCTTTCTCCATTTCAAGTATTGGTGTGTGTTCATGATTGTATTCCTGTTAAGTATTTTCTACCACTGTGCTGACACTGCTTCTTTCATTTAGCAATTTTTCAAAGTAATTAATCCAGACATCTAGATATAACTTTATCTTCAATTTTAATGCCACTGTTATCATATCTGATTCATTTTACTGTACTCTTTCCTTCATTTCTAAGTTTTTTTCAAAAAGCCTCCAGAATAATTTGCCACTATCCTGATATTTATTTTCTATGTAATTACCAAAGTCTTTCCATGACTTTTGTATAGCTAGTTTTACACAGTGTTTCATTTTCTTACAGTTTACATGTAAGAGCACAAGCTGACTTATTTGCCAAGAACTTTGGATGTGCTTTCTTCTTTTCCTTCATTGCATTTTTAACTTCCTGAGTGCACCATGGAGTTTTGATTTTTCTGTCGTTTCAGGTAACCTCACCAGATGTCTCTGAATGAATCACTGTTTCCTTCGGGGTTTGTCACTGAATCTCCAATATTTGGTTCTCGTATTCAACCTGTTTCTTTATTCTTGAATAATGTTGGTGTATATGAGTCTGCAGTTCATCTCTGAAAGCTGTTCATCTTTGATTCATTTTAAAACATTCTTACACACTGCTTTTCAGTATGCAATTCAATTTTATCGTGCTCAAAACTAAATAGTGGTCACTTCCTATTCCAAATCCTCTGTATACGCTTGCTTCCTGAATCAGTGGGAAAATATTGCTATCAGCAATAACATAGTCAGTAAGACTTTTCTTATTTCTTGCATCTTCTCTCTATATGAATTGTGCACATTTTTATATGCAAATATAGTGTTAGTAATAACTAGTCCATATCCTGAACAGAAATCCAGTAAGTCATCATCATCATCATCATCAAATTCCTGCCATGTACCCTCAAGGGGTTTACAGGATATGATAGTACTACATGAAAAATTTACATCATTGCTAACGTCGTATCTACAATTTTCCTCCAAATCAGTCTGTTACTTGTCAAGACTCCAACATTATCAGATCTTATATTTCTATCATCTAAGGCACTTTGTACCCTATCAATCCACCTATATGTTGTTCATCGTCTGGGTCGTTTTCCTGCCAACCTATCAGAGAAAACTTGTTTTGCCAATCTTTCCTTGCCCATTCTGTTTAAGTGACCATACTACCACATGAGATTACCTCTGCTAACACATTCCTGGATGCCAACCTGGATGCTGCCATTGATGCCATCTGTTCATGCCTCTGATCTTTCTCAGGACTCTCATATCTGCGATCTCTAGTCTTTGGCCAAGTGTTTTTCTTCTCACCCAGCTTTCAGATCCATAAGTTAAAACTGGTTTGAACACTGTCTTGTATACAACTAATTTAGTGTTCCGACTAATTTCTCTCTTATTCCATATGAATTTATTCAATTGACTTCCTACCATACCAGCTTTGTTGATTCTGTTGTCTATTTCCATATTTAATTTACCATCTTCATTAAAAATCGTGCCTAAGTAGCTGCAATGTTTTACTTGTTCCACAGGATCACTGTTCACATTGCAGTTGATATTTTCAATGGTTATGCCTATTTTCATTGTCTTTGTCTTTTTATTGCTGACCTTCATGAGATGTGTAATTATTTGCTGATGATACGAAGATAGGTAGGGCAATCAGGAATGCTACTGATATCAAGCACTTACAAAATGATTTGAATAAGCTGGAAATTTAGGCAAACGAAAATGGCAATCAGTTTAATGTTAGTAAGTGTAAAGTTATACAATTTGGCGTGATGAGATTGCATTTTATTTACCATTATACTATAAGAAACTAATGAGACTGGGGATCTTTGCATAATGGTGTATAGGAATTTGAAGTTGAAAGGTTACATAGCAAAAGTTGTGAATACAGCTCAGAGGATAATTGCTATCCTCTGAGTTGAAGCAAACCTTCACATGTAAGGATAAGGATGTCATTTTGCCTCTTTATTACTATATATTGCCTTGATAAGACCTCACCTAGAATTTTGTGTGCAGATTTTGTCTTCTTGATTCCACGGAGATAAAGGAGCTGTTGAAAGGGTACATCAAAGAGTTACAAAGATTATATCTGGATTATGGGATTTAGATTATGAGGACTGATTGCAAGTATGTGGATTACAGACTCTGGTTAACAGCAGAAAGAGGGGTGATATGATAGAGGTCTATAAACTTGTGAATGGTTGTTATAGGATATCGTCTGATGAAATTTTTTATTATATGAAAGGTGGGGAGAGAACATGGAGGCATCCATGGAAGTTATGTTTGTTCACAGTCTAGAAAGAGGTAAGAGCTAGGTTTTTTTCTTACAGAGCACTGAGCAAGTGGAATGGTTTGCCTTTATAGGTTGTGAGTGCATATATTTTGGATGAATTTAAGGGAAGGTATGATTTGGGTGATTTTTGTTGCTCTTTGATGAGTTCTTGACTCCCCGGAGGTCTCAGATAATAATATTAATAATAATATCATTGGCACGAAGGTTGAACAGTAATGATCCCAGTGCAGAGCCTTGTGAAACCTATTTGTATCACCAAGTGGAAAAACGTTGGAAGTTTTGCACCTGAATTATCTTCAGGACCAGGCAACTCGTATATAGAGGCTGATGACTTTACATCACTTGCCTGAAGACCTGAAGATACTTCAGGTGCAAACTTTGTTTGCTTACACTTGGGTTAAACCAAGAATATAATTTCTTGGCATCTCTAATTTATAGTATTACCAAAATTTTAAAATTAAAATTAATTTTAATAATAAAGGTGTGACATCTTTTGGCTACTCATATATGGAAATATGACTTGTGAATTACTTCAACCTTGATATCACTTCTGTGTCTGACTTCCACATGAGACCTCAATAAAGGTTGAAGCCAGTCTGAGTAGTTACCCTTCCCAAAATACATAGCCTCTATATATGAGTTGCCCAGTCCTTGAGTATTCTGCTCATTTGTGGAATACTTAAGAAGAAGAAGAAAGGAGATTCAACCAAGAATATAATTTCTTAGCATCTCTAATTTATACCTATTTGTAATGTTTCCTCTCCTGATACTGTTCCTTCATACACAACTTTCTGTTGTTTGTCAGGTATCACCCACTAATGTGATATCTAACTCATTTTGCAGCTTACATATCAGTTAGTCAAGTGGCAGCTATTGAAATGATTTTTGCAACTCAAAAAAATGCTGTATAAACAATTCTCTTACAGGTCTTCAAAGCATTCTAAGAAATTAATTTAGCATATCACAAGTGGTTCAAGGCCAGAATTCCAACTTTATACTTAGGCTATTGCAGCTTACAAATAGCTGCAAAAAAAATCATTGCCAAATCCAAATTAAACTTTGAAAGGTTCGAGTGTAGAAAGACTTGCCTCATGTTCAAATGACATTCAAGCCTTCTGATAATTTTCATAGGCTATTTGGCACAAATTCTGCCCTTTCACATTTCTATCTTTCATACATACCTATGGTATTGTCGTAATCACCTAAAGTTGGCTTGGTTGGCTGAGTGGTTAGTGTATCCTCTCTCCAGCCAAAAGCTGGAGAGAGGATACACTAACCGCTGCCAAATTTTATGAAGGGGTTAGGTTCTCAGCCTACTGTTCTTCAAGTGAATTGTCTATAAACTGAGATAAAATTATGATATGTTTAAATGAAATTGGTTCCTATAGTATGAAAACTGACCTCTACAAGTTCATTTTGCAACTTTAATAAAGAATTATGGTTATTTTATAATTATTTTACGTAAATAATATAAGACAATAATTTATGAATTAAAGTAAAAATACTGTATAATGGCATAATGGAGAAGCATTAATGAGAAAATAAGAACTCTGCCTTGTCCTTAATTAGCTTGAGTTACAGGAATATTGTTTTGATTCATATCATCAATCCACAGCATTAATAATTTTTCCATTACTTCACTCCTTGAATATGATGTTCTTGACACTTTTGGATTAACAATTCCTGCATTAGATTCTACATTTTATCATATCTGCATTGATTACTACTTTTGAAACTTTGGAAGGCATTAACTTTAATGCTTTACAAACCCATCAGATCAGCTTTTTTTTTTTTAGCTAAGGAAGATTTTGAATTGGTTCTACATTCAATATTAGCTAAACTTGACTTTTTAGCAGTACTTTTAACATGGTTCACTGTGGGGCAAAATGTAAACAAACTTTTTGTAATTTCTACCCACGTTGCCATAGGACATAAATAAAAGACAATCACAAATTCTGCCGACATGTTGCATTTATGATTTTGTCTTTTTCTTTTGTTGTTTATGTTTTGATTTTTTGCTACTGATTTTGAAATGTTTGTTAATTTGTATCTTAAACTTAAAATGAAGCCTTCCTGTATTTGCTGTAATGAGAGTCAGCTGTAGTCTAGTTTTGGAGTCTTATCATCATGCAGCTGTTTTCCACTTTTCTTTATACCCCTTCCTATAGCCTATTTTTTAATTTTATTGTTAATTTCTTAAATTTCCTAGTCATTCATTTTACCAAAATTATTTCTTGTTTCTCACTTTAAATATACAATTTGCCTTTGGTGTTAAATGATGATCTTGTGCATTATCTCATTTACTTTAATTCATAGTTCTGCCTCAAGGTGGTATCTAAGTATATTATGATTAACTGTCCTGTAATTCTCTATCATTCCTTTCTTCTCGAGACTTTGCTTACATATTCATCCCCCCCCTCATGTTCCAGTCTCAGTAAAATCTTCTGATGCTGCATCTAAATCCAAAACTCTCATTTCACATGTTCTCCCTACCACACATACATTCACCCTCCAGAATTCTGGAATTTGAGCTCTTGTTACCATATGCTCTTTTCTCATTCATATTGTTATCATAATTGATCCCTCATTATGATCACCTGCTTTGCATTTGCCAAGCTAATTTGTGTAAACATTTCTTAATCATCCTCTTCCCTGTTTTATGCACAAATACTTATGAAATATGCCATTTCTAGTTCCAAGATGTCATGATGGTTTGCCAATCGTGTTTCACTGATACGACTATTCTACAGAGATCAGTGACATGCTAATCCTTTATTCCTGGTACTCCTAGAATTTATATTTTGAAAAAGCCATGCACTTTCAGTATTCCCATTACCCCCATTTTCTATTATCACCCCCCCCCACCCACCCACACACACACACACACCACAATATTTATGCAATCTCACTAGCCACCATTCCCACGTGAGGTCATTCTTGGTACATTCACCTTGCAACTCTGGTTTCCTTGTCCTCAGTTGTCATTTGCTCAGCAAGCAGGAACCTCTCCAAATGCCTGCGTTTTTCAGTGTTCATATGCAATTTATCTCTTTTGTCATACATCCAATCATACACATATTTTGGTCTGCCTTCTTTTTGCTGCAGGTGATTAACATTTGAACTCAGATATTTCACTAGCCAAATCACACCACCTTCAATTTGTTTTGTAACAACCATCATTATTATTACATCCACATTTTGACCTGTCTTCATTGCTTTAGTCATGTGTCTCACTTCCACCAGGCAACTACTCCTTAAAAATTCTTTTTGCACACCTAAAGTCATTGAATATATTACACCACTCATAACTTACTTTTATATTTTTTACAGTAGTATGTCTTTCTCTCTCTCTATCTCTCTTCCATCTTATTGTATTGTATTATCAATGCATCTCTCTCTCTCTCTCTCAACAAAGTTCTCATTTCCTCTCTTTATCTGCATTTTCTCATTTTGCTTCTGCTCTTTTCCTTTCATTCCCCCGATTTCTTCTCACTTTTGTTCTCTCTCTCTCTCTCTCTCGGCTTTCTCTTACACCTGATGTTTTACTTTCATCAGCTAATCTTGTCACAAGCCTCCTAATCTCTCCATTCACCTCCTCAATTACATTCCTCATACCTTCCACTTTTCTTACTACTGCTGTTACCCACTTCAGTGCATCCTAACACATCCATGCCAAACCATCCATCACAACTGCTGCACACATTCTGTCATCAGATTATTTATTTTTAAATCCATAAACATTACTTGCGCATTCTCCTCATTCTTGATCACACCATTTGTATCTTTCTGTAGTATTCACTTGTTTTCAACACACTACTGCTGTTATTGCTAAAGGCTGAATTACTAACACTCAAGTCATCAGGAATTAACAATGCCTGCTTTTTATGCACACTATATATGTTCTCATTCCATACTTGTTATGTTTTCAATTGGCAGAAAGTATATATGCTACAAGCATACATAGCATGCTTGGCTGTCCTGTCAGTTTGGCTGTAGTAGGACAGTTTGCAGCTGCAAGGGAACTGGTATACTCCAGGTCAGTCTAGGGGAAGTGGCTGGTCTTTGGTGGAGCAGATAAGAGATGCCAATTTCTTATGTGGTTTGTAACTGGTTGTGAGGTCATATTTCCTTAGGATTTTTGCTAATTTTTCAGATGTACCTTAGATATATGGAATGGTGATAGATTTAGAAGTGGGAGGAGGAGTTGTGGTTACCTGGTTTTAATACCTTTTGTATTTTTGGGGGAGTAAAGCCATTGACTAAGAAGGTGTTAAAAATATAACGCAAGCAATTCAAAAACAGAAAAGAAAAGTAAATTAAATTGTAGTTGTAGTAGGTACGAATGATTTAACTGGTGATAAGTTCAGTATGAGAGAGGACATGAAAGGGTTGTTGGAAGAGGTAAGAGTGAGAAAGTGAAAATTGCTAGTATATTTTACTTTGCTATGATAAAAATGAATTAAGAGGGCTATAATGGCAAATGATTTGATGCATAGGCTGTGTAGAAGGAATGGATGCGAGTTTTTGGATGTGTGGAGTGAGTTTGAGAGAAGACTGGATATGTATAAGAGAGACGGCCTACACCTGAATGCGTTTGGTATCTGGAGTTTAGAAAAACTAATAACTGGTATGGGACCTAACACAGAGAGTCAGGGAAACTAAATTATAAAGGGAGGAATGGTGTGAATGTGAGTGTAAGAGCGACAGTGTTATATAACTGTGTTAATGACTAGAGTGGGCTTTGTCATGGAAATGTTGATGAGGACAGAAAGATTTCGGGTTTGTGTTCGTCCAGTTCAGACCCATCAAATGTGTGCAAAGATGTCTACATGTGTAAGGCATTAAAGAAGAATAGAGATCTGAAGTTGTCCAACTGTGCCAAGCAGACTGCAGACAAGACAATACAAAAGAACAAACAGGTAGATTATTATGTCTGTACACGAATTCTAGGTGTATCAGAAACAAAGGGATAGAGTTTGTTGTCTTAGTCAATATGTTGCAACCTCCGATTGTAGGCATTAGTGAGACCTGGCTTTCAGAATCACACCTACTAACTAGTATCGAGTGTCAAGGGTACAGTATTTTTAGGAAGGATAGAGAGGATAGTTGAGGGAATGTGCTGCTAATGATATTAGATGACTTGAATCCAGTTACAGTTGAGACCTATGATTGTAGTAATAGTACTACTACTAACAATATTTCATGTGGCAATGAGTTTGAAGCCATCTGGTGTGAGGTGGAATCTAACAAGATCAATTACATAGTGGAGTGTTGTTACAGATCTGGTGGATCAGTTGCTAGTGATGAAGAAATGCATCACCAAATAGAAAAGATGAGCGTGAAAAGAGTAATCATAATGGGAGATTTTAATTATCCAAATATTGATTGGGTAGTAGTAGAATCTCATGAGAAGAATGAAAATGCATTTATTGAACTGTTGCGGGACAACTTCCTCAAGCAGCATGTGACAGAATGAACTCGAGAGCAAAGAATGTTAGATTTCATTATAGTGTCAGAGGGCGTTTCAGTTAAAGATGTAATTATACTGCCTCCAGTTGGTGACAGTGATCATCTGGTACTTATTTGGGAAGTGACTAAGTTTATGAATGTTCCATTCAGAAAAGGTTACATGCTGAACTACAAAGCAGGAAATTATGACCAACTGAGGTGTATACTGAGTTCAGTGGAATGGGATTGGTTGCTGGATGGAAAGAATGTCGACAGTGCATGGGAAACATTTAAACAATACTTAAATGATGTGATATTAGAATGTGTCCCTAGAGTTTGAAGAATAAATAGAGTAGGAGTTAAATGGATGAGTAATATTAGTAAGTAAGAGATTCGTAAGAAAAGGAGGATGTGGAAAGAAAACCATGTGCATAAGAATGACGTCCATTGCGAATGTTATAAGCATCAGGCTAGAATCACAACTGTTGTACAGAAAGCAAAGTCTGAGTACAAAAAGAAACTGGCTCTGCATGCTAATGATAATCCACAAGAATTCTATCGATATGCTGCAAGTAAAAGAAAGAATGAATATGAAAGAATAACTCTTATAAATCCAGATGGCATGAGGGTTACAGATGCAGAAGAGGTTGTTCAGTTAATGCCCATTTTGTTAAAAGCTATCAACCTGGTGAATGCAACATTAAGCTCACTGTTACCTCTTCACCAGATGAAGAAACGCAGGTGTGTATGATGCTGAGGTTTTAGAGCTATTGCACAAATTGAATAAGAATTCAGCAATAAGGACTGATGGAATATCAGCATGTTTGCTAACAGAGTGTTCAGCTGAACTGACCACTCCTTTGAGTAGGCTATTTAATATGCGCCTCAGAACAGGGAAGATTCTGCAGGGATGGAAGGAATGTATAGTAATTCTATTGCACAAAGGTGGTGCAAAGACCGATGTAGCCAACTATTGACTAATTAGTATCTCAGCAGCAGTGGTGGTGAAGATTTTAGAAAAATTGGTTAGGGCTCGCATTCAGAATTGGGTTGATAGTGAATCTCTATTTTGCAATGAACAACATGGGTTTACTAAGGGAAGGTCATTTTTAGCAACTTGCTCACATTCGTTAACAATGTTACCATTGAACTAGACAAGGGGAATGGATCCACCATGATACTTTTGGATTTTGGTAAGACTTTTGACAGCATACAGCATGGTAGACTGTTGCATAAATTGGAGAAAATGGGTTTGGGTTATACAATATTAGCATGGATGAGAGGATGGCTGACTGACAGATATCAAAAAGTGGTATACATGGGCTCCAACTCTTATAGGCCGGAGCCAGGAAACTCGTCGAGTGTGATTCCAGATGTCTGTTTCTTGTTTGGAGATGATCCTGCCACCCATTCCAGTCACTTCCTCAGGAAGAAAGTTAAAAGATAGTTCTGCAAGGACTGTCATCAACCCATTTCTTCAAGTTCTCATCATGCTTGTTCCGACGGTCAAGGAGTTCCAAATCTCAGACACTTAGTATGTCAAGTCTGCGATCGTGCATTTTCCACAGCAGTCGAAAAAAGTACAACCTCCATACAGCTTTTAAGCCCCACCGTAAACTTGCTACCATTATCCGTTCCACCAAAGACCAGCTCTCTCCTCTCTCAGTGCCTGGAGTATATAGAGTACCTTGTGCCTGTAACTGGCTTACTTCGGACAGACAGGCAGATCAGCAACAATCCGGTTAGAAGAACATAAGTCATACATCTGTAATCATGATTATGGTCAATCTGGCCTTGCAGACCATGTTTTGGATACTACCCACAGGATCTCCTGGAAAAAAACCACCATGCTCCACCATAGTAAATTCAAAAAAGAAAGACTATTCTTTGAATCTGCATCTGCACTCAGGAATCAACTGAATTTAAACAAATACAGTTGCATTAAACTTCCCAAAATGTGGGAAACATTAATTATCAGAGATCCCTCTTTACATCCTAAGTCACCTGCAAATGCCCATAGAGTGCACATCACTAGATAGCACTTTAGTTTCACTCACTATTGTATTATATTTGTGTATGCGTTGTTACAAACATTTTTTTTTTTGTAATCCCTGATGATGTCTCTGTGACGGAGACGAAATGTGGGAAATATTGAAATTATTTTTAATCCTTTCTCAGTGCTGATAATATTCCATTAAACCTCCAACATGAATTCTTCACAGCACTTAAGCCTCAACACACGGACTTGGTAGCTCTGTCACTACAGGGTCCCATGCGACTTCTATTTCTGCAGTGTGGGGTGTTTGCCAGGGTGATCCTCTATCTCCCCTTTTCTTTAATTGCATCATTGATGTGTTTCTTCACTCTCTTCCTAGCCATATAGTCTGCTCTCTAGGCACTTCTTCCTTTAATGCTATGGCCTTTGCGGACGAGCTTATTCTTGTAGCCTCTACTAAGGTAGACTTGCAGGAATTCCTTGACTAGGCAGTTGACTTTTTCTCTATTCGAAGCCTTTCTATTTATGTAGAGAAGTCGTGCTCTTTAGCTCTTGTCCCCTCTGGTCGTGACAAGAGCTTAATGTTGAGACTATAGAGTTTTCCCTGCACGGGAGGCTGTTGCATGCTTTCACCATCCTGGAAGAGTGGAGATACCTCAGTATCATGTTCACCCCAAAGGGAAGGTTTTTTTCTGTCCCTTCTATCCTAGAAGCTGGAATCATTCTCTTGGGCTTGAGAGGAAAGCTCCTCTCAAGCCCAAGTAAAGACTGTTTCTCCTTTCCCACTATCTCCTACCTCGCTTTTACCACAAGTTGGTGCTTGGTAGGACATATATCTCGGTACTATCTTGAATGGACAGGGCTATCCGTTCAGCCATGAGATCATGGCTCCGACTGCCGCCTGACACCCCTACTGCTTATTTCCATGTGAGGGTGAAGGACAGCGGGCTCGGGGTTCCATCACTTAGATGGCTGATCCCACACTTGTGGCTGTCCAGAATCACTAAATTAGAACTATCTTCTTTCCCTATCTGCAGAGAGGCTTTCTATAGCCCATTAATACAAGAAGACTTTAGGCGGGCTATAGGCTGGTCCCATTATCAAGGTACCTTAATTGAGTCAGCACCCGCAGAACACAAGAGATGGGCATCTCTGTTATACTCTTCTGTAGATGGTGCTCCTTTAAAAGAGTCATATCTGGTGCCTCCCCAGCTTGATTGAGTAAGGGGGATGGCACCAGACTCCTCCCTGGGTTCGAGTATATTGACCTTATCAGGACGAGGATCAATGCCCTGCCCGCACAGCTCAATGGGGTAGTGACGACTCAAACTGTAGGACTGGCTGCCACTACAGTGAGACATTGTCTCATATAGCCCAGTGTTGCTTCCGCACCCATGGGATCCGCGTGCGGAGGCATGATGCCATGGTCTCCATTCTGAACAACTGCTTCAAGAAGAAAGTTTGGGAGACCACAGTGGAACCACATTATAGGACCTGCATGGATTTGCATAAGCCTGACTCAGTGATTAATTTGGGGTAGTTGATGCCAAGGTGGTGGGAACAGGGTGCCCACTGGCCTGTAGCCATAATAATAAGGTAAACTATTATAAGAATAACCAAGATCTAGTTAGTAAGATACGGGAGGAGCATGGGGCAACTCCGAGGTTTATCAGCATCGCCATCTCTTTACATGGCATGTGGAGTGCAGACAGTTATAAAGAATTAAAACAGCTTGCTTGGACGACTTACGCAGAAGGATATAAAAGTTCTTTCTTTGAGGGCCCTACAGGGCACACTGGTGGCATGACGTTGCCATCAGAGAATGACTACAATGATAACTAGAACAGGCAAAGGTTTGTTAAACCTTTAACAAAGGCTTAGGCCTATATCAAGTCTGGACGAAATGTAAGGGTAGTACCCTTACATGTATGGGCACATAAACAGTACAAAGATTAATAATAAAAAAAAAAAAAAAACCAGTGGTATACCACAAGGATTAGTGCTTGGTCCACTGTTATTTAATCTGCACATTAATGATATTGGGAAGGATTGGACAAGTGAGATACAGCTGTTTGCTGATGATGCAAAGATAGGTAGGCAATCAGGAATGCTGCTTATATTCAGTACTTGCAGAATGATTTGAATAGGCTGGAATTGTGGGCATGGGAAAATGGGTGTCCGTTCAATTTGAATAAATGTAAAGTCATTCACTTCGGCATGGTTACATATCCAATGTCGTATTGTTAAATTGTGAATGAAACTATGTTGTGTAATTTATTTTTTTTCATTCACATTTAACATTGCTTATTATATATTAATCATAATTTGTATAAAAATTATTTATTGTTCCTTAATTAAGAATTACTATTTAAATATTTGTTCTAAACTTAACCTACTATTAATTTATTAAATAATAATGTGTAGAAATTTATGATAACTAAAATATATATGTAAAGTAACGAAAAGTGTATTATAAATAATTGTATACGTAATGAAAGAGCTGATTAAGTAGCTCAAATATTCTGTTTATTCTTATTTGTGAAAATTTAACGTTATGTAATCACTTATGTAGTAGTAGAGCGTTGTATTACATTAGCGAAATGTTTGCATTCATGCGTTGTTATGGAGACGCATGAAATAAACAAGCACGAGTCGAATAGAGCGTGACCTTTGGACTGAAAGGAGAGGAAAGATATTATATAAAAGAAAAGATTTTGAATTAGAGGAGAGAGGAAGTTTTTGCGGAGCGGGAAGGAAGGTAGGATACAAGCAAAGGAAGTGGAAGAAAATTATAAGTTCTCTAGGGCAGAAATTCATGAGAATAGTGTTTAGAAGCAAGCCAAAACATAGTGAATCATATACTTAGTTGCAAGTGAAGTCAGCTGTGTTGTAAAGGAAAATTAATGCCGTAACCGGATAAATAAAGAACTGGACATTCAATGGGAAATTCTGATTAGTTCCAGTTACTCTAGGATTACATCTTAATTCTATGTTGCCCTGAGAAGAATTATAATGATTTTAACTAGTTGGAGAAAAGTAAACAAGGAAAGATATCAGTACCTTATTGCTGTTGTTTAGAGTAGTGAAGCGCGATTAACAGTAGTTCAGTTAAAGCGTTGGAGAATTTTTATTAATGTGTTCCGCTAACGTAAATAAGTTAATTCATAAGTGTGCTCACAATTAATTGATGTATTGAAGATTGTATCTGGTAAGAGTAGTCATACTTGTTTGTTTATTCTAATATTAACATATCTTCGAAGTTCAAAGTCCGGAAGAAGATTGCTTGGAATATTGTCTACCTTGATTAATGCTTCCTGTGAATATTAAACATTAAGTACAGCTGATAGATATGTGGAGACTGATTAAATAAGAAGTTTAGTTTTATTAACTTGAGTTAAGAAAGCTTGTAAATTTGAAGCTGTGAATTGTATGCTAAACTTTAGAACATTGAATTGGAATGAGTGGCTTAGCAAGATGTATTAAGTTATTTGTATTGTTCCATTTAAAAATAGAATTCTTGTATTTGTTATATATCATATATTAAATGTTTTATTTTGTTAATCTAAATATTGTGTTTGCCTGAATTCCTTTTTATTGCACCGTTCATAAATATTCGAATCTTGCAGGAACCCCGAGTGGAATAGTAAATAATTCGGCCTAAATAAATGAGGAGACTGCTAACTTAATTAAGAATTGATCCTACTATTTTCTATAGACTAATCTAAGAATAGGGTGGCGCAGTATAATTATAAATTTCCCTACTTTTGGATCAGTGATCAATTTGCAATTAGTTGTTTTATTGATAAGAGTGACTTGAACCAAGGTGGCAGATTTAGAACATAACATGAAAATAGAACATCACGACAGTATTATATTATATTGGTGGGATTAGGCTAGAAGAAACTGATGAGGCCAGGCATCTTGGGATGTTAATAAATAGGAAGTTGAAGTTTAGAGACCATGTGGTAAAGATTGCAAATACAACTCAAAAGATAATTGCAATGCAGAAACGAATGTTCACATTTAAAGATGAGGATGTTATTTTGCCTCTTTACAAGGCCTTGATAAGACCTCTCTTGAACTATTGTGCGCAGGTCTGGTCTTCTGGTTTCCATTGTGATTCTGATATATTCGATAGAGTACAAAGAGAGTGTTAAAAATGATATCAGGATTGTGGAATACAGATTATGAAGACAGATTGAGAATTTGTAGACTGCAAACACTAGCAAATAGGAGAAAGAGGAGAGATATGATTGAGACTTACAAGCGTCTGAAAAGGTCATACAGGATTTCAATTGATGGAATTTTTTGATTTATGGATAGTGGGGAAAGGACGAGAGGGCATCCTTGGAAGCTAAGAATGAAGGCTGCCAAGAAGGGTGTGAGGGCTAGATTTTTCTCTCATAAGCTTATCATATGCATGCTATGATAAGCTATCATACTTATTCTTGATTGAATTCAAGAATAAGTATGATAGCTGGTGTATGTAGTATGTGGCCTCCCTCGATGAGTCTCTGACTCCCTGGAAGTCTCTCTTAATAATAATAATAATATCCCCTTCTCCTCTTGCTATCCACTAATTTCAAATTGCATTTTCTCAATCTGTCTTCATACTCAACATTCCAGAGACCAGAAACCATTGTAGAAGTTGTATTGGAAAAGGTCCAGAGACCTTTTCCAATACAACTTCATCTTTTTGAAAACCAGGTAACCACTTCTGTGCATATTGATCCATATGTGGCCTGATCAAAGCCTTATACAAGGGTATCTTAACATAATTTCTTCTAGAAGTCAGTGTCCTCCACATCATTCCCATTATCTGCTGTGCTGTCCTTACAATTTTAACAATATGTCCTCGAAATTTTAGCTCCCAGTCCACAACAATTACTTCAGATCTCTCATTTCTGCTACCTCTTCCAAGATATTTCCACCGATTGTGTACTCTACATTCCATCTCTGCTTGCCAGATTTCAAAATCTAACACTTTGCAACATTGAATTGGCATTCCCATTCATTTACCCATTCAGCCAGTGTATTCAAATCCACACCATCCGCTCTAATACTGATCTCTCTCCAACTTTGCATCATCTGCAAACAACTGCATATCACCATTCAGACTTCTCTCAGTATCATTTACATATAAATTAAACAGCAATGGACCCAAAACAGATCCTTGAGTACATTGCTGAAAGCCACTAGTAACTTTCCTCTTCTGGCATATCGCTTCTCCATAGACACTCGCTGATATCTATCAGACAGCCAGTCTTCAATCCAGCAAACTAATCTGCTGTTCAGCCCCAGCCGTTTCAATTTAATTACCAGCTTGTCATATGGCAATTTATCAAAGCCATTGCAAAATATAAGTATACCATTGTCTATGCATCATTCATATCCAATGCATTTGTAATTTTATTATAATAGGTAAGAGATTGCTCAAACATGATCTTCCTTCCTTTAACAAACCCAAGCTGGCTGCCAAAGAGTAACAACTTTAACCACAATTCCAGACACACAGACTAGCCTATAATTCAAAGCCCTAGTTTTATCACCTCTTATGAATTGGAACAATTTTACCCTCTTTTCACTTCTTTGGAACTTGGCCCAGTACAAGACTCATGTTAAAAAGCTGTTGTTAACTCCCTAGAATGCTCTCTCAAAACATGTGGTTATATAGCATCAAGTCCTGCAGCCTTATTTGCATGAAGTTTATTCAATTCATCAAAGATACCAAAAAATTATATACTCTTGGTTTAATTCTTTATCCAAGTGTAAGCAAACAAAGTATGTGCCTGAAGTATTTTCAGGACTGGAGCAACTCGTATATAGAAGCTGATGACTTCACATAACTTGTCTTAGTATCCCATAATGCAAAGCACATATCTTTATGGATATGTATAATGCTATGCATTATGGGAAGGGTCACTACCTAGACTGGTTTCAACCTTTATTGAGGTCTTATCATTGGGAGCCAGACCCAGAGGCGATACTAAGGTTGAATTAATGCTGATGTCATAATTTCTTATATGAGTAACCAAAACGGGTCGCACCTTATTATTAAAATACTCTGGATTAGAGATAGTTGTTGGAAATTTTTCCACTTGGTTATACTATAAATTAAAGTCCTGAAAATACTTCAGGTGCAAACTTTGTTTGCTTACACTTGGATAAAGGATTAAACCAAGTATATAATTTCTTTGTATCTTTAATTTATTGTATAACCAAGTGGAAAAACTTCCAGCAACTATCTGTAAGCAAGAGTATTTTAATAATAAGGTGTGACGCTTTTGGCTACTTGTATAAGAAATTATGACCAGCATTACTTCAACCTTAGTATCACCTCTGGGCCTGGCTTCCACTGATGAGATCTCAATAAAGGTTGAAACCGATCTGGGTAGTGACCCTTCCCATAATGCATAGCATTATTCATACCCATAAAGATATGTGCTTTGCATTATGGGATACTAAGGCAAGTTATGTGAAGTCATCAGCTTCTATATAAGAGTTGCCCCAGACCTGAAAATACTTCAGGTGTTAACTTTGTTTGCTTACACTTGGATAAAGGATTAAACCAAGTATATAATTTCTTGGTATCTTTATTTATTCAATTCCTCATATACCTTCTGCTCACTTACTAACAATTTCTACTCCTTTCCCTCAATTCAAGTTCTGCATGATGTCACATTCATAAGAATGAAATATCTTCATAAATTGCCCATTAAATATCTCAACTAAATCCTCATCCTCTGCATCAGTTATCATTCCTCTATTTTCACCAATCAGTGCCATCTTTCCATATGCATTCTTTCTTCTACTGGCCACATGTCGAAAATATTCCCTAGGATATTTTTTTTTAGCTGCATTAGCTAACTGCTGCTCATACTGCACTTTTGCCATCCTTATCAAGCGAGTTACCTTCCTCGCCTGTTGTACTTCTTATGCAACTGGTTGTTATAACCACTCATCTTGTGCTTCTTCTATAATAACTTCTTTTAGACTGCATACTTTTATCTCTTCATTCATCCACTTCATACCTGCTCTATTTATCCTATTGACCTTTGGAATACATTCTGATATTGTCCACCAAATAGTTTTTGAGTAGGGACCAAGCAGTATCGTTATCCATTCAATTCAGTTCCTCTTTCCAATTTATTGCTGCAAGCTGTTTCCTGAGCTTTTCATAATTACCAACCTTATAATTCCATATGTATCCCTTTCTAACAGACATCCTCAAATGACTAGTTCCTGCAAGTGATCACCTCATGGTCACTCTCACCAATTGGTGGAAGATTTGACACTCCATTTATATGAACATCATCTGATGAGATGTTCAAATCCAATACCCTTGATCCTCGTGTACCTTCTGTTATGTACTGCTTAAGGTGCTCGTTTCTTGTTAGCCAGGCTAATTTGCACATATATTTCTTTCTCATTACCCTCCATATTACCAGGTCTATAGCAACACCCAACTAAATATTTCATCCTGTTCACCTCTACATCCCACCATACTGTCTCACAACTGCAGCCACTATTTGCACCTTGCAAATCCACCTTAGATGGGCATAACTCATCTGCTACCATCGACAGTACTCCTCCTCCCTTTCTTCCCTGTCTGTCTTCAAGAAAATTATCATATCCATTCATCTCTATTCTTGCAAGGATGTCATCCTCATTTAACCATGTCTCACTTATACTAACATGTTGTTTATTATTTTAACGGTATAATAGAACACAGAAACTAAGTAAATAATTAATTTATTAACTTGATGCTGATATTTCGCTGGTATTATAACCAGCATCTTCAGAGCACAAAAACACTGTTTGTCACAATACGCGAGATTAAAACAACATGATGTACTTAAACAAAATTGTAGCAGCAACACAAAGACTAAAGTCCTGATTTTGGCGCCCTCTATCTGAAAAAAAAAAAAAACTATCATATTACTAGAGTCCTAGAAAAGTGCTAGTTTTTTCTTAATATGACTGTTTCCCAGATCTTCGGCAAGTTAGTACAGCCATATTTGTTGAGATTTGGAGTGTGTTTTAGGGCTTCTGTCGCCTCTAAGAACAATCTCTCTGATTTATACTGGTTTCTGTGTAGTACTTTTGTGTTTTTCCAGTTGATCCTGTGTGCAGGGGTATCCAGAGCATGGTCTGCTAGGCCCGACTTCCCATAATGATAATTCTGGACATATCGTTTATGTTCGCTGATGCGGATATTCACAGTTCTTCCTGTTTGACCGTAGTAGGCTTGATTGCATGAACAGGGTACTTGGTAGACTCCTGGATGTGATAAAGGAGGAATGCTGTCCTTGGGTGAGCGGATGAGGGTGGCTAATTTGCTACATGGTCTGAATGTAGTGTGTAGTTTATGTTTGTTGAGAATTCTTGAGATCTTTTCGGATGTGCCTTTAATGTAAGGGATGGTGACTGTTTTGTTGTAGTTCTCTGTGGTGGATGGTGGGAGGGGTTTCTTAGGAGTGTTTAGTATTTTGTTTATTTTATGTGGATTGTAGCCGTTAGCCAAGAAGGTGTGGCGTAAGTGAGTCAGTTCAGCAGTAAGAGCCTTGTCATTGGAACAGATTGCTCTCGCTCTATGGGTTTTTTTTTCAGATAGAGGGCGCCAAAATCAGGACTTTAGTCTTTGTGTTGCTGCTACAATTTTGTTTAAGTACACCATGTTTTTTAGTCTCGCGTATTGTGACAAACAGTGTTTTTGTGCTCTGGAGATGCTGGTTATAATACCAGCGAAATATCAGCATCAAGTTAATAAATTAACTATTTACTTAGTTTCTGTGTTCTATTATACCGTTAAAATAATAAACAACATGTTCGACGAACACATAAGTCTGTCCACACACTTATACTAACATTTTGGGGTGAATAAACTCAATGTAACAATTTTATTCCCCTTAATTTGAATATTTCTGGCATTAGTAAACAAAAGTAAGAAATCATTTCTATCTCTACAAGTCCTATGAACATCACTTTTCCGATGGGACTCTTCAGTACCCTTCAGTACTCCTCAGTTCCTTCCTCTATGTTACCACCAATTCTACAACTTTCCTCACACTCAAATTTCCCCTCCCATCCTAGGCTATCTCAGTCCTATTTTGCCTACTCACACATTCACTTCTGAATCCAGCATCTGCATGTTTCATATCACCTCTCACCACCTCAGATCTGTTCATTCAGTCATTACCTCTCCTTCCAGCAACAATCTCTCCAGCCAACTCACACCAAAACCATCTTCTTTATATAGTTCCATCCATCCCTTAAATTCATCCCACACACACATTCAGAAAATACACTCCTTTCTCCTCACATAACTGCGCGAATATATCATTCATAATCTTTGCTTGCCACCTCAAATTCATCACTATCATACCTTGGCAGCACAATGACTACCTTTTCTACCACACTGTTATCTTTAACTCTCAATAATAAAATCCCAATATCCAATCTGACATTTTCCTTGTTCCCATCCAATTTGTCCCTACTATAACCACCAACTCTTTTACTCTCTTATTGCTCATGTCCAATGCTTCAAACATTCTGCTCATTCTGCTTCCAGGAAAACAAACCTTATGCACCTTCTTATTCAAACTTACCTCTAATAATGGAATCTCCATAGAGAGCCACTCTCGTTTCATCATGGCCATCTAGCCTTCCAATCTTTTTCACTATTCCTTTATGCCAATAATTCTTTTCATTTCATTTCCCATGCACTTCATCTCTTACCTCATCTTCATCTACTCTGCTGTCATGTACGGATCCAATATATGATAATATATTGGATCTGTAATATATTGGATGACGGGTGGTAGATGCATTTGGTTTAGATGAAGATGATAGTTGTGGTTCGTTGTAGTTGGATTGAGTGGTGAAGACAGAGAGCTGTAGAGTAGGTGACCTCCCTCGATGAGTCTTTGCACTCCCTGGAGGTGTTATGTAATAATAATAATAATATGAAGATTCGTGTCTGATATTTTCATGCAGTTTCATATTATGCTTTTGGTTACGCTTGGTTGTGCAGCATCTGCAGAAGATTTCGCACTGATGTTGTGACAAGGATATCCAAGGATAATTAATTGGCTCATATCTTCCCCTGAGTGACATTCTGACCTTGTAGTGGAAGCTGCTGATCATGTATTTTATGATTGCTGTTTGCAACAGCAGTAGGCTTGTATCCCAAGACATCATCATCATCGAACTACTACTATCTTGATGTGAAGGACTGGCAAAAGTCGAAACTGCAGTTCCAGGTAATAAGAGTGAGACACCAGGCTCAATAACTTTTATCATACTTTGTGCAACTTGACAAGAGGTAGGTAATTCAGGTGATGTCTGCATTTGGCTGTAGTCGTGAAAATTTTTTTTTTTGTATACAGTTTAAAATGTAGTTTGTCTTTAGTTTTTGGAAACCAGTGTAGTACTATGTTATCTAAGGCAGAACAAGATTTCTTACTATGCTATGCTTGTGGCATCTATACCTGCTTTTGTATAGTAGTGGGTTGGATGTTGAACTAAAGAATGACTGTAATGGTGGCCATTCTGATAGCAGCATTGAACAGTATGACAAAAGATAAAGTAAACTCTCATAAAGTAGTTAATTCATAGTGAAGAATTTATGGACACAAAAACACACATCTTGGAGTAATTACTTTACTTATAATTAAGAAAATAACATTTGACGTTTCAACCTCTGTATTAAAGTCAACATCAGGAAAACATACGTTGCACAATACACAAGCTAAACGACACTACACAAAAGTTGGATAAATCTAAATGCTTTGTTAATCATTTACCCTAGCCTGAACTCTGGTGAAACAAAAATGAAAAATAAAAATAATGCTAAATAAAATATATACAAAAATATACATTAATTAACAAAATAAAATAAATATTTTATATGTATCAATATAATAATATACAGATGATTAAAAAAAAACCTCTGAATAAATGAAAAATTAAGTTTTATAGCAGAACTACATTAAATAATTTCTGCAGTCCTAGAATAATAATAATAATAAAGTTTAATAACCTTGTTATTAATTATTTGTTTTGCCTGCTATATGGGTTGAAGATTGGTCCTCCAGATTCTTGGAATTATTAATCCATCATTCTTGTTTAGATTTGAATGATTTGGATTCAGCATCTCAGCATCTGGTTTGAAAGGAAGTTCTTTCTTGAACTTCATTTCAAACCAGGTTTCGATGTGGAGGAATTTAACCTTAAAAGAAAGAATTCTCATAAAGTAACTTCAGCTTCATGACTAAAACACTGCACAGTCAGTCAGAATTATCTTGAGAGCTAAAGGTTACTTAAATTTATGCAATATTGCACTCACTTAAGAGTAAAAAATCTCTTCTGCAGATTTCAGTAACAGCCTACTTTAATATATCTTTGTTCTTTCTCTCCTTGGTTCCTGATAGATAACAGGAACACGACTTGCACATAAAAGAAACATATAAGGAATGCAAAGAGCCAATTGGGCTTCTGACCAATCATCTTCCTGTGAATTGTTCCATTACTAGATGTCTACATGGATACTGAAGGAACAAGGTGGCTTGCAATTTGGTATGTAGCCATTCAGAATATATTCTGTATTGGCTTAAATTGCACACAGATATGATGGTGCAACATGATCACAGGTAATGACAGCTGGGCTGTTGCCTGCTTAAACAAGCTTCCTCCTTTCCCCCTATTTGTATCAGGGAATTAGGGTGGAACAGTGGATAGTCAGCTACTGGAACTATCTTAAATTCACTAGAAGTGAAGATAGGTATCATCATCATCATTACAATTGTAAATGAAAAGAGCTTAATCCAGCAGAGGAATCAAAAAAATAAAATTTCATCATTGGGTTTGGAGACAAAGTAAAGCAAGTTATTTCTAAATAATATTATTAAATGATATATTCAGGCAGTAATGCTCAGGAAAGGAAGGGGTATCTAAATTATTTAACACTAGATATGATGATAAATGTCTTGTGGTAGGTAATTTAAAGGAGTGTGAGTTGGGTATATTTAACATTGGGAAAATCAACAAGTGGTATTTATACCTGTTACTCCCATAGAAGGATTTAGCAAGGAAGAAGTAGAAGTATATTTTGCGTCATTAGAGAGTACCGGGGGGGGGATTAGCTGTGTTCTCCTACCAGGACCTAGGCTGACTAGCCATTAGTCATACTTGTAGCATGCTGAGCACAGTTAAGCCTGGGATGGATTTCCGTGGTGGGCTGGCAACCTACAACATGGTCAAAAACCCTGATGGAACTGATATAGATGGCAGTGTCAATATTTCGGTGAAGCCTGGAGGGCCATACCCAGGAAGTCTTAGTATCATGCCTCCACATGGATCCCCCCCCGGTAAAATGGTGTCGAAATGAGCCATGGTAAAGTTGATACTGGACAGAGAGCTGGCAGAAAGCTATAAAATGCATCTCCCAAGATGTTATGTGGCCAGCATGGGAGATTAGGCCACAACCCCTCCACTACAATGCCAAGAAGAAGAAAGAAAGGCCATAAAGCCCATGGCCAGAATGGGCAAACACTGAATGCGACTAAATTTCCCCAACTATATGACTACTCTGATCGAAACCATTTATGGAGATCAGAGCATGATGCGGTGGGGAAGCTTTCCCAAATAATAAGCAATACTGGAATAGCCCAAAGAATTCATAAACATAACAGTAATCAATACAATCCTCTTTTCTTCCATATAGGAACATTTAATTGTTGAACACTTGAAGAAGAGGAAGACCTTACCATCTTACAGTAAGAACTAAAACACATTAAATGGGATATCATAGATTTAAGTGAAGTTCGCAGGCAAGATGAACATTTAATAAAACTAAAAAATGGAGACTACTTATACTATTATGGGAAAACTAAAGGACAATACAAAGTTGGATTTCTAATTAAGAAAACAATTGCACACCTTATAGAAGAATTTAATTATACAGATGAAAGAATAATAGAAATCACACTTAAAATAAACTCCAAACTTAAAATCAGGATCATCCAAATATATGCTCCCACCTCATCCCACACTGATGAAGAGATAGAAGCATTTTATGACTCACTGCAGCACACTAGACAAAAAAAAAAGAAATAGCAATCAAAACTTTACTATAGTAATGGGCGATTTTAATGCCAAAGTAGGTCATCTCATTCACCAAATAGACACAATAGGACCATATGTGTGTCAAGCAGCAACTCAGGAATGGCTCTTAGAGAATTCTCTATCAGTAACAAGCTTTACATTATGAATACATTTTTTAAGAAAGCCCTCAAAAGAAAATGGACATGGAAAAGTCCAAATAGAGAAATAAAAAATGAAATAGATTATATACTGTGTAACAATAAAGAAGTAGTTCAAGATACATCAGTACTAAATCAAGTAAAAACAGGAAGTGACCACTGACTGGTGAGAGCCAAAATTAAAATAAACCCCATATTGGAAAGAATAAAATGGCTAAACAACAAAAAATCAAGAAGTTTTGACTTAAAACCTATTGAAAAAGAAGGATTACAAAGAAAAACTCAATCAAAAACTAGACTTAACAAATATATTTGAAGAAGAAGACATTAATAAAACAAGCAGAAACCTAACGCAAGTAATAATCTCAGCAGCCAATGAATTCAAAATTAACCAACAACAAAAAAACCATAAACTTTCAGAGGAAACTTTACAACTACTAAAAAAGAGACGAAATATGAAACAAGACAAAAACTTAATTTCTAAAATAGAATATGCAGAACTATGTAAAACAATAAGGAAAAAGATAAGAAATGAAATAAGATCTTATAACACTAAAAAAATAAAAGAAACAATTGAAAACAATAAAAATATGAAAATACTAAGAAAACATTTATCGGTTGGCAAAAGTCAAATAACTGCAATAAAAGACAAGAATGGAACTATAATAAGGAACCAAGAACAAATCCTAAGCAGGCTAGAAGAATTTTATAAAGAACTCTATAGTGATCCTTCAATAGATAAATCAAATATATTATTATTATTGTTCCGGGAAACTCCAAGGAGTCGACAGACTCATCGAGGGAGGCCCTAACATCATGTCTGGAACAACTATTCAACATTTACACAGTATCTATCATATCTTGCCTTGAACTCATTCACAGTCGTAGCACCCACAACAGACTCTGGAAGCTTATTCCACTCATTCACCACTCTCCAAGTAAAAAAACCTAGCTCTAACACCCTTGTCAACCACGCTCTTGCCCAGCTTCCATGCATGGCCCCTAGTCCTCCGACCACCACCAGTCATCTTTTCAAAAATATCTTCTGGATCAATCCTATAAAAACCCTTCAGTAATTTGAATGTCTCAATCATATCACCCCTCCTTCGCCTATCGTCCAATTTCTGTAACCCACAAATCCTCAACCTATTCTCATAAGGTTCATTCCACTGACCTGCTATCATCTTCACTCGTCTCTGGACCCTCTCCACTTCCTCCCCATCACGAAGAAACCCTGGTGCCAATAACTGGGCACAGAAGTCCAGATGGGGTCTTATCAAGGCTCGATACAGAGGAACAACAACTTGCTTCTCTCTGCATGTTAAAGTATTTTTCATAAGCCAAGTGATTTGGTGAGCTGTTTTAGTTACTTTTGCAATGTGCCCCCTAAACTTCAACTCCCTATCTACCAGTACTCCCAAATCCGTGGCCTCATCAATCTCCTGGAGTACGGTTCCACCTATGCGATATACTGCTGCTATTCTTTTCACCCCAAAGTGCATAACCTTACACTTTGCCACATTAAACTGACATCCATTTTTCCTAGCCCAGTCCTCCAAACTATCCAAATCATCCTGTAAAATTTTGACATCTTGTGCACTCACAATCGCTCTACCCAACTTTGCATCATCAGCAAACAAGTGAACACTTCCTCTCAAATCCTTTCCTATATCATTGATGAACAAATTGAAAAGCAGTGGTCCAAGAACAGAGCCCTGCGGCACTCCACTAGTCACAAGACGTCTTTTTGACTCCACTCCTGAATAAACCACTCACTGGTATCTCTCCTTCAACCACCCTCATGTCAGGCCTTGGCAAGGTCCAGTAGTATCACTGTAAACCCATTACCCCTATCCAGTTCAGCCGTCACTGTGTTATAAAATGTGAGCAAGTTACTGAGGCATGATCTACCCTTCACAAAATCATGTTGTCCCCCATACAATATCCCATTTTCATCTATCCAATCCTGTATTCTTTTCTTGACTAATTTCTCTAAGAAGACCTTGACAATGATTCCTGATATGCTAATCGGTCGGTAATTTACAACAGCAGTCTTGGAACCACCTTTATGCAGTGCAACTATTTTCCCTTCCTTCCACCCGCTCGGGACTAACCCAGACCTGTGACTCAAATTAAACAAAATGGTCAAGGGTACTGACAATTCTTTAGCTGCTTCTCGTACTACACGAGCTGGTATACCATCCAATCCCACAGATGTATTGACATTGAGGTTATGCAATAGACTACTCACCTCCACTTCATTCACCACAATTCCCATATAATCTACTGGTTTATTTGTTTCTGCAATGTCACCACCTGGATGATATATTCTTGCAAAGTGCTCACTCAGTAACTCAGCTATCTCAACTGATTCAGTTACCTCCCTACCATCGGCATGATATACAAATAACTCTTCTCCATCGCATATAGAATTCATCTCCCAATTCACTTCAGATGAAACAAAACAAGCATTAAAACAAATGAAAAATGGAAAATGTCCTGGTGAAGATCTAATTCACACAGAATTAATTAATTGGGGAGGAAATAATATCATTCGTCATGTCACAATCTAATCACAATCTAAATCTATATCTAGAAGAGGGAAAGATACCAGAAAACTGGAAAAATGCTACTCTGATACTGTTATTTAGAAAAGGGGACAAAGAAGTAAAGAACTATAGACCAATTTGTATTCTCTGCAATCTGTACAAAATTCTCACAAAAGTAATAACAAACAGGTTAACCCCTCTTCTAGACTCAAATCAACCAGTAGAACAAGCAGGATTGTGTAAAGGCTTTAACCCAGTTGATCATATTCATGTAGTACAACACAATAGAAAAAGCAGAAAAAACCAATTGTCTCTCTGTTTGGCCTTTATTGATTATGAAAAAGCATTCGATTCCATCAAAACTAATGCAATAATCAAAGCACTCCAGAAACAGGGAGTTACTGGAGAATATATGGACCTCCTCCAGAAAATATACCACACTGCAACAGCAACAATCCAACTTCACACAAGTAGCAATAAAATATCAATTGAAAAAGGTGTCCAACAAGGAGAGTCTCTATCACCCAAAATCTTTACAGCAGTCCTTCAAGAAATATTTAGTAATATAAACTGGACATACCTTGGTATAAAAATTAATAATAACAGAAACTTAACACACCTAAGATATGCAGAGATATCATAATTTTTGCAAACACTCCAGAAGACCTTAATAGACCTATACTCTATATCTAATATCATTCTCTTAATAGAGAATGATATTAGACCTATACCATGAAAGCAGAAAAGTCGATCTAAAAATAAACAGAGAAAAAACTAAACTCATTAATCATTTTGTAACACCAAAAAACATAATAATAGAAAACAATTTCTGGAAAGAGTCTCTTCATATACACACTTAGGTCATCTCATTGATCTAAACTGTGGACTCCAAAAGGAAATAAATAGGAGAGTTCAACTTGCCTGGGGTGCATTCAGAAAATTGAAAAGCATTTTTCAAAACAATGATGTCTCACTCAGTTTAAAAAGGAAGACATTTAACTAGTGTATACGTCCAGTCATCACATGGTTGTGAAACTTGGTCGCTAACAAAAGCACTGGCAAATAAACTAACAACTCGAAGAAAAATGGAGAGGTTGATGCTAGGCATCACATTAAAAGATAAGAAGTGAAACACCTGGATAAGAAGCCAGACTCTCATTATGACATCATTCTTCACCATAAGCGATTAAAATGGAAATGGGCCGGACATCTATCCAGGAGAGAAGATGTGCGATGGACCACTATAGTAACGAACTGGATTCCAAAAGAAGGGAAACAAGGCTGAGGACGTCCTAAAAGAAGGTGGAGTGATGAACTGTCAAAATTTGTTGGGAAAAATTGGTCAACCATTGCCAAGAACAGAGAAAGGTGGAAAGAACTGGAGGAGATCTTCGTCCAGCAGTAGACAGAAAATGGCTGAAAAGAAGAAGAAGAGAGGGCTTTACGATCTGCTTACAAATTCTGTAAATGTACTTTAGCTGCTTCCATCTGTAGTAACCATAGTTCATGTACCAAGCCAAAGATTTGTATTACATCAGGAGGAAAGTCTTGGAAAGAAAAACTGAAGAACAAAATTTACAAGCATGTAGAAGGCACACAGCCATTGGAAGCTGGCCAATAGGAAGTTTCACACCCTTCTGTCAGCTACTATTTAGAACACTTAGATTCTCTGTTCTTGTCCATTATTTTCAATCTTCCTTTAGGGGTCACTGCTCAGACAATATTTTTGCAAATTGGAAAAAATCTCAGAAGAGATTAACATCTTCTCCTTTGAGTGCTAAATGGATTTAACTCCCAAAAGATGCAACATATTATAGC